>NC_041404.2:20380785-20747452 GCF_900747795.2 Erpetoichthys calabaricus
CCTGTTCCTCCTCACCAGGAGAAGGAGTTTCTCATATTCCAAGGCACATTGCCACTACACATTGTAGTGAGTTTGCCATAAAAAGCTTGTGTGAAAGAATTTTTACAATAATGTCCAGAAAATGAAAATGGTATATTGAGGAAAACCAAAGAATCATCATGGAGTAAAGCATGGAACAAAATTGAGAAGAATAAAACTGATCATCAAAACAAAATCACCAGACAAAATTAGGGTTAGGGCTAGGACTAGGGTTATTCTAGGTATCAAAGAAAAAAACATGATTCACAACATTAGTATCATACCTTTTGGACTGGAAGCACTTCTGGGTCATGTCTGTACTCACAAAGGCTCCTGCAATGGCTGCAAACCCATTGAATCTCTGCAAGAGTTGGGGTCTCAATAAGAGAGTCTTCTACTAGCAGTCTAGAATCTTATAACACTTTCATAGGGACTCGGCAGCTAAGGATCTAACACCTCAGCATCCTGGGCAGGACATTGCATTCTTTTTCATGACTACTCATCTTTATGTTGCATCCATCTTAAAAATTTAGGAGAAAACACTGGAGAGCTGAGAGGAAATCATTACAAAACTTGCATGCTTCAAACAGGAAAGACTTGCTGGGCCATTAGGTTTACATTACGGGACAATCAAATTGTCCTGGAATTATTACGAGTAGCTAAGGACTAGGAGATATTAATAGATACAAGAAATTAGTTGGCAGTGAGAAACAAAATCAGAGCCAGTGTCACAAACTGGATAGACCACAGATCAAGGTTGGTAAGCCATGTTTAATCTGGAAAGCAAAATTAAAGAAAACAATGTATAAATGGTGTGGGTGCCCTGGGTGAAGCACGGGCATCTTGTGTAGGATAAAGGAAACTTTCATGCCCAGCCAGGAGGCCATAATGTAAAGACCAGGAAAATGGACTCACCAGGAGAATGTCATTACTCCACATGGCAGGTGGCAGTGTTCATCAGGGCTAAACACAATTAGGACAACCACATGGTTGTATGGGAAATGGAGTCCAGAAACGCAACCCTGTCGGAGTCTTTGGGTTCCTCCAGAGGGCGCTGTTGTGGGTTGGACTGCCCTGGTTTCTGCACAACCCATAAGTGCTCTGGATGACTGGGACAAAAGACTGGAAGCAATTCCCGTGTTGGCCTTTAAAGAAAGCCCACTAACTCATTTGGATACGAATCAGAGTTGGGAGTTAGTGGACAACACTCATTGGAAGAGAGAAGGAGAGAGAGATGTGAAGGAGAGGGAACTTAAAAGTCTGTATATTGGCTGTAATTGTAATTGTATTGGGCTGAGTGGATTAAAAGACCTTTGTTTTAAAACCAGAGTTGTGTTAGGTCATGTGTGTCTGGGGTTTGAGGGCTCAGTGGTGCCTCTACTGATCACAATGGCTACTGCCGTGAACTATACAACTGTAACACCTGTGTGAAGTATAGAAGCTTTGTCTCTATTGCATGCTGGTCCGTAAAAGAATGGTCATTTCGGCTGAGTGGGCTGATTACCCTCAGAAGCAGTGGGGTTGCCTGCGGCACTCAGGAGACATGGTTTGGCACCTTCATGGTGCTGCCCTTTCAGAGCTGTGGGTTGAGGAGTAAGAGAAGTTAGTGACAACACCCCCTCTTCTCCTGGCGTAGGAGTGCTTACCTTACATAAGCCTTGAAGCCGTACCCTTTACCTTTAATGTGTGATAGCAAGAAATTAAAATGGCCCAAGAATTTGGAAGAAAGAAATGAAAAGTCAGAGTTGTAAATGAGAGTCAGGAAACCAAAAAACAAACTAGCACTAGGGCCTACTTGGAAATAAGCTAGACTGAATGTTGTTTTATCTTCTATTTAAATGGTAAATACTGAAACTGTTGAGATAGTTAATATAGCAAAGGAAATCATGAGACACTTCCAAAAGGAATTGCATAAGCAGTAAACACAATACATTAGCTAAAATCAACTTTTGAGAGCTAAACAAATAAAACCAAGGAAACATGATCAGCAAGTCCAAGAACCCAGAAAATACACGGAAATTTTTGCGTAAAAATGAACATTAATACAGTTTATGCTATGGTGGTCTAATTTAAATGGGTGGAGTCTGCTCCAATCAGGAAATGAAAAGTGCTTGTTTTACACATAAAAGTCAAGTACAGTAATTTGAAAGTCGAGTATTATATAACCCCAATGCCTGTGCATGAAACTGCCAAGTCTGCAGTTCAACTCCTCATTCTTAACTAAGAACACCAAAAAATACATGAAAACACAACATTAAGAGTGACTAGAATAGAATGTAATACTCATTTTACCTACGGGGATAAGATTAGATGGAAGCCAAGAGAGGAACTAACACTTGACAGGATGATGATCCATCACATCACTCCCTTACTCATTGTAGGTGTAGCAGTAGAGGTTCTGATCCACCTCTTGAACCCTCAGGTACCACTCCAAACACCAGGTAAAAGTCCAAGACTCTTTTATTTTACGATAATCACGTGCACAAAGCACCCTCCACTCCACACTGCTCATATAAATCAATAAACACTTTTCTCTACAATCACAATACCAATCCTCCTCTCCCAGACACTTCGCCACCCTACCTCCCAGCTCAGCTCAATGTCTGGGCTTTCCCAGAGCCCTTTATACCCCCTGACCCGGAGGTGTTTCTGTTCCATTACCCACAAGTCCTTATTCCTTCCGGGTCAGGGTAAACAGTCCTTATCTTCAACCTGGGAGCACGTCGTTTCTTCCTGTCGTGGGATTATGACGCACTTCCGGGTTATAGGGCATATAAGAGTCCAAGAGCCCCCCTACAGCGACTCCCGGTGGTCCCCAAGGTATCCTGCAGGGCTGTGCATGAAAACTACATAGTCCATGAGGCCCTGCTGGAATTCAGGGCCCGTCCATGCTGTCGGGAGAGCTCCTCCTGGCGGCCTGGGGGTGAGGGCCGGAATATGAAGCCAGCTATCCACCACATAGGCTAATTTCAATTTGCCAATCAACCTGACATCTCTTTAGGGTATGGAAGAAAAACAGAATATCCAGAAAAAAAATAAACACAAATTAACAGAAACGTTCAAATTCCACACAGATCCAGAGTGAGATGTGAACTGAACCCAGAACTCTTGACCCATGAGCGAGCAAAGCTAAGTACAGTGCCAGGATGACACCCAGAACTGAATAACTACCTTTTAATGTTGAAACTTTGGAAGACTAACACAATCAAGTATGCTTGATTTTGAAAATGAAACCTTTTGACCTCACACAGTTGAGTATTCATCCTAGAAGAACTGTGGATGCCAGGGTACAACCCCATAATTGTAGACAGCGGAGAGCTTACTGAAGGGTTAGTTGTGCTACAGAAAGCAATGAGGCTGAGATAACTGGCAGCAGCACATAAAACTGGATTTATTGGCTTGTTTGTTTTATTTTAGTTATTTTTTTACAGACTATTGGTTTTAATGTATCAAGGCCTTGCACCATTCTGACTCATTATAGATAGCCTTCATTTAAAATTTCCCTAGCAATTAAAATTCAACTCAAATTTCCAGATAAGCAGTTTGATTTTTAGCAATAATATGCACAAATATTTGCCGTCATTAACTGCTATGCGATGGGTTTGTACTATAAGAAAGGATAAACTTTCTTCAGAGAGAGATGGCTGAAGAAATTTCAGAACTTCTTAATTTGCATTGCTTTTCCGTTTATAATGAGCCTCTAAGGAATTGCTGGCATGATTTATGTTCTTGGACAATATCTATTTGCATGTTGAACAGAGTGCAAGACTAAGATGGCTGTTCCTAGAAAACAATAAGGGCTTTGAACTCGACTCTTCTGCACCTCTGGATTATTGATTAGTAGCCCAGATGTGGCATCAACGTCAGGTCAGCTGTGACATATGAGGAAGCTCTTTTAGCTCCTTCAAGAAATGTCAGCTTGTCAGAGAGCAGCTCAAGATGAATCTGGACTGCAGAACTCATCTGAAAATCTCCACCGGCTTCAAAACTTGTCCCAGTTAAGGTGTGGATTTAGTGGCGTAGTGCCTTTTTTTAATTTCTCACCACTGCAAACTGTTTTGATAGGATATCTTTTAGTCTTGTGTGGAGGTTCAGCCCTCTTATACAGATAGACAGACAACAGATGTCCAAAAACACACACATTTAATTTCCTTTACGTGTTTACAGCACCAAACAATGCACTAAACAGCCACATATTGCTCACAGTCCCTTCTTCTTATTTTCCTTTTCTGTATTCTTCTGCCGTCTCTACTCCTCTCCTCGTAATCTCCGACCTCTCCCTCCTGACTCCGGCTCCCCTAATGGAGTGAGGCGGCCCCTTTTATAATGCCCCGGATGTGCTCCAGGTGCTACCTGATGACCTTCCTGTGGCACTTCCTGGTGTGGCGGAAGTGCTGCAGTCCAAGGCTCCGCAATCATCTGGGCGCCCCCTGCTGGTGGCCATGGGCTCCAACAGGGTTGAATTTCTAAGCTCCGATCCCTTGGCAATGATGCAGACCAGGGGGGGCTGCCTTCTCGTGTTCCAGGGTGGAGGCATTGTCGCTCTCCTGGTCCTTCCACTTTCCAGGTGTCCTGGCTGGGCAGAATCCCCAGCCATCCGCCACACTTGTTTGCCATTTACTTAAAATCTGAATGTTTGTGATTGATTTTGGGTAACACTGCCAAAAAGATAACTAAACAGACAGCAATTTTAGCACATCCTCATGCTGACTTTCCTCCATATACAGTATGCTGTGCTGAATGGCTGTTTATCCTAGTGGCTCCAACTGGATGCTTTGCCACAGTGCCTGAGATACTAATCACACCTCAAAGCCCATCTTTGTTCACTTTCATTTTATATTATCACTTTTGATTTAATTCCCTAACTAATTCTTGCACTCACCACTGTGTTATCAATCTACCCTTATGATTATTCATTTTATTTCAATATATGGAGCATTATAATCTATGGTCTTGTTGCTTACAGTTCTATTTATGTATTTTTTGTTAGTTGCCCTATGATGGCAGGCCCCACGAGAAGTTCCTTATCACATAAAAATTCATTGATTGATTATTTAGGTGCAGGTTTTCACCTTATGAACCTTAGTGAAGAGAAAAATCTTGTCTGTATGAAATTTTTCATGCATGGCATACACCTCAGTCAACAGCTTAGAATGCTGAAATATTTATTTGGACACAGTTTGGGAATCTTTTTGTTCATCCTAAGAAAAAAAAATGAGTTTAATAAGAATTAATTGTCCATTTCTTTTGAAGAGTCTTTGTGTTTCTTATACTTGATGTTTTTTTACAGCACATCGTGTATTTAGCTGTATAGCAAAATATGAAGTATAACTTTACGAGTGAGTGCTAAGGCAAGGCAGGTGCTGGCATGGTAATATTAGAGTGCAGCACAACATAGCTTCAGGCTAAATACTGATTTTATCAAGTTTATATACACATTTATTTTATGAAGCCTGTTTTTTTCCCCCGCACACCTCTATGCTATAGATTGGTGCTGTCTTTCTTAACTGTGCTTTGGGAGATTTACACCATAGCTCATGTTCTTTAGTATTTTTTTCCTCATCATATATACAGTCTGGATATCACACAATAAACTTTTGATATATGACCACTGTTGGCTGCAAAGAACAACTTTTGATGCTGATTGAGTAACTGAAATTTAAATGGAGAGCCCCTGTGACCTGGAGTTAGACTAACCTTACCATTCCTCATATTTATTGAAGACTAAAGGAGGCTAACATGGGAAGAGCATCCAGCCTTCAAAATCTCTGCTTCAAAACTTCCTTTGAGGGGGACAACCAGCCAACCTGTGTGAACTTGGAAAACAAAGGGTAAATTGGCTGTATGAAAGGAAGGACTGTGGGAGATAGCGTGCACAGGGCATTGTCTTTCCCAGATGGACAGATGGCAGAGGGTTGTTACATCAGCATGGATTCCCACAGGGCACACTGGGAGTTGGTGTTTGGTGGCTTAGCCTTGTGCATGCTGTCTCCCCAAGTCCTTCCATTATGAAAGTGTCCATTTTTGGAGTTCTGTGTGACATGATGTCAGATTTGGCTTTTTTTCTCTATTTTTTTGTGTTGTTCCAATGCACATAAAGGAAATAAAAATGTGTATACCAAAACATTTGTAATTGCAATAATTTTCTGGGAGAAATGGTGCATTTTCTAGGAAAATTCCAGGGGTGCCGATAATTTCTGCCATGACTGTATATATATACTGTATATATACAGTATATGTTACAGGCCAGACCTGATTTTAAGACAAATTAGTTTAGACTAGGCCAAACCAGTTTGCCAAAGTGGATAGGATGAACCTAGTCTGAGTCAGTTTATCCTGAAATCAATGTAGAGCTCCCAAGACAAACTGATTTGTCCCAGTCTAAACTAGTTTGGCCTGCAATTGTACTTTCCTAGGCCAAACCGACTGGCTTGGCCTAGTCTGAAGTATTTTATCCAAAAATTGTGTTTGGCTGGTGACATATATATTTATCTATTTTTTGAGCCTGTAAACTTTTTATATATATTAAAAGGAGACACAACAAAGTAAAAGGCTTGAGGCATCACGCCTGGTTACCCTATAAAACTGAAGGTTAACACAAAACTGTGGAAACAGAACTAACTCCAACATGTACTTCCGGTGCTATGGCACTGAATGGCTGAAACACTTCCCTGTCACACGGAAACCCCACAAAATAGGGAGTTCTTCTTCTTGCAGCACCCTCCAAGAACTCCAAGTGGCTTGGCCTTCAAGACTACGAATCCCATGAATCTCTGCACATTTCCATACTGGAGCCATGCCAGAGGAACACTACCATCTATTGTGCTAGTGAAGTAACTGCTCTTGACAGACAATCTCCCCAAGTCCATCCTTTAATCTTCCACCCTGACTGGGCTAATAATCAATAATCATCAAGAACCACCCCAGTCGGGTTATGCCTCCATATATAGTGTCCATCCATTATGTCCTCCCGTTTGGGCAAGGAATTGCCCCTCATTCCAGTCAGGGTGCCAGTACATCCCCTAGGTCACTTCAAATATATTATACGTGTACAGTGGATTATAGAAAATATTCAGACCCCTTCACTTTTTTCACATTTTGTTATGTTGCAGCCTTGTACCAATTTCAATTTCATTTAAATCATTTTTTCCCCACATCATGCAACATTCAATACCCCAAAATGACAAAGTGAAAAAAAGATTTCAAACACTTTTGCACATTTATTAAAAGTAAAAAATTGAAATGTCCCATTGACACAAGTATTCAGACCCTTTACTCAGTACTTAATGTAGTTGATCATGCTTTGGCAGAGAATATCGACTGGAGTCTTTTGGGGTTTGTTTGACGAGACAATCTTCATACAACTGGATTTGAGGATTTTCTGCCATTCTCCGCTGCAGATGCTCTTGGGCTCTCTCAGGATAAATGGAGACCATTGAAGCCGTCTCGCAGTGGTCCCCTCCAGCAGCACCTGAGGACAAAGTATGATAAACAGGACAACTCTAATACAGCCCTATTAGTGATGAACAAAACAATTGATGCAAAGCTGTGTTTAATTCATAAAAAAAAAGAAAAAAAGGGCTCATTTACTGTCACATGTAAACACTATGTTGAGGCACCAGATGTGTTCTGGTATTTATATCCTCTATTTTGCTGTTGACAATGACAAATCTTAAAGATGCATCAGAAACAGAAAAGAAAACCTGAAGCTCCATGGGGTTTGGATAGTGCACATCGTCAGCCTCTTGCACAGAAATCAAATCACTGGAATGGTCATTTGCTCTGGGGCTTTAGCTTTCCGCATACTGAAATTTTCCTGGGAAGAAAACTCAGTAATATGAAAACAGTGCATTTCAGTGTGTTTTTCTGTTGAAAATTTGAAGAAGTGATGTGAATGAAAGGTTTAAATTGAATTGATTTTTCTGGTGGTTGACAGATTACATGTGTTAGGCTGCTGCAGAAAAGAACACAGGCAAATATAGAGCTGTAGACGAGGCCTTGGGGAGTAGCAATATTTGTTTTTTAAAAAACCTTAAAAACTTCCAAAAAAACTCTTTTTAGTGAGTTTCACAATAGTGAAAATTGCCTGAAAAACAAATTTTAGTGTCAGTTTTACAAAACTAGCATATACACCAATCAGTCACAACATTAAAACCACTGAAGTGATTAACATTGATTATCTCGTTACAATGGTATTGATGAAGGAGTGGGGTATATTAGACAGCAAGTGAACAGTCGATTCTTGAAGGTGATGTCTTGGAAGCAGGAAAAATGTGCAAGTGTAAAGATCTGAGCGACTTTGACAAAAGCCAAATTGTGATGGCTAGGCAACTGTGTCAGAACATCTCAAAAATGGCAGGTCTTGTGGGGTGTTCCTGGTTTGCAGTAGTTATTGGCTTCTAAAAGTGGTGTAAGGAAGGACAACTGGTAAACCAATGACGAGGTCATGCACGTGAGGAGAGAAGACAGGCCCATTTGGTCTGATCCCACAGAAGAGCTACTTTACCACACACTGCTAAAAAACATAATGCTGGCCATGAGAGGAAGGTGTTCGAATACACAGTGCATCGCAGCTTGCTGTGTACGGGACTGCATAGTCACAGACCAGTTAGATTGCCCTTATTGACCTCTTTCCACTGCCGAAAAGCACCAAAAATGTGCATGTGAGCATCAGAACTGAACCACAGAGCAATGGAAGAAGGTCTGATGGATCATGTCTTCTTTTAGATCATATGGATGTCCAGGGTCATGTGCGTTGTTTACCTGTGAAAAAAATGGTAGCAAGATACACTATAGGAATAAGGCAAGCCAGCAAAGGCAGTGCGAGGTTCTTGGCAATGTCCTGCTGGGAAGCCTTGGGTCCTGGCATTCATGTGGATATTACAGCGATGCATAACATCTACCTAAAGACTGCTGCAGACCATGTGAACCCCTTCATGGCAACGGTGTTACCCGATGGCAGTGGCTTCTTCAGCAGGATAATATACCCAGCCACACTGCAAAATTGTTCAGAAATGGTTTGAGGAACATGACAAAGAGTTCAGGGTTGACCTCCAAATTCCCAGACCTCAATCCAATCGAGCATCTGTGGGATCCGCTAGCAAAACAAGTTCAATCCATGAAAGCCCAACCTCGCAACTCACTGCCAATATCTTGGTGCCCTTCAGAGTTCTTGTGGAGTCTTTGCCTCCACAGGTCAGAACTATGAGGAGGTTCTAAACAATATTAGGCAGGAGATTTTAATGCTGTAGCTGATTGGTGTGTGTACTGTATGTTTATACAGTGGCATGCAAAAGTCTGGGCACCCTTGCTTAAAATGTCTGTTACTGTGAATAGTTAAGTGAGCAGAAGATCACCTAAAGGCATAAAGTTAAAGATGACACCTTTTTTTTCAGCATTTAATACAAGATCCTGAGAAACCCATTAAGCAAACGGATCACCTTTTACTCCCCGTCCTTTCTTTCAATCATATGTTGAAAACAGATTCCCAGGTTATTAAAGAGACCTGTAGAATATTTGATCGGCCTTTTCCAGACTTATTTTAATCCTCCAAAGCTGTTTCTTCCCTATCGATAAAACAGAAACCACAGTGAGACTATCATTTCACAGACTTCCAACTCTTTTGTGTCCCAACTGAATGTTTCCCAGAAACAACACCCAATTAAATATGACACTCTGTTCTATCAAGTGTGGTGTATAAGCTGGGGCCCTTACCCGGCGGGGACGTCTCGACAGTAGAAGGACCAGGGGAGAGAGCTTATTCAGGGCATTCCCCCAGTATGCTAGGTGACAGCCCCCCTGGATTGCAGCAGTGCCTTGGACTCCCACAGGGCTCCATGTGAGTTGGAGTTTGGCACCCTGTGGAATTCCGTGGGTGCCGCCAGGGGGTGCCGCCTGAACTGCTGAGCCTTTTGTTGCAACACTTCCACCACACCTGGAAAGGCTGCAAGAAGAAGGTCATTGAGCACCTGGAGCACTTCCAGGTGCCATATAAAAGGAGCCAACTGCCATTACTCTGGGAGGAGGTGGACAAAGCTTGCTGGAGGAGGAGTGGAGAAGAAGAGAAAGAGAAAGAAACAGGTAGAAGAAAAGCGTGCTTTGGTGCTGTGTACTGTGTAGTTAACTGTGCTGTACATGTGGAAATGGGGAAGACGTTTCCCACGAGGAAAAAGGAAAAAAATATAAATGTGTTTGCTGAACTTGTGTCCTGTATCTGTCTCTGTTGGGTTTGGGCAGCAGGAGCGCCTCTGTAAGCCACACAAGTAATATAAAGGGCACTATAAAATAAAGAATTCACCTTTTTTGTGTGAAATCCCACAAAGTATTCTTTGAGCAAAACAGAACCATTTGAAATAAGTGAATAGATACCATTTAACATTTAGAAGGCATGCACATTTCAGTTGGATTCACTCCTTGGATTTCACTGTTTGGAAATCTTTGCTGGCTTTTTGTAGGTGTCTGCAGCAGTAATGTCACTTCTCCTACACAAATGCAAGCAATGTAACCTCCTACATAGTCAACTTTTTAGCCTAGCGGGATTATAGCTTCGAAAGTAGAAGGAGCAAAAGTAAGTGTGGAGTGTAAAGAATCAGTGTTACTGCAAGAACAACATGTATGGCAACTCAATTTCCTAGAGTCTACCACTGTTAAGTCAAGTCAGGTCACGTGGCTTTATTGTCATGTGATCCATACCTAATGTTGTAGCACAGTGTTACGAAATACACAGACAGTACACATATAACATAAGACAAGTAAAAAAAATAAACATACAATGCTATACAATACTCATTGTATCCCCATTCTATAAGCTGGCTCGTCCATATTACTGATGAGACCCACCATAGTTGTGTTGTCAGCAAACTTAATGATGATGTTAGAGCTGTAAGCAGCTGAGCAATGAGCAGAGTGAACAGGAGTGGGCCGACTATACAGGCCTGGGGGTGCCAGTGTTCAGCGTGGTGGTGCTGGAGATGCTGCTATTGATTTGGACTATCTGGGGGTCTTTCTGTCAGTAAGTCCAGACAAAATTTGGACTTAGATGAAATGATTGTTCAATCTTTTTGAACATTGTATGAAATCAAATTTGGACGTTATTCACAGAAAATCCATCCATCCATTATCCAACCCGCTATATCCTAACTACAGGGTCACAGGGGTCTGCTGGAGCCAATCCCAGCCAACATGGGGTGCAAGGCAGGAAACAAACCTGGGCAGGGCGCCAGCTTACCACAGGGCACGCGCACACACACACACACACACGCACACACACACCCACATACCAAGCATGCACTAGGGACAATTTAGAATCGCCAGTGCTCCTAATCTGCATGTCTTTGGACTGTGGGAGGAAACCGGAGTACCCGGACAGAACTCACAGAAAATTCATAGATATATTTAAATTGACAGCTCTATTTTTATATTACATGTAAGCAATCTAATTTGTATATTTATAACCCACTCTTTCAGCCGGATCAGTGCTAAGCCTTTGTTTTGAGCCTTTGTCTTGAATTCATCTCATGTTGTGCCTATATGTCCACAGGATGCCTTACAATATTAATGCTCAGACAACACTTGCAATCTGCATATGAAATAAGCAAAGCATGTAAATCCAAGTTAACATTTATCAGTCTTGTTTTAAATAAACACTGCTATTTTAAGACACTCCTTTAAAGGGCTGTATTAACTGAGCCTTAGTGTATTTGCTTTCATGATCTTAGCAGACAAGATTTAAACAATGTATGCATAATGAGCAGAGCAAAAATAAATGCTAATAGGTAACAGATTAAATGTGCACAGGGGCATATGAAGGACAAAGCTGAACTGGTGCTCTTGTGATGTAAGGAGAGTAGAATAACCTGTTGTGATTCAGTAAATAAAAATAATGTTTTAATATAAGATAAGATAAGATAAGAACTTTATTTATCCCAAGGGAAATTCTTTTGTCATATACATGCTCAGTGCAACAAGAGGAATAAAGATAAGGTAGTAAAGAGTTTAAAAAGAACAGTAGTAATAGTGCAAACAGAATAACAACTCTAAACAAAGTAACAAATAACTATAACTAATAGTTTGTATTATAACTGTATAACTAATTTGTGCAAAGCAACAAACAACTATAACTAAAACTATAACAGATATAATAAAACAACAGATTATTAGTGCAAGTGGTTATGAAAAGTGACTTAGTGTTTGTGCCATGAATAAATGAGATAGCAGCATGTGATGATGGGATGAAACAAACATTCAGTAACATACAGATGAGTAAATAAAAAAAAAAACCGAATGAGACCTAATGACAAAAATTCTGAAAAAGATCACCTACAGAATGAGGAAGAGTTATACAGTCTTATTGCCACAGGTAGAAAGGATTTCCTGTGGCGTTCGGTTCTGCATTTGGAGGCAATGAGTCTTTTGCTTTTCTTTATTCTTTATTTCTTGCATAGTTTATTTTTCACCATTGCAATAGGTGTTTGTTTCTAATATCATCACATACTGCCATTTTAGAACAGGTTGCTGAGGCATAATTAGAGGGCGTGGCCTATGTGTTTGTGATGCCATAGGGGGTGTGGTCACACTGTTTGCCTAGCTAGTGTTAGATATGACAGAATTCAGTGAAAGGGCCAGGAGAAAGAGAAAACTGAAAAGAAAAGAAACAACACTCATAAACATAAACGTTTGTTATCTAGAAACTTGCACAAAGCTGGTAGCATGTTGCCATGTCAAATAACAGTGACCTGCTGATGTCATATAACAAGACTTCTTTTTGTGATACTTTAGCAACAGGGGGCTTTGCTATTAACAAAACTAACGAAACTAAATTATGTCTCTGATAATGAGAACAAAATTGTAACACGTAATATATGCAAATTCCTGATAAAAATATAGAAACACTAATAAACAAGTGTAGAAACAATTTCTGCAAGAAAAATAATTTCTAGAAATTCCTAAAAGTAAAGAAAGCATATGCATTTGGTTCTAAATAAAGAGAAAAAAAAGCTAGTTTCATTGTTGTTATGTCTATGTCAGTGTTGTTGGACCTCAGATTGCTGCTAAAGCTGCTAGAAGCTGCCAGTTCCAAACTATCTCAGGCTTATTAGTCACAACTACGGTGTGTTCAGCTTGTTTCACTCATTATTTTGGTTTATGTATTCATTGATTTAAGCTGCAAAGGTCAGGTATACTTTTTGGTAAAACAGTGTCTTTTGCTTGTCTCTTTTTAATTTTTCCATTTGCTGCTCCACATGGCTTTCATTTTGAACCTTTTGAACAACCATCAATTCTGCCTTTTTTCTTTTATGGCACAATAACATAATACATGTATGATCACATAAAAAAGTGACCAAATAGACACCTGCTCTGATCATACCTATTGTTCTTTTAAGATTTGATTGAACGGGTTTATCGTGAGGATCAAAGTGAGGTAGGGATGGCTCCTGGATAGCGTGTTTCTGTGATAATCTGTCTGTGGAAACTTGAATATTTTTCTGTTAGTAATTTTTTTCTCATATATGTAAAGGCCCCTTTGTGCGCACCCAAGTCACTTGTGCTTGAAGAACTCAACTTTTAAGGCTGGCAAACGAAAGTAAAATAATCTACTGACAAACCATGATAATGTGCAAAATCAATTTATTCCAAGTAGGATGGCATATATGCTTCAAAATAAGCTCTTCTGTTAAGACATTAGAATGTGGTGACAAAGATGAAAGCTAGTTAAGTTAGGTTGTATTCAGGATTTCAAAAATATTTTTTCTTACAGGGAATTGTAGTAATGTGTAGTGATGTTCACATACTTACTTAATATTATTTTGGACTCCTTAGTTGAGTAGAAATTGATGAGCTACGGTAGCCTGAATGGCTTTTATGCTTTTAGGGTTTGTCTCCTGGTGGAATCCCACATAGTGGGAACCGCCATTTTGGTGCCTGCAGTATTCCTCCTACTTGGCCATTATCCTCTAAATGAAAAATTTAACCACTGGAAAAAGTATAAGATAAAGTGAAATAAAACAAAATAATGGCAAGAGAATTGAAGAGTTATGATGTATATAAAATATATATATAAATTTTTGTATTTCCAGTACAAGTGGGCACAGTAGGCTGTATGTTTATACAGTCTCCTCTGTTTGTACTTAGCTAGCTGCCCTGGAGTGGAAAATCTTCACTTTCTTAACTGCAGACTGTTTATGTTACATTTGAATTTTTTGCACAAATAAAACCAGGGCGGCACGGTGGTGCAGTGGTAGCGCTGCTGCCTTGCAGTTAGGAGACCCGGGTTGGCTTCCCGGGTCCTCCCTGCGTGGAGTTTGCATGTTTTCCCCATGTCTGTGTAGGTTTCCTCCGGGTGCTCCGGTTTCCTCCCACAGTCCAAAGACATGCAGTTTAGGTTGATTGGCAACTCTAAATTGGCCCTAGTGTGTGCTTGGTGTGTGGGTGTGTTTGTGTGTGTCCTGCGGTGGGTTGGCACCCTGCCCGTGTTTGGTTCCTGCCTTGTGCCCTGTGTTGGCTGAGATTGGCTCCAGCAAACCCCTGTGACCCTGTGTTCGGATTCAGCAGGTTGGAAAATGGATGGATGGATGGATAAAACCAGGATGAACTGAATTTACAGGATTTTAATTACAGGCATTGAAAGCATCCTTTCTTGTACATTCTTCCTGTATTGTACCAGTAATTTATACATCTGTCCCAGTCAGTGACTTTTACAATTAGTTTATGACCTGGGAATGGGAAATAAGTATAGATGCCACAAAAACTGTTTTAATTAATTTATAACTGGGGAACGGATGGACACCATAGGACTAGAAATTACTGAATTAGTTTACAGCTTGAAAAACAAAGAATTAAGGAGATACTTAAAAAAATCAAACCCTTTGCTCAGAGTTGTTCGACAAGATAGCCAATCAAATGTGTGCAATGTCTCATGTCTCGAAAGCCCACGTTTGCATTTTAACATTAGTATAACACATGTGACGAACTAAAGATGAAATACTACAGAAAAGCAACAGAGAAAGTGATGTCAGAGATCGAGACATGTGTGATCATTTCATGTGGACATCAGAAAACATAACCTATGAATAACACCAAGCACTAAATCAAAGCTACCCAGGACAACATCCATCCCTTGACATTTCTAATTTTTAGTAAGCTTTTCTAAGACTCTTTATATCCACTTTGCTATCTATTTTATTTTCTATTATATTTTCTACACTGCTCAAAAAATTAAGGGAACACTTAAATCACACATTGGATCTCAATGAACGAAATATTCAAGTGGAAAATCTTTACTGAGTAATATTGTGTAATTTATTGAGAACAAAATGATGTAACAACAGTCAATGGAAACCAAAATCACCAACCCATTGAGGGCTGGATTCAACATCACACCAAAAATCAAAGTCAAAAGTTGAAATCACAGGCTGCTACAACTTGCACGAATTTCATCTTCAACTCATAATGTGTCTTAGTAGTGTGTATGGCCTTCATGTGCCTTTATGGACTACCAGCAACATCTGGGTATGCTTCTGATGAGATGGCAGATGATGTCCTGGGGGATCTCCTCCCTGACCTGGATCATGGCATCAGTGAGTTCCTGGACCGTCTGTTGCGCTACTTGGCAGTGTCAGGTGCAGTGTTACCTAAAATCCCAGTGGTTCCCAATTGGATTCACGTCTGGGGAACATGCAGGCCAATCAATGGCGTCAGTGCCTTTGTCATCCAGGAACTGCCAACACCTTCTAGCCACGTGATCCCGGGTATTGTCCTGCACCAGGAGGATCCCAAGGCCCACTACACCAATGTAAGATCTGACAGTGACTCTGAGGATTTTATCCTGGTACTTAACAGCAGTCAGGGTCAAGGTATGCCTCCCCAGACCAGCACTGTCCCACTGCCAAACTGGTTATGCTGGATAATGTTACAGGCTGCATAACATTCACCACAGTGTTTCCAGACTCTTTCATGTCTGTCAAATGTGCTCAGTGTGAACCTGCTCTCATCTGTGAAGAGAATGGGGCAGCAATGGCAGAGCTTCCAATTGTGGTATTCTCTGTCAAAAGCCAATTGAGCTGCACGGTGAAGGGCTGTGAGTACAGGTTCCACTGGAGAACATTTGGCCCTCATGCCAACCCCATGGAGTCTGTTTTCTGACAGTTTGGTCAGAAACCTTCACACCAGTAGCCAGCTAGAGGTCATTTTGTAGGGCTTTGGCACTGCTCCTCCTTTTCCTATTCACACAAAGGAGCAGATACTGTTCTCTGTTGCTGGGTTAATGCCCTTCTATGGTCCTGTCCAGCTCTCCTCGTGTAACTGCCTGTCTCCTGGGGCCTCATGTATAACGCCGTGCGTAGAATTCACACTATAACATGACGTACAGACAAAAGCGGAAATGTGCTTATGCACAAAAAAATCCAGATGCATAAATCTGCGTGAACGCCAACTTCCACGTTCTTCCACTACATAAATCCTGGTCAGCGTGAAAAGTAACGCGCGTGCACGCGCTTTCTGTCCTGCCCCAACTCCTCCCAGAATTACGCCTCTTTGAATATGCAAATCAATATAAATAGCCCTTAAGCTCAGCCTTCTATGAAAAGACAATGGTAAATGCACAGGGGAAAATAGAAGAATTTCAGCGAATACCAAGTGGAGGCAAGGAAAATCATACTATTTGTTGGTTTAAACAGTAATCAACAAATAATCAACAAAAGTAAGTCGATCGAGTGACATAGCATGTCGGAGAAACTCGAAAGCTCAAGTTCACAAAGTCACACGGTGGCTGAAATAAAAAAGAAGTTGTCACATATCAAAGTCACCAAAGTCGTAGCCCACTGTCTGAGTGTCATATGAAAGCTTATTAGGGTACAGAGAAAAAGAGGCGCACAGTGGGAAAAAAGCACGAAATGTCAACTTTAATCTCAAAATTTCCACTTTAATCACGTAGTTTATTTTGTCATTAAAGTAGAACATCATAAACTTCATTTTAAAATCGTTTAATTTACTAGTTTCTCAAATCCCATCGTAACTAAAGTAGCACATTAAATGCTTTGTTTTGTATTTGATCTTCTATGTGCTATATGTGTGTGAATCACTAAGTGCTTCCGGGCTTTCACTGCCTCCGACAGGACACAAAATCCATTACATTCGTAATATTACAGATCTCTGAATAATTAAAATACTGAGATGTATACGTGATATCTTTTTCATGATAAAAGGAGCTAAAGCATGTTATTAAACATGGGAACATGGTGGCGCAGTGATTGTTCATGTCTCACGCAAGATGCTTGCTGCGCCATGCACGACCTTTGATGAAATACTTTATTGTAGCATTACTGTCTCTTTCAAACGTACTAACCCCCAATTCCTGTCCTTACTTTTCTTTCTCCAAATACCCAATCGCCACACAATCAGCTCTGTAATAGACGTTAAGCCATCTGTACGCTTAGAATGCAGATTCTTCAAAACTTTTAAGGAACATTGAAATATCTTCGTAGTACGTGTTTAATTATTCTATCCATCTATCCTTCCAGTGTCGCGTCAGCACCAGCAAGAATACAGCACAGAGCAGGAACAATCCCTGAACTAGCTAGCACTGCAGCACCGTGTCCTCACATGTTTAATTATTAACAATATAGATTATTTAAATGATGTTAACATTTTATCTGTATAATATAATAAACATATTTTGCTGCATTTCATCTTAAAAATGATATCATCATCATATGTAAATACGCGCTTTATAAAGTGGCTCAGGTTGTGCAATATTATAACTGCATCGCAAGTTTACAGTGGGCTAATTGTACTAATAAGTACAAATAGTTCTACAAGAAGCACTTGATGAACTGATTGAGTACATTTATAGTTCTTGGGATGAAACTGTTTCTGAACCGCGAGGTCCTTACAGGAAAGGCTTTGATGCATTTGCCAAGTGAGAGCAGTTCAAATAGGCAGCATGGCTGAGGCAGCGTGTGCTTGATACTGTATACTGATAATTCTCTGCTGTAGATCTATGATTCCCCACTCAGATGCAGTGATATAAATACTCCGAGTGGTGCAGTGAGAGTAATATGGAAAAAGATGATCCGCTGTGGCAACCCCTAACGGGAGCAGCTGAAAGAAGAAAAGGAAGGTGCAGTGAGAGTAACAACGCTAAAGCAGCTATGGTATTTGGAATACTTTGGCTATTCCATGGAACATTATATTGTTACAGGTTAATTATAATCAGATGCATTAAATTAATAAACAATATGCAGTTAACTTCAGTGTATATGATAAAGCCGTGTCAGGGATGTGGATCTAAAGAAAGGGTAACTACACAGGAACAGTAGCACTGCTTTGACACTGGGTGCCGCCAGTCTGCAAAACAGAAAGGAGAACTTGCGTACGCCAGGGTTGGAGCTACCATGGAAATGTGAGTGGCTTTACGCCAAGTTTAGGTTTTATACATTGCGATTTGAGCGTGGAAACGTTCGTACATAACATTTTTGTGCGTACACACCGTTTATACATGAGGCCCCTGGTGTCTCCTCCATGCTCTTCAGACAGGGCTTTGAGACACAGCAAACCTTCTTGCAATGAGAAGTATGGATGTGTCATCCTGGAGGAGCTGTACTACCTGTGCAACCTGAATCAGCTGCAGGTACCACCAGGAAAGATAAGGAGAGAGGAAATTGTCTTGCTGTTGCCTCTCCACTGCACCTGTTGTTACTTTCATTTGCACCAAAGCACTTGAAGTTGATTCATAATTGCTTCTGTTTCCTAATTGGACAGACTGATATCTCTGAAGCTTAATTGACTTGGTGTTAGACTGTGATGATTAAGTGTTCTCTTAATTTTTTGAGTAGTGTATTTGGTATTGTTATATGTACGTTAATAAATACCACATTGCCTTTATACTTTTTATACTTTATCTTTCATCTAGAATGATTGAAATAAAAAGAGGATGCCAAGTGTGGGCAAAATTGCCACTCTCTTGCTTGCAGAGTTTATCAAGGCTATTGAGGACGCTCCTGAATAATTAAAAACAACTGCGGTAAAAGCAAGATGTAGTTTGGTTAGTAAGTGGCACATTACCAAAAGAGTTGCACTTTTATGTGTACCGCAATGGCACCTGCATGACTATTATTGCTGGTGATAGTGAGTCTTTTGTAGGGAATCCTATGCTGAGTATTGTGGGTTGATTGGGACCACCTGAGACTTTGTCTGGATATGTGTGTTTCTGTGTGTGTGACTAGAAGAGTCAAATAAACATTCTCGGTAAATCTCACAAACTTCATGGTAATACACTAGCTAATCTCTGTGGGTACTCACAAGGATGATAAAACATTCAATTTTATATGGTTTTCTTTATTCTAGCCGGCCAGGGTGCCTCTTCTTTATATGGTCCAGGTGAACAAACAGGGGGCTGAACAGTACCTCCCCCTGGATGCTAGATGGCAGCCCCCCTGGATGGCAGTGATGCCTCAGATTCCCACAGGGCTCCTTTTGGAAATGGAGTCCTCTACAACCCTGTTGGGATCCGGGGCTGCTGCCAGGGGGCGCTGCAGTTGTTCCTGAGCCCGTGTGGGCAGCTCTTCCACCACACCCGGAAATAGGTTGTCAAACACCTGGAGCACTTCTAGGTGGGCTATAAAAGAAGCCAGCAGCCACCACTCTGGGAGCCAGAGTCAGGAGGAGGAAGACGAAGCTTGCCAGAGGGAGAGTGGAGGAGAACAGAGTAAGAAGAAAAAGACTTGTTGGTGTTGTGGTTTGGTGCCTATGAGACTGTATTGTGCCTGTGGGGAACGGGGAAGGCATTGCCCCCAGGCGAAGAAAAGAAAAATAAAATAGTTATTTGTTTTATCAGTGAGCCTACTGCGTCTGTCTGTGTCGGGATGAGCGCTGGTATAGCGGCTTTTATCACATAGCATATTACCACATTATTCTCAAAGATATGCAAGTATTTCCCTTAGAAATATGTCTTCATTTGTGTTAGATGATTCTATCTAGATTGTATCTGTATACATCACTTTCTTGAGATAAATACTTCACTAGGTATATTCATGCTGGATTTATGATGCTCCTTCTATGGTTGCAAAAAGAATGAATGGATGATCCTTAGTGAGTAAAGGTTGAAGCAGGATTTTTTGGGAATATAAAAAAAAATTGCAGCTGCAGCCATCAGTTGTCGGTGATTCAGCTGTCATCTAGGTTTCGATGCATATACAGTATGCTTATATAACATAATCTTTTCAGGGTTGAAGGGGGTTGAAACCTTTCCTGGCAGCACTGGGCACAAGGCAGGATTTAGCCCTACATGATGCACAAGTTCATCACAAGGCCGACTCACATACTGTACATGGGGACAGTTCACATCAGAATTGCTAATCAACTTAAGCAGCACATTTTGGGTTGAAAATCCACAAAATCCCTTAACAATGTACAACACAGGGCAAATGTTTTGACCCCAGGATCACTGACATAACACCAGGGACTACTGCACTGCCACAAGGCCTTTGGTTATATATAAGAGAAAAAAAATGAAATAGGCATGATTTATGAACAGTTTGATATTTACAAGGTAAATAATTCCTGTTCCAGATATAACTACATTCCATAGAGACATTCTATGGAGGAAAAAGAAATAAACTGGCATTGTGGAATAATGATTTACAAGCACATTTCTGGAGTCTGTTCCATCAGCTTATTTCAGTACTTTAGCAACCAGCCCACAGGAGAAAGCTGGGATGCACAAGGGAAAAGTGTGATATTGAAGGATCAGCAAAAAGGGAGGTGCAGAATGGGAAGTGGTGTGGAAGAACAGCACAGACACGGACACAAAGAATGGATGTGAATGGTATGGTAAGGAAAAAGGACTCACAACTGGTAATTTATATCTATTCACCTGGTCTTGTCTTCTAAGTATGTAATGAAAAGGGTATACTGAACGAAAGTTGAGAATGAAGACTTGAAGGCATTGCTAGTACATAGTAACAGAAATTAATGTGTCTCTAGTTAGTAATGACAGTCATATTTATCTGTTTTGGTAAATTACTCCTTCACGAACAGGCCTGCTTTGGAAAGTTTTGCAAAGCTTTGGTGCTGGACAAAACATTTTAAATGCATTCTCTTCAGGAATCTGTTTAGAAATTTAAATCAACTTTTCTGAGGTCATTTATTCAACATTTATATTGGTAGTGCTGCATAAAGGGAAAAGGAAGAAGCTGAGAGTTTTGCTTGGAATCATATTTTTGCCCACAGATGGCAGTCGTTTGTGGAGAACATCAAAAGATGTTAATACAGATTTTGTTAGCCAAGGAGGCTACTTTAAATCAGAAAGTCCATTCTGTGGTGTCCCATTCGTTACGGCTGCTCTTAAATTGTGTGACTTTGATGTGGGTGTAACTTTTGAGATGTTCTATTAATTTTTTTTTTTATAATGCTAAGGGGCTCAGCCTTCGCTTGCTAAACCCCGAAAATGATTGTATTTAAAAAGATGGTATATAGAAGAGCATGCGGAGCGCGGGAGGAAGATGGTTTGGTCCTTAGTAATTATAGATAGAAAATCAGTTACTTGGGTATTTCACTACAACTACAATTTTAAATACCATTGAACAATAAAACAGAAATTTGGATGATCACATACAAAATGTAATTTCTATACCACAGCGGTCGTGTAGCGCCTTTCACAAGGGATCTGCTACCGAGAAATGATCCAAATACATTTTAGCTGCTATTAGTACTACTTACCTGTTGTGTTATAGCACCTTTAAAATGTAGTTTACCCGAAACCACTCCAGTGGTGCTCAATGTATCTTTACTTCTTAAATGGTAATATTTTACTGTTTAATAACTTATACATTTTATTTTTTCCCTTGCACTCAGTGAGCAAAGCCACTGGGTAATCAACTAGTTTTAAATAAATGGGCCCTAGAATGTCATGGTACAGAAATGAGAATTGAGTCATATCAATAAAAACAGAAGGTTGCTTTGGATTTTAGAGAATTTTACTCTAATTGTAATTAATGCATTAGCTAGCATCAGGCTTCTTGGGTTACAGATCTGTGGTGACCAATGCTTGCAATATCACATCCACAATGAGTATTACAGTAATCCCTCACCTATCGCGGGGGTTACGTTCCAGAGCCCCCCGCGATAGGTGAAAATCAGCGAAGTAGCGACCTATATTTATTTTATTATTTATACATATTTTAAGGCTTTATAAACCCTTCCCACACTCTTATAAACCTTTCTCACTCTCTTGTGAACCTTTCCCACGCTCTTATAAACACTTCCTATACTCTTAAACACTTTCTACATTCTTAAACACCGCAGACCAACACTGCACACTGCACGCAGCGATCAGACGTCAATGTGTCTGCACTCGCTTTGTGAAGGGGGGCAGCTGAACTCTCAGCAGAGCAGAAATGGACTTTGTGCTGCTTCTGCCAAAATGCCTGCTTGTCGATCTGCGCGTTCCGAAGGAGGAGGAGGAGTGGGGGGGTGTGTGTGAGGGCTGAACGCACGTTTGCTCAAACCCCCCTCCCCGGAGGCGCAGTACGCTCCTGCCACTTCGCATTGTCAAGGGGGTGGGGAGCTGAATGAACGCTAAGGAGAAGTGGACTTTGTGCTGGCTTTGTGCTGCTTGTCGCTCTGCGTGTCAATAATTTAAAAGCCTGTACAATCAGGCTTTTAGGTGTACATCACCTATTTTCCTGTCTCACTGTCTTGTCTTGCGTGAAATTAAAATGTTTTATAATAGTGCGATGTTACTCATATCCTTAGCCCGACATCCACATATCTTATGTGTTAACAAAGTGTGTTTTATAAGTTTACATGTGTTTAAAGCATGTGGGATGGGTATTTTAAGGCTTAAACTATAAAAATGTTTATTTATATGGTCTTTCTAAATCGCGGATTTTCTCCTGTTGCTGATGGGTCTGGAACATAACTTCCGCGATAGGCGGGCAATCACTTGTGTTTAAAAACCCGCGAAGTCGTGAATCCGCGAAAAGTGAACCGCGAAGTAGCGAGGGAATACTGTACTGAATATCGCTGAACACCTTGCTCCTCAGTGTGGGTCACCTCTTATGCTATACCATTGTAGAGTACCGTATGTTTCACTTGCTGTTGTATCTGTTTTGACCCTTTTTGTTTAGTACCTCTTACTTCATTTTGTATTAGAAAGCAAGTGTAATAGTTTCATTGTATGTGTCATATCCATCCATCCATCATCCAACCCGCTATAACCTAACTGCAGGGTCACTGGGGTCTGCTGGAGCCAATCCCAGCTGAAAAATCAAAACTTTACCTAAACATGAACTTCTGTTAGACAGAGCATACAAATGCTAGTACAGGCTTTCTCCAGCTATGAGCTTTGATTTACTTTATTAATCCCCAAGGGGAAATTGTCTTTGGAGGTCAGAGCACAGGGTCAGCCATTGTACATTTTCAGGTTAAGGGCCTTTCTCAAGGGCCCCACAGAGTAGAATCCATTCTGGCATTAATGGGATTTTAACCGGGAACCTTCCAGATACCAGCACAAATCCTTAGTCTCAGAGCCACCACTATGCCTTATGGGTAGTTTTCTTGCACATTAGTCTCAGCTCCATTGATCAACCTTTAGAATTCGTCTCCCATTAACACTGCCATTATTCATTCCCATATATTTTTTATATCTCAGGCCTTCTGTGAATGCTAGTAAGGGGTTATGACTGCATAATGAAGGGCTGATGTTTCCCTAAACACATCCCCTTCAGTGAGATGATAGGTGCTTCACTAGCTGGGCCTGAGATTATCCAACATGGAATACAATCCTTGCAGCACTACTTCAGTTAGACCGGTGATAAGTATCTCTACGTCTGTCAGTCAGATATTCTCCTCCTCCTCCTGCTTCTTAACACTCATGCTGTCTTTCTAGCTGCCTGTAAATAAAGATGCTGCAAAGATGTCCTGTGGGGTTGGCGGATGAAGGGAGGATGGTACTGGCACACAAACACACACACACACACACACTGTAGTCAGAGTGGACCGTTTGTGGAGAAACATTTCACCTTCACTTTTGTTATCCAGACCCTCAGGGATTTTCCTGCAGCTCAGTCTTCAATTTTCTGGATCAGTGCCAAGGGTGAGTGCAAATCATGTTTAATTAAACTTCAGCTAGAATAAGAGTGAATGTGTAATGGCAACCAAAAAACAGCAAAGAGCTTCTGGGGATCACTGAAGAACTGAACTGTTTAGTTAGGTGAACCGACATGGGGAGTGGTGTGACACCCAAAAAAGAAATTAAAAGTTACAAGGAACCTTTTGCTCAGAAGGTGCCCATATTGCTTTCTCAGAGAAGAAGGAAGCGTGACCTGGCCATCTTGGCAAATGTGCTGCATTCTTCTCTTGCCCTTCCCTTCCCTTCCCCTGTATACTGTTCCCATGGTGTGAACCTACAAGCACAGCAGTTCAGAAACTTTAAAAAAAAAGAAAAGAGAAACTGTGAAAAGAGTTGGGGTTTCAGCTGGGAAAACCCCAATTAACAGTTGAAAAAAATAAGATGGCAAGTCAATAAAGGCAAGATGTTGTCCTTGTTTTCACAATACGGAGCAGAAGCCCTTATGCTTTTCCTTGTATGCCAGTTGCTGTAATGACCCCATTTTCCTTTCGTAGATGTCATTGGTCTCCAGGTGGGAAAAATGTTTTTTTTTTTTCTTTTTAACAATATTTTCATCTTGATTTTCATTCTGCTTTTCCAGGTGTTCTAATTGTTTAATTAATCCATTATTTACTAATTAGTGGATCTGACACTAAAGTAGTTGCAGACTTTCACGTTTCAGTGTTGTTTGCCAATGTGTCTGCTCTGCTTGTTTTAATTGACATTAATAAGATAAAATTGCACAGAGAAAGGGCAACATATAATGAAATCAACAAAAGACTGTTAGGCATTTAAATCTATCGCAAAAACAGAAATATTTCTGAATGTCTTGTAAATGTAAAAATCATGCTACTGTGCTTTTCTGAATGTAGAATAAAAGAAAGCACTGTAATAAAGCGATCGACAAAGAGGAAATTTTAAGATACTGTTTTTAATATTTTAATTTTAAGTGCCAATAACAATAATGATAGCACATAATAGTGTTATTTCAGTTATTTAAAAACAACTGATGATGAGCAGGTACCAGTATACCAGGTTGAAACATAATAGGAACCATTATTACGCTGATGCCTGAGTCACTGACTTAAATACATTGATGACAACACATCAACCAGTGAGACTCTTGTTCTTGCTTTTCACCAACGATTTCGGATATTCTTGGTGCAGTTGTGGAAAGAACAAGTCTCATATCGCTTTTGGGAACTAATTGAGATCTTCAAGATATTGGCTTTTTTAAGCAAATTTGCCACCTAGTTTATCACCAATTGGGGATCCCTGATTAAGTCCTGTGATTTATTTTAGGGTAACGGGGACATGAGTCTATCATGGCAGCCCTGAGCAGGGCACGACTACAACTTATAGCCCTGTAGTAATAAAAATTAACTTTGTATACTCGATAAACTGGCCCAAGTGTGTGGTTGGTGTGTGTGTTTTCATCCTGTGATGAACTGGTGCCTGTTTTTGGTGTGTTCCTACCTTATGCCGTCTTCTGTCTGGGATAGGCTCCAACGCATGATGCAAGTGCTTTAGAAATTACTTAGTTTGCTGCCATTTGTCTCTGAGTCATGTTTGTCCAAACTTGGATAGTTTATAACAAATATTTTGAATTCCTTAAGAATAATCTGTGTTCTTCAGGCTTCAGTTAGCACTCAGTAGGAACCAGAATTATGCTGATGCCCGAGTCAGTGACTTTAATACATCTCCTCCATGTGCCCAAGATCTCACATATGTCTCTGCCAAAAACATGGAGATGGGAGGTCTAATAAATCTTTTACTCTTTATGTGTAACACAAAGTGGCTATTAGCAAAATTGAGGGGGCTTTGTTAATGGAAAAATCTTTCAAGAAGTACAAACCTGGACATCATTAATTCCATTAGCAGGCAGCACATTTGCCTGCAGAGCAAAGGCCTCTCCTGAGGCACCTGAGCAGATTCTTCTGCCAGATTCTCTGTGAAATTCTCTATATCCTGAAACTAAATTTCCATGGCTGACCCATTTTCTTGAAATATTCACAATGAAATTTTCTGAAACCTGATGGTACAATATTATGGGTATTTCATGTGTAATTCATTACATACTGTTCCCATCCTTTAGGGGCACAGTGGAAAATCCCTAAATCCCCAAAACAAAAGGCCAGAAAGCTAGAAGTCTAGCTGCTCCACAGAATAAACGTATTCTAACCCTTGATAATTTAGGTGACTGCAACAGTATAATAATACCTTTGGAAATGGACTGAAAGTCTGCATTCTTATTTGTTATTTCAGACCCTGCTTGTTGCTTGTTGCCATATCTTTATCAATGTCCACCTGTTTAACTGTTTTCAAGCAAGTTTAATCCAGGTCAGAATCATGGAGAATCTGTCTTGGCAGTAATGGATGAAAGGCAGCAACCAGTCCCAGACCATGTCAACACAAATTCCACTGCACTACACTACACTACACTGCAAGCTTTCCTCCAATGTTTCTTTTTACTTTACTCACCTTATACCTTCAATGTTTCAGACCCAAATGCGGAGACACATGTCCTTAGAATGATGCTGCTACTGTTGTGCATTGTGTCTATGTGGAATTGCTGTAATCTGAGGCTGGCATAACAGTACCCACTTGCAACATAGTGTAAGTGTTTTCTTAACATGAGGAAGAGCAGTAACAGTCACCAGCATGCTTCAAGGCATTCTGATATCACAAGAAGCTTGTGCCAAATACGACACTTGGCATTGAGGCGAAAAGCACAGTTTCCATCTAGTCTCCTTCCCCTTAGTTTTCTTAACCTGTCTCCAGTATACAAAATAACATTTTTGCATGAATTTCCTATTGCAAACATCTCTTAAAGTATTGTCTTTTCAAGGACAGGAGTTTGTCTGAGCTCAGCCATGTAGAAATTATTTCTTTACAGTTGTCATTGGCCTTTTGAACAGTACTCTTTGTTGTAATATACTCGCATGGAGCAAATTATCAGGAACACCTGCATATCCATGCAATTACCTACTTGACCAATCACATGGCAGCAGCACAATGCATACAACCATACAGACACAGGTCAGGAGCTTTTGTTAATAATCACATCCAACACCAGAATGGAGAAGAAATGTGATGTCTAGGAATTCAACTGTGGTGTGATGTTTTGTGCCAGATGGCCTGAAATGAGCATTTCTGTAAATGCTAATGTCCTAGGATTTGCACACACGACACTCTCTAGAGATTGATGGGCAGAAATTCCTTGTTGCTGAGAGAGATCAGTGGAGAATGACCAGACTGGTTTGAGCTGAGAGAAAGACTACAGTAACTCATATAATCACTTTGTACAAAACTGAGTGCACACAACATCAAACTTTGAGACATATGGGCTACAACAGCAGCAGACCACGCCAGGTTCCACTCCTGTCAAACAAAAACAGAAAGTGGGGGCTGCAGTGGGCACAGGCTGGAAAAAAACTGGAAAAATGTAGCCTGATCTGATGAACCTCGATTTCTACTGAGGGACACAGACAGTAGGGTCAGACTTTTGCTCCAACAGCGTGAATCCATGTTCCCAACCTGCCTTGTGCCAACAGTCCAGGCTGGTGGTGCTGATGTAAAGGTGTGGCCCACTTTGAGCTTGTTAATACCAATCAATCATCATTTGAATGGCACAGCCTATTTGGGTATTGTTGCTGACCACGTAAATCCCTTCATGGCTACAATTTACCCATCTTCTAATGGCTACTTCCAGCATGATAACTCATCGTGTCATAAAGCAAAAGTTATCTCAGACTGGTTTCATGAACGTAACTAGGAGTTCAGTGTTCTTTAGTGGCCTTCCCATTTAGTGGAATCTGAATCTAATAGAACACCTTTGGGATGTGGTAGAATGGCAGCATAAATATGCAGCTGACAAATCTGCAGAAACTGTGTTATGCAATTGTGTCAACATGAGGTGGAATCTTAAAGGTATGTTTCCAACATCTTGTGGAATCTATGCCACAAAGAATCAATTTGAGAGCAAAAGGAGGCCCTACTCACTAGTAGTATAGTGTTCCTAATAATTTTCTTCATGGGTCTGTGTGTGTTTTAGGTTAATTTTTGGATTCAAGGTGAATTTAAAAGGTAATTTTCTGATACCATTTTGCTTTCTGCAGTCACGGAAGCTGGACTGGTAGGGCCATGGTGGCGTATAAATACAGTAGGGCTGCAGTTTATTCTGCCTTCATCCCTCAGTGGATTCTATAGTTTGAAGTTCATTAGTGTAGCTAGTGGAATTCTAAGTAGGCCATAGCTTTAGGATTAATTTTTGATTTTCACCTTCACTTCACTCTTCACACATTTTTCTCAGGCCTTTGAATCTTTTCTGCCTGTCTTTGTTTTTGCCTAAGGTTTTCAACTTCTGTCCACCTTTCGACTATGTCTTATGTAGCGTCTATCAGCTCATTGTTATTTTTTTCACATTAATCCTCGGACACATCTTCGAGTCCATAACACTCCTGTTTCTTCCTTTCCTTTCCTTTCCTTCTAATTTTTTCTTTCTCTTTTCTTTTTTAAATAATATTTTACTAGGCATTACCTTCCCTTAGAAAAGCACTGTTTAACCAAGGGCCTGTGGGTCACATCTAGTCTTCCAGAATGCTTTGTGTGGCCTGCCAGATGAGCATCAGTGAGCAGGGTCAGGGTACAGAACTTGCAAGTTAGCAAATATGCAGTTTCAGTTGTAAAATGGCTAATTGTGGTCTCTTAAGAAGGCAGAGTAGAGAAAACCACAGCATTATGTGTAAGGGAAGCAGGAGAAGACACCGTGGTACATTTACACCCGTGTATTGCTCCGACGCTGCATAGAGCAAGTGAACTGCAACACACCATTAAGATGAATTTTTGGCCTGTTACCACAGAGATCACAGGGAATTGTCAAAAAGTGTGACATGCTTCATATTTTCTGCATGAAGGTACACAAAAATGCATCTTAATGTACATCCTAACTCTCACTAGGGTCTTATCCGTGAAGAAGTGATGAAATGTACAGAACATTAAAAATAAACAAAAGTAAATTCTAACCCTCCTTTAAGCCTTGTGTAGGAGGGTGGGATGAACAAAGAAAGACTATTTTAAATTCAGAAAAATGAATTCTAACCCCTGATTATTTGTTCTTACAGCGGTAATATCTGTCCTTAGAGTTGGTAAAAAAATGTAACGTTTGACTCCATTTTCTTCATCTCTGGAAACTGAATCATGGAATTAAAAAAAAAAAAGTTTCTTTGTGGGATACCCTGATCCAAAGTTTAAAATATGGCCCTTTTCTTTCACTTTCTGTATCAGCTTACT
Organism: Erpetoichthys calabaricus; assembly: GCF_900747795.2. Classification (NCBI taxonomy): domain Eukaryota; kingdom Metazoa; phylum Chordata; class Cladistia; order Polypteriformes; family Polypteridae; genus Erpetoichthys; species Erpetoichthys calabaricus. The sequence continues at coordinate 20,410,202 of NC_041404.2, forward strand.
GCCTCTGTCAAAAATGAGCAATTCTTGCTGAAGAATGTCAAATGCGACTTGTGTTTCTCCCTAAATGCTAAAACACAGCTCTACAGTTAACTCCCATTTTGAACTCTTCTCTGCAAACTTAAATCCACAGAATCTAAAAGCTAAGTGTTGTCATTCGAGAATGAAAGGTGAATTAGAAAGCTGTCATCTGTCGGCCCTTCGGGTAAAACAGGGTCAACAAAGTTGATCATTAACAGAATGCAGGTAATGATGTAAAATTATTAAAACAATAGTGGAAAGGTAGGTACAGTCTATGCAGAAAATCCATACTCAGGGAGAAGAGCCTAGAGAGACGGGATCCTTCAGTTTCACCACCTGTCTGTCATAAAAGCAATCCAATAGTCAATAACATAAAGACTGATGGATATCCAGGTCTAGTAGTTTGTCAAAATGTTTATTGAAGGCAGAGCTCTAGCTAGATGATTCTAGATGATGTTATATATCATGAAATCCTGACACACTGTGACCTCCATCAATCTATTTATTATGTAAGTAAACTAAATTGGTATGGGCCCAAGAGCATGATAGACAAATATTTGGCTATAAGTTCTTTTAATCACTTTATTTTGAAAGATTTCAAGACAATGGCTCAGCAGCCATTAACCCTGTATATTTGTATCCCAAATCGAGTGCACGCTCCCTAGGAGTGAACTGGAGTGGCTCTTTTTGACCTGACACCCACAGCATTGAAAGTAATAAAAAGACAAGAGAGAAAGAAATGTGTCGACTTTATTCCTTACATTGACAAACAGCTGAAAGAAACAGGAAAAAGCACAGTCTCTGGTCATTTTCAGAAAAATCATAAAACTATAATCAGTAACACAGCAGTTTGTGAGCAATGTACATGTTTGTTCACGAAAAAAAGCATATGGCTACTCTGTTTTTTTGAAGTCGAGTTAAAAAGGTCTAAATCAGTATCCATAAGCAGGAAAGCGTCAACAGATCCTTAAAGGAGAAAAACTAAATAAGTAGTTGTGGAGGAAGTAAGTCGAAAAGTTGAAATTCTTAAAAATACCGTATTATTCCATTCCTCGAGGGATGACAATCTTTCCTTTAAATGTTCAGACATGATAAACAAAAATATATTAAACTTCCTGACTTAAGTTTATTTAATAGACAAGACAAATCAGCTTACCTGGTTTACTTCTATTTCTATACCCCATTTCTTGAAATACATGAGAAAAACTTCAATACAGATAGGATTTGTACCTTGTGTTCCATTACTGTGAAACTTAATAAATTATTGTTTTATCATGGAATGGTCCAAGGATGATATACTCTCACTTTCACATTTTTTATTATGTAGACCTGAACAGAGAGTCCCAAATCCCCACTGTAGCCCTTGTTTGTTTATACTCACCACGCTGCCACAAACCAAAACAAGAAGGTTAGAAAGGTTATGCTTTTATTGATGCAGTGTAGATTAAATTCTCTAAGTGAAGATTTCTAATGTACCTAAAACAGATGCAAATTAATGAGCTTTAAAAATCATAATTAATACAACCTGAATGTATAGCAGCTCATCTTGCTAGGAGTCTAGCCACCCAATGTACTTAGTTTACCAAGTGGCTGTTTGTCTTAGTAAGCTGGTCAGTCTCTGATCCTGTGTGGTCTCTGGATGGAATGGTGGATGGAGTAAGAAAGAGATGTTGAGTTCTATATAGCTCTGAGTTTGTGCTGGTCTCGTGGTTCCTCTTAGAACAATAAGACATCATAGTCTAGGGTCGCCTCACCTGTCATGTTCTGGTGTCATTCCCTGTGACTAATCCTGTTTAGGCATGGTCTATGTCCTTGAAACCTTTACCAACTCAGATATTCATTGCAACCCTTGGATTTGGTCTTTTTTTGTTGTTCTTGCATGTTTAGTTCATACTGATTGTGATCTGATATTCTCTAAGTAGAAAATACATGCACATAGTAAAACCATTTTTTTCTCAAGTTTCATTACTGGTTCTGAACTGGTATGTGGTAAGCAGAGCAATAATGTTTTTCCAAGTACATGTTTTATCATAATATTATATGTAAAATAAGAAAACAAATCACACCATCCTCATGTCACTTTCTCGGGTTGAGGAGTTTCTATCCACTGACTCTGCTTACTCATTAGCTTAATTTAATAAAGTATCTATCTATCTATCTATCTATCTATCTATCTATCTATCTATCTATCTATCTATCTATCTATCTATCTATCTATCTATCTATCTATCTATCTATCTATCTATCTATCTATCTAGTTTATTAGGGTATGAGTTGCTTTTAGGATATTGGGACTGTACTGCTCAGAACATTTTCCCTGATGCGAATGTAGTCTCTCATAACTTACACCCAGGGATTTATCATACTGCTACTGCTAGAATAATTACTGCCTCTACTGCCACTACACGGGAGGGTCTTCAACCCCTCTCACTTAGCATGGAGACTACCATGTCACCAATAAACAGAAGCACAAGGAAATTGATGTCAGAGGAAGACATCCTCAGAAATCAAAATTAAACATGGACAACATCATCAGGGAAGCAACAGAAACAACATGCTTCTTAAACAGAAATAAAGTATAAGAAATCTAAACATGAGAGAACTAAACATGCACGGTGTAATGAGTGGCAGTCTCAAAAATGGTGAAACAGGAAGTGAGGTCTTGAAAATAGGCCACAAAGCATGTTAGGACCTTTACTGGCCAGCTAAGAAGAGCCTCACAACAATCAATCTAGTCCCCCAACTGCTAACTGCATGCTTTGGCCTAGGCAGGCCCAAAATGAAGAATTTGGCTTTTAACCTTCAAAATATAGCGACAAAAAATATCAAAAATGCCTTACAAGGGAGAGATCGGTCAAACTCTAGTTTGTAGAGACAAATCTAAAATCCATCCATCCATTTTCCAACCCTCTGAATCCGAACACAGGGTCATGGGGGTCTGATGGAGCCAATCCCAGCCAACACAGGGCACGAACCAATCCCGGGCAGGGTGCCAACCCACCACAGGACACACACAAACACACCTACACACCAAGCACACACTACGGCCAATTTAGAATCATCAAGCCACCTAACCTGCATGTCTTTGGACTGTGGGAGGAAACCGGAGCGCCCGGAGGAAACCCACGCAGACACGGGGAGAACATGCAAACTCCACACAGGGAGGACCTGGGAAGCGAACCCAGGTCCCCTAATTGCGAGGCACCAGTGCTACCACTGCACCACCATGCCTCCAAATCTAAAATCTAGACTCTTAAATAATTAATAAAGATATTTGTTAACAAAAATAGAAAAGTATAACAAAATATTCAAAAGGGCTGAAGGGATTTGCCTAAATGTCAGCCCCGATGCAAATAATTCCAAATTCTACAATCCATAAGCAAAAACAAAGACAGTAGCAAGAATAAATCAGAAAAACAACAAAAACAAAACTCGATACTTACAAAATAGACTTCAACCAAACTCAATGCACCACTGCTGAGTCTCGCTTCTGGCTGGGAATATAAAAGCCAGAACAAGCACCCAAAAACAAATAGTCAGTCTTGTCATGGTGAACCCTGTCTCCTGGGGCTCCCCCACAAAGTACAGAGAAATGAGTCGACATTTAAAGGGACATAATACAAATAACAAATAATACACAAATCTTATAGAAATAACATCAAAACATGAAAATTAATAATTCAGCATTAACAAAAACAACAATAAAACAGTGAATAAATGCAAGCCAGGGAAAACATGTCTGCAACATAACACAAAGATGGCTTTGAAAGATAGTAGACCCTGACACAATCAGAGATATACTGTAAGTACAGGGGATGGACAACATAACAAACACCAATCGATATATTAATATCAAAAATCTGAGAAAGAGTAGGGCCACCCTGTAGCTTCATAACAACAACAGTCCTTTTTGGAATGCTGTCATAGAAATCATGAACTCTGTAGTGATCTATCACACCATTTGTCAAGAAGGAAAGCCTCCTTTAAGGGATGGAAGAGGTGGAAACACTCTACTCAGTCTACGTTGTCAAATATCACATAGTGTATCAATAATACATATGGGTTTCGAGAAGGTCATGGATGGTATTTGAGTTTATCCTGGTGTTCATGAATTTTTTAGTAGTGTGTACAGGGTCATTATCTTTGTAAAATTAGGGAACATCTTGAGGGAACAGTGTTTGCACCACAGGGTACAATTTGTCCTCATATTTCTTGGCCCTTATAAGAAAGTAGTTGATCTAGTGATTCCAGCAAAATGGATGACTGTACCATTTTGGATCTCCAGCCATGTTTACCAGCTGGCAAGAGTTGATATTTGGCTTTCTCTAAATGCAGACCTGTCAAGATATGGAAAACAGGGTGAGATTGATGACTGATCAGACCATGTTACTTTTTCCATTGATCAGGCATTCAGGTTTTGTTCTCCTTACAGCAGATTTGCTCATTGGCCTTGTTTATGTGCAGTTTGTAAATGACTGTGTGACAATGCAGGTTCTATTCCATGCTCCCATCTTCCTTCAGGGAGCCCTTGAACCCAACATCGTCGGTAATGTCACTGATGAGCTAGGCAGTGAGGCACAACAAAGCAAGGGGATGGTGCAAAAGTGTAAAGTGCTTTTATTAAAACAACAAAACTCAACAGTGTTCAAATAAATAAGTGCAGTGTATCAAAATCTTTAAATAAATAATCCATTAAAACAGAGGTGAATCCATGGAGGTTAAAATCCATTACAATAGTTGAAAAGTGGAGGTTAAAACAACAGCTGGAAGCTGTCTCTTTAAAAAACACAAAGCCCGGTGCCTTTCTTCTACTGGTGACTGGCAACTCCCCTGCTTCTCCCATCCATGCAATGCACCAGGGGAGTCACCCTAACTGCAGCTGACCTGCTCTGCCTGTTGGTCTGGAGGCTTCCCAATCCCTGGCTTCAGTTTTGCTCTCCCCAGACTGAGACTTGGGTTCCCCAGCAACCAGGACGCTCACATTGGGGAATCCACCTCCCAAGCCTCCCGACTCCCACTGTCTTCCGTGGCGAGCCATCCTTCTTCCGGTCACTCCTACTCCTCAACTGCATGCTCAGCAGAAGCGACCATTACCGACTGCCCTAGGTGTCGGCCAAACACCCCACTAGGGCTCACTGCTCAGCTGCCTTCTTCACTCACTCACACCGACTTTCTCCTGCCTGGTTCCTGCCGCCTTCTTCTCTTCTCTTAACCTCCATTCACTTTTTTCTTTTTCTTCCTTCCCCCTAGCCTAGCCACCTCGCGCTTCTATTTATTACGGAGACGTGGATCAGATGTGGCAATTAGCAGCTCCCGGCACCAATAACGAATGTGGACGACCCCTCACCTGTGCACTTAAGTGAGGACCATCCGCATCACGCATCACCAGGGAACTGCTTCAGCCACACATACCACGCCCCCTCACTAAGCCGCAAGTGCAGCGATTATTTATTTAAAAAGTGGCCCTGTTGACTTGAGCTGTGGACCCGCTACACCACAGACTGCCATGTCGTAAATTCCAGCTCTGTGAAGCTCACAACATATAGCTTTTGCTATGACTGGACCAGAGAGAATTGAATTGTGTGGTATTTTTTCAAGCTGTTTCTGGTAAGGTTTAGCCACTATCCTGTTGTGGAGCTTTGATTTGTGACCACTGTTTCTCTTTGCTGATGCCGTCTTATTTACAGAACATTCTCCTTGACACATGAAATAATTTAACAGTCGTTGTGACCTGTGATCACAGGAACGATAACTTGGCCTCTTTGGAACTCTGTTAGTTGTGTCATGTTGCTTTGAAAACTTTCATATCACAGTGCTAATTGTCAGAGCTGTTTAATAACCAACACATAAGACTAATTGTAAATCAACCTTTTTGGACTCACCTTGCAGCTGTGTTTATAACTGGGATTTAGTTACCTCAAAATAAAACTCAATAAAGTAGAGAAACAAACTACATGTAGAGCAATAAGGGGCACAGATCACTGTCATGCATTAAGTATTCATTATTTTCATCACCTGCTACACAAATACTGGATTTGTTTGGATCATGACATCTTAAATTCTCTTGGGCTGATTTAATTGCAGCCGAGATTTTTGATTGAGAACAGAAGCATCTTTACTCATTTACTCAGAAAGCTCTTACCCGTAATCCGTTTAAACACGAGTGTACGTTATGTGAGCAATCGGAAAGGCAAAACAGGTCACTTTCAGCCAAGACTTAACAAAGGGAGTTGTGTTGCCATAGTGACTGAGGCCATGTAACTGTAACAGTAATTAATTTTTCGACTGGTTAACTTACTCCATTTAAACACAGTGTGTTCAAAATCGAAAGCAGGCAATGCACATTACAAGTTGGGATTGTCCAGAATTCCTCTTTTTGAGGACCTAAATTTAAACCTAAAAACCTGAAAATCTAAATTTAAAAAATGCATATTGAACGGACCTCATTTCATTTTGCATTCATCCGCCATCTCTTTTCCTTAAAAGACAGTAAATTGGTTTGATAAGCTTCTGTCTGCACCTCTGTCCCAAATCATTAGATATTATTCTTTCCCTCTGCAGTCCCTTTCAAAAGAAGTATGAAGCTAATGCTTTGTAAAAATGTTCAAGTCGTTGTTGAGATAGGGAAGAAGTCAGAATTCAACTCAAACAGACAGTGTCTTGACAGGTAGGATCAAAGACGAGCTTTTAGAATTCATTAGTAAAATTATTACCCGTCGCTGTTATCCCTGCCAAAAGGTGAGATAAATAATTCTAATCTTACTGTCAGCCTATTTGCCTTGTCATTATCTACAGCTCATGTAGAAAGGGCAAACAGGAAAATGAAAAAGAGTTTAAGGAGTCACATCTTGTATTTTAATGTGCATGTTGGCGAGTGCAGGCTCTTTGTGGAGAGTAAGGTGACACATTGGCTATGTCCTGAAAGGGAAAACAAACCCATGATGACATTTAAGCTAAAAACATTTAGCTGTTTGCTGTTCTTCATGGACCAATGAAGCGTCATTTCAGGGTACAATGACATCCATTAACAAGATGTTCTTTTGTAGCTTGGACAGCCAGGTGGCAGAGTAGTTAGTGCTGAAGCCCGATGTTCCAGGAGGCTGTGTTCGAGTCCTATTCTGGTATGGACATGTGTGATGGTGTGGGTCCTGCTCCATGCTCCCTCTTCCAATTTTGGGAGCCTCTTGAACCCAACACCGTTGCTAATGTAACCGGATGAGCTGTGCAATGAGGACAAATCACACTGGGAGCAGGGGGCATGGTGTAAAAAAGGTGTACAGTGCTTTTATTAAAAACAAAACCAAAAACAGTGTCCAAATAAATAGTGCAGTGCTCAAAGTTAATAAAAACGAGATAATAAAAGTGGAGGTTAAAATCTAAAAAAAAAAAAACAAAGCCTTTTAAACAAGATTAAAACCATGGTAGGAAGTTGTCCTTTTCAAACACCCACTGCCTTCTTCATTCTAACTGGTGGCTCCCCTGCTTCTCCCATACGGGCCTTTCAACAGGGGAGTCGCCCCTTTCAGCAGGTGAAGCTGCCTTCCAAACTGGTCCGGTAGCCTTCTGTCCCCTGACTGCATACAGCTCACTCCTCAGACTGAGACTCGGGTTCCCCCAATGGCCAGGCCACTAATGCTGGGGCTCAACCTTCCCAAGCCTCCCTGACTCCCGCTGCCTTCCACGGTGAACTAACAACCTTCTTGGTCACTCCAGCTCCTTGAAATCGCTCAGCTGGAGCAACTGTTTCCTACTGACCCCACCGAATGTCAGCCAAACACTCCTCCTAAGGAGCTCTCCTCCCAGCTGCCAGCTATCCAGTGAGCCTGCTCTCGCTCGCTCGCTCCTGCATCGGCTCTTTTCTTCCTCCCGCCTTCCTCTTTTCTTTAACCTCTGTTCTTTCCTTCTCTTCCTTTTCTTTTTCCCTTCCCGATCTCTTGTGCCGGCCCATACTTATATGGCTCAGTGGGTGCAGCATCTCAGTCATTCACTGCATGAAGTCAATGGCGCAATTGAGAACAATCACACCTTCATGTGCAGGTGCGTCTCGACCCAATTACCTCATCAACTCCCCACAGCTGGACGAGCGTGCCCACGGAGGCTGACATGGCCAATGGATTATTTTTAAAAAAAGTCATTCTTTCGGAGCCACGGACCCACTATATCACAACATGCTTTTTAGTTAATCTGGTGATTGTATAATGGCATTGCTATGGATTGATATTCTGTTACAGGGTAGTTACTGCTTTTTGTATGATGTGCTGGATAACCTCCAGATTTCCAAGACCCTAAAATGGGAGAAGACGGCTCAAGAAACTAATTGATCTAATTGACCAAATTTCAGACTGAAGGAAAAATCTTTTCACCATTGTATCAACACACCTAATCTACTAGGGAGACGCTGATAGCCAGAACCTACGACATCAAAATCAGAGACCACACTGGACCAAACACCAGATGACATTCCGTCGGGGGACATTTGAGCACACACCCACCTTGGACCAGTTTAGAAATGCCAATTAACTGGACATTCTCATGTTCAGGATGTGCCAGGAGACTTGGGGGAGAGGCTGGAGAGATCAGCCAGTTGATCTAACCCAGCTATAATTGTGACGATGCGGGTTCCGCTCCATGCTCCCATCTTGCTTCTGGGAGCACTGGAACCCGACACCTTCGGTAATGTCACCGATGAGCTAGGTAGTGAGGCACAAACAATGAAACAAGGGGATGGTGCAAAAAGTGCAAAGTGCTTTTATTTACAAACCAACAAACAAAACAAGTCAGTGTCCAAAATAAAGTTCAGTGCTTCTCAATCCTTAAATAAATAATCCATTAAAACAGAGGTGAAATCATGGAGGTTAAAATCCATTAGAAAAACTTTTTTAAAAAACAACGAGGTTAAAGCAATGGCTGGAAGCTGTCCCTTTAAACAAATCAGCCCAGTGCCTTTCTTCTACTAGTGAATGGCAACTCCCCTGCTTCCTGCTTTCTTCTCCTGCAACCTCCGTTCATTTTTTCCTTTTCTTTTTTCATTCCCCCCACCTAGCCATCTCGTTCTTCTATTTATCATGAGGATGTGGATCAGGTGTGGCAATCAGCAGCTCCCAGCAACAATTACGGATGCGGGCAACTCCTCACCTGTGCACTTAAGCGAGGACCGCCCGCATCACGAACTTCCCCGGGAACCGCTTCCGGCCACACTACCACGCCCTCTCTATAAGTCGTGAAGACGGCAATTATTTATTTAAAAAGTGGCCCTGTTGACTTGAGTTGTGGATCCGCTACACCACAATAATTCTCATTTCAAAGGATGTGGATTCTTGCAAAGATTTATTTTCTCTGGGAAAGCTGTTAATTGGAGTTTTTTTGATTCCCTGCCAACTGTTGCTACCAGGATATATTTTCTGTTTGCATCATTTATATTACATTTACTGGAGTTTTCACAGTTGAGATATTATGGATCTCTACAGTATCTTATTTAAACAAATAAGCAACCTAACACCTGTAAATGTTGAATACCATTTTACTGTATGTTTCTGTTACTGTTTTCTATTTTTAGGTCCATGTCAGTGCTGTAAGCCAGTTTTCAGTAACAAGAGCTATGTAAGAATAAGCTGGATTGACACCCCCAGTAAATGGAATGGTTGGTCAGATGAATGGTTTCCTGGATGGATGGATAAGATTCTCAAACCCACTTATCCAGTTAAGGGTTGCAGACGGGACAGGAACGTATTCTGGCAGCACTAGACAGGGTACTAGTTCATTACAATGTCCACTTGAGCACAAATCCATACTCATCCTCAGGTCAATTTGGAATTGCTATTAAACCCACTCCGATAAAAACATACACATTCCACTAGGACAACATCCAGGTGTGAGATTTGAGCCGAGGACACTGGATCTGTGAAGCAGCAGCACTAAACACTGTGCCTCCATTCCACTACCTGGAGAAAACACACATTTTAAGATATTTATCCCATCAGTATGGTATAGTTAGTCAATTTCTTATAAAGACTGTTGGCTGGTAAATAAAAGTGTGTCACTAGACAGCATGTGTGGTGTCTCCCTAAGACAGCAGAAATCAGTAAACTTTTCCTCCCTCAGCTTTCATAACCTACTGCAGTGGGATATAAAAAACAGGCTGACATAGAACAGCCCATATTTAGAGTTCCTTATATGTACTGTGTGTGCACAATCGGCACAATCCAAACAGCAAACACCTCTGCATGTAGTCATTGCATGTGACTAGCACTCCAGAGTACCATATTCAAAGTCCCAGCTTACCTACCTTCATTCAACAAGTCAAATGCAGGATTATGAGGGACAACACTAAGTGCACTGCAGGAGGCCAGTCAGTCCATCACAGGATAATCACACTCAGAATTCAGCATTATTGGAATCTGGGGGGAAAGCTAAACTACCACTCCCACAAAAAACAGGAAGGACCATCAAACTCCAGACTGACATTTAGCTGGGATTGACATTAAGAACGAGGACTCGGAAGATGTGAGGTATCCATGTTGTTTACTGCAACACCTTACCACTTCCCCAGCTTCCTTAGAAGGACTCTGTAATCGACTTTCTCTGTAAACTGTCTATCTTTCTGTCTCATGTGAGTAAATGAGCACTTACTGTACTGCTCTGCCTATGGCACAAAACTAAATGAAACTTAGAAAGCATTTGCAAAATTGTAATGTTGTGTAGTGTTACAGCCAAAGTTTTAATGGGACACAGAAAGTGTGGAAATTCTCAGTTACTTCAGCCAGGTTGGTCTGTTGGGCAGAGAGCCTAACACTCATTAGATTTTCCATTTCTTCCAGTTCTGTGTTGAAGCTGCCCTCTCTCCACCTCTGAATATTCTACGCCTGTTAAAGCTGGCTCCAGGCATCAGCTGGTGTGCATTTTAGATTAATGCAAGCCTCGATTTAGTAGGCTGGCCTTTTTACGAAGCGCTAATCCTTAGATCCCAAAAGATTTCCAGGTTTATTGCTGCAAGAATGGGCCACATTTTTACTAAAAGCAGCACTGCAGGCTATGGCATTGGGAGTTCATGTCCTGCCTTGTTCTTTGAATAGGGAATAGTACTGAAAACTGCTGTACGTCTATAATAACAAGACAGAAATGAAACAGCCCAGTGATTTTTCTTTTATTTTTTTACAGTTAAAGCTGTAGTGCTTCTATCTTAGCTGCTGCAGAGGCTCTCATCTGTTACGGAGCAAGTGTATTTGTCAACACTAGTTGCATTTACTGGTACAGTTGGCCAAGGAATGATCAAGACCATCAGCCACATGGGTGAAGAAGTCTGTAACATAACATAAAATAATAGCAACATTTCACCAACCACCTTAATACTAATACAATTTCAGGTCATAAATCACCTTTCTATTACACAGATATTCTTCATTGTGAACAATTATGCATAAGATATGGAAATGAGGATGGCAGCATAGTTAATGCTGGTGCCTCACAGCTCCGAACAACTGGGTTCAAATTGACCCATTCAATATCTATTTGGAGTTTAAATACCTCATTTGCCTGTGTGGACCTTCCTCCAGGTACAATGGTGTTCATCTCACATCTGAAAGGCGTGCATGTTAGACTGAATACATAACATAACATTATCAAACCCATTTTGAGGGTTACAGAGGGTGCAGGAGCATATTCTGGCAATACTGGGTACAAGAAAGGGAACAGCTCTGGACAGGGTGCTAGTTCATTACATGGTGCACTCAGGAACAAATGCAGTTTTCCTCAGGTCAATTTGGAATTGCTATTAAACCTACCATATCTAGGTGTCAGATCTGAGTAAAGAACACTAGACCTGTGAAGCACCATCACTAAGCACCGCTCCACCATGCTACTCATGTTAAGTGTACTGCAAACTTTAAATTGTCTCAGGGCAGTTTCTAGCTTTTTGGGGGCCCTATGCAAGACTCTTTTTGGGGGCCCCTATTTTGTAAAACTAAGATGGGGGAGTTCAGACCCTTTAAGATGATCCATGGCTATGTATCAGTCTGTTACAATTTAAGAAGAAAACAGTCTATATTTGAATATGTAAAATTCAAATTAACGATCTCAAATTGACCCAAGCAATTTGAACCTACAGAAAATGACAATAAAAGGTAAACAATGAGACTCATCTATATCCAACAGATGCAGTATTTTCCTCAAATTTTAAATTATTTCATATTAATACAGAAATGTATTTTTTAAAATAAATATAACTAAACATTGAAATATACAGTGTTCTTTTAAAGCATGCACCCAATTTCAAAGTTTTCACATTTAGACTTCTTCTGCTGTTATCACCTTGAAGTAATAAAAACAAGAGTAAATTAATGGTATAGAGTGATATAGAGGGAGAGAATCATTATGATCAGAATGATCAGCAATCAGAGAGAGAAAAAGAGAAAGAAAAGTAATAGACAGAGAGGTCAGTATCAAGGCCCTGTGCAGCTTGCAATTAAAAGATTTACCCATTGCAGAGGTGACAGACATGTAGAAATGCATGTCTTAAGTAAAAGGGTCTCATCTATAAAAAATACTTCGGTAAATGTCAAAAGTCAAAGTATGCATTAATCATATTTACTTAAGTAAAAGTATAAAGTACATGTTCTTAAATTTACTTTTGAGTATAAAAGTAAAAATTTCCTTTAGTTGAAAATTGCTCTGATTAAGAATCGGGTTCAAGAAAGATGTTTAATAAACAATTATCTATTTCAAGTGGTAAAAGAGAAAAGACACAATGAGAAATACAATGAAAACAAACATGCATTAAGTGCTTCAGTTACAATAATCTGTCAAGATATCTTATAAATTACTTATAAATATGATAACTAATCTTGAATTAAGTAATATTAAACTTAATTATATTATTAAAATTAATTGGGTTTGAACTTATCTTACTTCTTTGCATTCCATTCCAGTTAATTATCCCCCCTCCCCCCCATATCTCTGACATCTGATATCATTATCAACAATAGTCTATATATATGTGTATATATATATATATATATATATATATATATATATATATATATATATATATATATATATATATATGGAAGAGAAGGTCTGTGATACGGTTTGCATATTTGCAGCTGGAGATCCACAAAGGAAGAAAAAACGAATCACGTATCATAAAGTAGTTTTTATTCCTGAGCTTTCAACCCCTGCCAGGGGTCTTCATCAGAGGATAATGCTTAGACTTACAAGAATCAAAGGCAATATATAGCAAAACATTACGTGGAGGGGGTAGGGGGGGTGGCTAAGTCAGTGTGATGGGGCGGGGGGGGTTATTGGGTGTACAGTTTATTTATTATGAACATGTTCTTCTTAAATTTGCATATGCTGGATTTATGTCCAAGTGTCCGTTGATGCCGTTCTCATTTGATAGCCAAGATTCAGCCAGCTCTCTGGCACTTTTAGTATTGGCTTTAAATTTTACTTGTACAATTTTAAATTTTACTTGTACAAATTTAAGGCCAGTACTAAAAGTGCCAGAGAGCTGGCCGAATCTTGGCTATCAAATGAGAACGACATCAACAGACACTTGGACATAAATCCAGCATATGCAAATTTAAGAAGAACATGTTCATAATAAATAAACTGTACACCCAATACCCCCCCCCATCACACTGACTTAGCCACCCCCCCCCACCCCCTCCACGTAATGTTTTGCTATATTTTGCCTTTGATTCTTGTAAGTCTAAGCATTATCCTCTGATGAAGACCCCTGGCAGGGGTTGAAAGCTCAGGAATAAAAACTACTTCATGATACATGATTCATTTTTTCTTCCTTTGTGGATCTCCAGCTGCAAATATATATATATATATATATATATACAGTATATATATATATATATATATATATATATATATATATATATATATATATATATATATATATGTACATGCAACACAGAAAAAGGTCTTGGGGAAGCCGCCTGTATACTTGAAATACGAGGTGAGACACAAAAATAACCAGACTGGGTTAAGGGACTTTCCTGGAAAACCGTCAGGAGGTTGGCCGGACTTGAATTATAGAACTATATCCACTCCTACACATCCAATCAAACCGCCGACCGGCTAGGTATATCCTGTGAATAGCCCAGTCAATATTTGCACAACAATCGCTACACGAGTTGCTGTGATAATGTCAAGTGAAAAAATCGAACAACGAATCAACATCAAATTTCTCATGAATTTTCTCTTTTTCCGTAAAGCAGTTTTTGACTGACAAAAAAATTCCTGTCCTCGATCATCCTCCCTATTTGCCCGATTTTGCTCCCTGTGATTTTTACTTGTTCCTGAAAATCAAAGGTGAGCTGAAAGGAACACATTTTTCTTCAGTGGATGAAGTGAAAACAAAAACAGCAAGCCTGTTGAAGAGCCTCAACAAAAGAAGACTTCCAGCACTGTTTCAATCATACGTATGCAGCGGTGTAGAGATCGGGAGGTGGAGTATATAGAAGGTGACAATTTTTAGAATGCTGTAATTTATCAATAAATATTTTTTTTTTTACCAATCCAGTTATTTTTGTGTCTCACCTCATAGGCTGCCAAAGATGAGGGTTTGGTTCAAGAAATGAAAAGGTCTTTACAGACATCAATCCAAAACAGAAAAGTTCAAACAGAGAAAACATGGCAATTTTAAAGTCGGGCAGGGGAAATGACGTTATTCTGGCAGGAACCGGATGTGATGTCATCAGGCTCGGAACTGGAAGTGATGTCATTGGGCCTGGAACCTGAAGTGACGTCATCAAGTCCAGGCGGAATTTTCCATGGTTGGCCTGGAGATGAAAAAGAGGAAGGATCAGTGCATTCTGCCACCCCCTGGACCAGCTTGGAATTATCCCTTTTTGAGCCCTTCAGTTGCCTCCCATGCACATGTGTGTGACAATATATATACTGTATATATATATATATATAGATGTACTGTATATATCATTGTAAATAAAAATCTGTTTTGCATGCTCATATGCTCACAATATTTAGAATAAATTATTAGCCTATTCCAATAATGTCATTGAACAATCACATTTCTCTAATATTCATAGTTTATTTTAATTGATTTTTAGTTATTGTTTTAATAATCAATATATTCAAATGACAATTCAAACAAATGTTTAAGTGAACACACTTACCTCTATGTGTTTTTTAAGATCGAAGGGTGAATTTTGAATGTTGTTTTCATGAATGGTACAAAAGGCAATGCATTCACCAAGGCTTATTGTTGCACCAACCACTTCTATGGTGCATATTTTCCAACCCTACTTGTATCTTCGATGTCATTAACAAGTCCAGCGTTGCGTGACATTGGTTTGACCATATCTTTACTGTTTAAATCACCACAGCTGCCAGTGCTGTTCATTTTGCTTCTCTCTCAGTGCTTAATGTTTTGTATACTAAAGATGTAAAATGTGCAAATAAATATATAATAGGATAGACCTCCATTTTTGCATATATATATATATATATATATATATACTTATCTGACCTAGTTTCTAATGTTTTCGGATACAGAAACTTGTTGGCAAGATAGTAAGTTACTGATATTTTTTATTATAGGGAGTACAGATTTGTTTTCCTTTGAAATGTAGTGAGTTAAAGTAAAAAGTCTCAAACAAATCAAATACTCAAGTAAAGATACAGATAGCCTACATGAAAATTGTACTTAAGAAGTTTGACTTCATTACTTCCCACCTCTGATACAATGCAACATTGTTAACAAATGCTTTACCTTTAGTCTGTGCACATTTTTCTTCTTTAAATTTCTTCTTTTTACATTTTTCAGCACCAGAGGAATAAGCCCTTTTTAATGCCATCTATGTGCCTTTGGCTGCAGGTTATTTTCCTCCTCACATGATGTGCGGCTATCAGTGAGTCATCCCTGTCAATAGCCGTCGCTCATTGCGTGACACAACAGCCTAGTGATAATCATGGAATTTGAATTGATTACCCAACAAACACAAGCCAAAGCTGCCCTATCATTGCAACTTAGTTTAGTTTATGTCCAACATTTAATTTTTAAGAATATGAGTGCTTCATTAAACACATGATGGGGCTTAGCTGGCTACAAGCAGACAGGTAATGTTAATACTCCCCAAATATATTGAGGCTGAACTTGCAGCTTGGTGGGCCCTTATTGGTTTTGGGGGCCCTATTAATCTGCATAGTCCACATATACCAAGAACCGGCTCTGGGCACACAATACAATACAATACAGTTTATTTTTGTATAGCCCAAAATCACACAGGAAGTGCCGCAATGGGCTTTAACAGGCCCTGCCTCTTGACAGCCCCCCAGCCTTGACTCTCTAAGAAGACAAGGAAAAACTCCCAAAAAAAACCTTGTAGGGAAAAAATGGAAGAAACCTTGGGAAAGGCAGTTCAAAGAGAGACCCCTTTCCAGGTAGGTTGGGCGTGCAGTGGGTGTCAAAAGAAGGGGGTCAATACAATACAATGCAGTTCACAGAACAGAACAATTCCTCAATATAGTAAGAAAAAAATATATAAATTTTAGAAGTACAGAGCAGAATTTAACAGTAGATGATATATCCCATGATAAGATATGGATTTGTGTAGAGTCCTGGAGACCTCATCCTTCAAGCTGCCTCGCCCATTTGGCCATTCCACGGCTAAAATAGTGCTGGGCCAGCCAATCCGACGAAAGGACCCCTCTTTCCCACGATTCCTGCGATCCTCCATCTGGGATGACTTTTCCTTAGGCAGGCAAAACAACTTGGCAGGTGGGCCATGGCACTAAGCGCCACATTTGAGTACCGAGAAGAAAAACAGAATAAGTGAGGGTTAGTATACAATTATAACTGTCAAGTTACTTATGTTTTAGTGCTAATGACTAACAACAGAGATGCAGTCTGTACAGTTAATCAGCAGCTCTAGTCAGGATATGCTAAACTGAAGTAGTGAGTCTTCAGCTGGGATTTAAAAGCTGAGACCGAAGGGGCATCTCTTATAGTAGCAGGCAGACCATTCCACAGTTTAGGGGCCCTGTAACTAAAAGCTCGACCTCCCACTGTTATTTTATTAATCCTTGGAATCATAAGCAGACCGGCATCTTGAGATCTTAATGTGCGCTCAGGTTTGTAAGTCATGATAAGTTCAGACAAGTAAGCCGGACCTCGACCATTTAATGCTTTATATGTTAAAAGAAGGATTTTGAAATCTGCCCTAAACTTAACCGGGAGCCAGTGTAAGGATTTAAGAACTGGAGTTATGTGTTCGTATTTTCTTGTTCTTGTAATAATTCTCGCAGCCGCATTTTGGATCAACTGGAGGCTGTATAAAGAACAGTTTGAACATCCACTGAACACCGCATTGCAGTAGTCAATCCTACTAGAGATAAATGCATGAATTAGTTTCTCAGAATCCTGATTATTTAAAAAGCGCCTTAATTTCCTAACATTTTTAAGATGGAAGAAACATGTTTTGGACAACTTTGTAATATGTGCTTTAAATGACATGCTAGAGTCAAAGATAACTCCTAGATTGCGGGCTGATTCAGTAAAATTGACTGGGATTCCCACTGAGTTAAAGGATGACAAAATATTGTTGTGATCAGCATCATTCCCTCCAACAATTAACATCTCTGTTTTATCTGTATTTAAAGACAAGTAGTTCTTATTCATCCACTCCTTTAATTCACTAACACAACTAATTAAAGACAACATTGGAGAAACTTCATTTGATTTAAATGAAAGGTATAACTGGGTGTCATCTGCATACGAGTGAAAATTAACATTATGTTTCCTAATGAGAGATCCCAGTGGAAGCATGTACAGTGAAAACAGTAAAGGTCCCAGTACTGAGCCCTGCGGGACACCATATTGAACTTCTGTGTATAATGATGGAGTACTGTCAGCACATTTCTGTACATATTGGAATCGATTTGATAAGCAAGAACTAAACCAAGCGAGCACGGTGCCTGTAAGCCCAACATCATTTTCTAGCCTGTGCAGTAAAATAGAATGGTCGATGGTGTCAAATGCTGCACTTAAGTCCAACAACATAATTACAGTGGAGTTTCCTTCATCAGAGGATATCAGAATGTCATTTACAACCCGTGTTAGAGCCGTTTCTGTACTATGACCAGTGTGAAAACCAGACTGGAATTTCTCAAATAAATTGTAATGCGTAAGGTGTGTCTGAAGCTGACTTGCGACTACTTTTTCTAGTATTTTACAGAGAAACGGTAAATTTGAAATAGGCCTATAATTATTTAGTATATGTGGGTCAAGGTCTGACTTTTTAAGTAATGGTTTAATGACTGACACTTTTAGTGTATCAGGTACTGTGCCATGCAATAATGAACTATTGATAATGTTTAGGATAGGCGCGGCAAGAACATCCATTGCACTTTTTACTAGTTTTGTTGGCACTGGATCTAGGGAACAAGTAGTGGGCTTCATTTTAGAAATTAAACTTAATACTTCCTGCTCAGTTACAGGATTAAAATTACTAAGGTGCTGAGTGCAATGTGAGACAGGCTCTGCTAAGCTAGTATTTGGTTTGTACTGTGATGCAGAGATCTGGGATCTTATATTTTTAATTTTCTCATTGAAGAAGTTCATAAAGTCTGTACTGCTAATGTCTGTTGGTATTTTGCACTGTTGATCTGAATTTCCATTTGTTAATTTAGCCACTGTTCTAAACAGTACCCGAGGATTTTTATTATTGTTATCTATTAATGTAGAATAGTATTCTGACCGAGCTTTAAAGAGGGCTTTTTTATATTTATTAACACTCTCTGTCCATGCAATTTGAAAGACCTGTAGCTTTGTTGTTCTCCATCTGCGCTCCAGTTTTCGACACTCTAATTTAAGAGCTTGAGTGTTTTCATTAAACCAGGGAGAGTTTCTATGTGCTTTGACCACTTTTGTTTTAAGGGGAGCCACTGTGTCCAGAGCATCTCTCAAGGTCACATTATAATGTGATGTTAGCTGATCTAAATTGTTTTCCGTGTTTACATTTGATGTTAACTGATCTAAATGGTTTTCCATAATTACACTCGACTTACTCAAAGTATCTATAAATTTTGAAGCAGAATTACAATCTAGATGTCGCACTGTCTTTGTTTTAATCTGGGAGTTTGCTGGCAGGGGCAGGACTAAATCAAATGTAATTAAGTAATGATCGGAAATAACTTCATTTAGTGGAGTAATAATTAAATTTTGAATTTCAAATTTCAACACACCATTCAGAGTTGGTCCCTGTTGTGTGTTGGAGTTACAACCATGGCAAAATAGGGTGCAAGCCCTCCTAAAAGACCAATCACAGCAAGCCAGGACCTTCACTGGCCATCCCAGAAGAGTCTCAGCCCAACCCAGTTAGTCCCCCGGCCGCTGGCTGCTGACTTCCAGCCTAACATGTCCCAGGCAGGGTGCACATGAAGGGAGTCTGAGTTCCCACACTAGTGATTGGTTTTGGCCTACACCATGGCAAAATGCACTTAGCGCTGAAGTTCAAGAAATATATTTATTAGTCCTTAATTATATAAGCTTCACAGCAGGTAGAATTATGAATTGCTGCTTTTAGAAATAAGTCCCAACTGGGATCTTTATAGAGAGAAGAGAGAGAGAGATGTTAGGAGCATGCGCTGATACGATGCATTGCCGCACACACCACATGACAAATCAACTCAGGATCCCAGATTAGGACGCGAGTGTAGCCATGCAATGGGTGATACCTCAGCACCACACTACTGTAGTTTAGATGGAATGGAACCAATGTGAGCCAATTCTGATCTTTATAAGAAAGAAGAAATTATTTAGAAAAAAAAATATCAAAAAGCTAAAAAAAGGAGGCAAAAAGGATTTGCCAACATAGCAATCTTAAGCAAATAAGTACCAAAACAGTACCTAGAAATCAGAACCCAAGAGCAGAAACAAAGATATTTGCAAGCATCTAGTAAATACAAGTAAGAGCAACAGCAAAAAGGGAAAACTCACCAACCACCAAGCGTATGCAATGTACCACAAAAAAGCTGTAGTTCTCTTGAACCTTTATAGGTCTGGGAGTAGTCCCTCAATGAAGACTGACAGGTGTCTCTGTCCCTTGGGGAAACCCCCCACAAAACACAAGGGGCATGGCAGAGCAAAGATCCACATATTGAAACCAAACAATAAACAAAACTGATAAAAAATACATCATTTTGCAAATAATAAGCATAAGCAACATTACCAAAAATGATAATAACCTAAGAACTAAAGATGAACCAAATAACATAAAAAAGGAATTTATTGTAGCTCTGGTTTAAACATAACAAAGGCAACCTTAAACAAAAATGTGTCAAAACACAATCAATTAACCATAATCCAAGAAACAGAGCAAAATATTCAGAAAAAAACAGGAAATACAAAGAAAAGTAATACTTACAAAAGACTCTAAACAACTTCAAAGATCAACTACTGGATCTCTACCAGCTCTCAGCTTTTTATAGCTAGAGGGACCTCTGGGATTCCATTTACAAAGAACATGGAACATAAGAACAGGTAAAGAAACAGTGCATAAATGACTAAATACAACAAAAACAAAATATAAAAAACATAAAAATCCAATCTGATGCATAACACTCTTTAACTTACACCAAAGCTGTCAGCTAACTTCTGATCATCTGCAATCCTGAAATATGAATTATATTGGTTTTGAAAACAGATGGTTTGGAAATCACATAGAAGGAGGCCAAGAACAGTAACACAGTGCACCATCCTTGTGCTTTGGGGGTTCCACTGCTCTTCTAACCCTGCCTTGCTCTTCATTCTATGCTATATGAAAACAGTATGTTCTGTCAGATCCAGGATCCAGTTGTCAGTTACTCAAAGAAATCACATAAGTGGGAAGCCTACATTTCATGGAAACAGGTTGGTTAGAAAAGCTAAGTTTTTAGAATATTTTTTTTCTAACATGACATGGAGTCTTGTTGACACATTTTACCACTTCTGTGTCTCCTGAGCCTTGCACTGCAAGTCTTCCTAGTGAAGCATGGCAGCTTAAGCCGATGTCACATTACAAGATGTTGCTAATTTCATCGTCAGACCATGTCAGTTTACATGAGTGAAAAGCGTTGGGCAGGTCACATTTAGCAACTGTGTTCCTGTTTCTTTATATGACAGGCAGAAATGCACTGCCTGATGGGACCAGTGTTTTTCGAAGTGTTAACAGGTACATTGAGTTCAGCCACAGTCTTGATCCTTTTCTTCCATTCTGTCATCTGAGATCAAACAGATGAGTGCCTCTTCTGTCTGTGAGGTCCAAAACACCCATATCTTTATTCCTTTTAGCTGCATTATACAGTATGAATTGTACTTCCAGATGAGCATTCATTGGTAGTCATTTACTGGTTGCCATGCACATACAGCTCACCTTTACAACTAAAGACAAAATTTCATTGGAGACTTTGTCACTGGGCATTGTTGCATTTTGCTGCTGGCTTCGTGGGAGTGCACTGCTGACTGTCTCCCATGCGCTAAGATTACGTAAATGAAGGCTATACAACTAAAAATCGCTAGCCTTTAGTGTCCAGCACGGCGGCACCTTGCACACTTTAGTGTTACTCGGACCATAATAATGTCATACTTTAGTTGCCCCTTGCAAATATACACTACCAGTAATGGCGCACAGCACAATAATGTGCAGTGAATAAACTTGACTTGAGCATTCATAGTTTTCATCCTCTTTCTCTGTACGTTTAGTATTCGTTTGCTCAGAGATTGATGCGCTTGCTGCTTCCTGAGCAGCTCTTTTTTTCTCCACCCTAGCGGCCCACTTCTTTTTCACGTTAAAAATGATTAAGTCAGTGTTTGTGATGCAATTATTAGTACGTTTTCTTTAATGCCACTTAAGTCTTCAATCTGCCTCGAGAATGATTTAAGATATGAAGAGGTAGCGGAAGTGATGATGAAGTAGGGAATGAGAACAGCGCCCGTACGCATGTTGATTCTGCAATAAAATAAAATAAAAATAAAAAGAGCAATAACCTTGGAGGTCAATCATCACCCCGTAAGTGGATAGTAGATGTCACGTAGTATATGTGTACCAAATTTCAGGTCAATAGTTCAAACAGTTTGCGAGCTACAGGTGATTTAAAATCCTGGACAGAAAAACGAACATCCACGGTAGCGTGGATATATAAAGATACTTTTATATTCCCATGGGTATTGTCCATTTGAAGCATTACAAGATAGAAGTATGATTTTAAATTCAGTCCACATCTTAACTGGTTGCCAGTGTAATGATATAAGAACTGGAGCTATGCCTTCATACTTTTCGAGTTCTAGTAATGATCTTTTCAGCAACATTTCAAATTATCTGAGAGCGACAAAACTGAATGAACTGAGCAGCCTGTAAATAACAGAGAATAGCATTGCCTGCAATTGACTGCACTGCTTCTTACCCCTTGGCACACCAGAACAACAACAATATTTATCCGTACAGAGCATTTTCATACAAAACGTGTAGCTCAAAGGACTTTACAAGGTATTAAAAAATGGCAAGTAAAAAGAAAATTAATAAATAAGGATAAGAATGAACACATAAATTAGATATCAAAAATAACAAATACACACTTACATAAGACAGATAAACAAATAACAGGTAAAGGAGAGTCCTTAATTATGGATTAAATTGCTCAATTAATTTTTAAGTCTCTAATGGTCATAACAATGGTCAGATGGCCTGGGAGATAAATAAGTAAGTAAAAGAAACGGTAGAGTCCTTAAGCGTAAATTAAAGTACAATTAACTACACTCATTTGTAAGTCTCTAATGGTAGAAATAATGCTATGGATAGATGGCCAGCGAGGGAAGGAAATAAAAACAATTCAGTCAGCTTAATGCTTGAGGAAATTAACTTCCAGGGTTTCCAATGCCAAAGGGCTGCCGTGTTCCCACTTACCATTAATGACATATTCTCTTACATTTTTAGAGCACACCAATAGCACATGACCTCTAGACAAGACATGAATATGACACATCCTGTATTGGAAGGACCTAATTCTATTTATTAATTATTGAAAAGCAAACTCAGGACTATCTTCATGTGCACTTATGGTGTCCATCCCATACCTTGCAGATTGCCCTTTTCCGTTACACTTTAACACAAACACTTGAAACGCCCTCCGATTACAAACAGCTGCATTGAAAGTCATAAATGGGAATCACCAGGGGCCCCATTGTATAACGCTGTGTGTAGAACTCACACTATAACATGATGTAAGCACAAAAGCTGCGGTACTGTGTCCTCACATGTTTATTTATTAACAATATAGATTATTTAAATTAAGTTAAAGTTTTATCTGTATAATGTAATAAACATATTGTGCTGCATTTCATCTTAAAAATGATATCGTCATCATACTTAAATACACACTTTAAAAAGAGGCTCAGGTTGTGCAATATTATAACTGTAGTGCAAGTTTACTGTGAGGTAGTTGTACTTATAAGTACAAACAGTTCTACAAGGAGCACTTGATGGACTGTTTGAGTGCGTTTATAGTTCTTGGGATGAAACTGTTTCTGAACCGTGAAGTCAGTACAGGAAAGGCTCTGAAGCGTTTGCCGTATGAGAGTAGTTCAATAGACAGCATGGCTGAGGCAGCGTATGCTAGATGCTGTATACCAATAATTCTCTGCTGTAGATCTGTGATTCCCCACTCAGATACAGTGATATAAATACTCCGAGTGGTGCAGTGAGAGCAATATGGAAAAAGATGATCCGCTGTGGCAACCCTCTAACAGGAGCAGCTGAAAGAAGAAGAAGAAGAAGGTGCAGTGAGAGTAACAACGCTAAAGCAGCTATTGTATTTAGAATAGTTTGACCATTCTGTGGACCATTATATTGTTATAGGTTAATTACAATCAGATGCATTAAACTAATAAACAATATGCGGTTAATTTCAGTGTATTTATAAAGCCGCGTCAGGGATGTGGAGTGAAAAAAGAAAGGGTAACCACACAGGAACAGTAGCACTGCTTTGACGCTGGGTGCTGCCAGTCTACAAAACCTGCGTATGCCAGGGTATGAGCTACTGTGGAAATGTGCGTGGCTTTACGGCAAGTTTAGGTTTTATACATCGCGATTTGAACATGGAAATGTTCTTACACAACATTTTTGTGCGTACGCACTGTTTATACATGAGGCCCCAGGTCTGTCTACATTCTGACAGCTTGTGATATCTCGGTATATTTTCTTTTGAAGAAAAGAGCAAGAGACTCATTGTGTTAAAGTTTGATTATGGTGCCAATGTATAGCTCCTGTAATTTCAACACTGCTTTTTTTAGCCAGCTAGACAGTGCCTACACAGTATGGAGCCATTCCCGCTCAGCTTCTTTAGCATTAGCATTCTGTTTGTTCAGGTCAGCAGTCAACATGCTTAAGTCTGAAATGTGAGTAAGGATAACAAATGAAAGTGATAAGGAGTCCCATTTGGGTTAATTATGGAAATGAGCAGAGATTCTGGGCTGTGCACTGGACTCGCAAGGCTCAGAACGTGATATCATGCTTAAAGCGGTGGGGCTTACCATACTGACCTATGACTCCTGAATGATGCCCTTGGTTTAGTCAGGTTAACAGAAAACTGAGAGAAGAAGGCATCTATCTAAGCCAGGCTGCAGAGAGAGATGTAAATTGGAAAGAAAGTTCATCCTGAGATTTTTATCTTGACAGACACAGCAAATTAATAGTTTGAGGCAGTGGGTCAAATCTGTGCCGTCTTGTCTATTATGTCATTCGATGCGGTCTTGATTAGTTTTTGCATGAATTCATTTGAAATTTTCTAACGTCTTAAATGTTATTTTTAGGTCCACCTTTTACCACCATTTTGAGAGAGTCGTTAACATCACTTCTCGCATTACTAGGGGTGTGGCTTCTTGGGTTATGACCTGCGGATAATCGTCAGGATAGGGTAAAAGTTCAGCTGGGGGTTCCTTTTGTTTTCCGATCTGTGGAAACAAACTTCCTAATAAAATGAAAAAAAAAAATACTCAAAATAATCCTTCTGTTATTGTGATTCTCACAAGTTTTGTTTGATTTGACCTCATTGCCTGTTTTTTCGACTTTGATTCTTGCCTCTCGTTAGAGTATGGTAGCTAGGTTTATTTTTATTTGTGTTGGTTTTATTTTTATGTGCTTCTCCTGGTTTAGTTCAGTAAATAAATCACCTGTCTGTGTCTCAGCAGGAGAGATGTCAGGTAATATAACAGGTCAGTCATTTTTATTCACAATAGTCTACCTGTTCCCTAATGGGATTACTCCGGTCCTGATCATCTATCTATAATATCTAACAGTATTCACCAAGGCTGACCTTCAGAGACAAGACATCTTCTCTTGTTTCACTCTGACAGTCTTTAGTATTACAAGTAACTTCCATTTCTGAGTCTTTGCTGCTCAACTCCTGTAACAGAAGAGTGCCATCTGATGTTTTTGCCAACATGTCATAATGCAAAAATGATGAAGGGTGCATCCAGAATTCTTTGTTCATTTACCAAAACACAAGGGACAGGGTTGATTATATGGAACATATGAAAGTACAAGCAAGAAAGAAGAGAAGCTGAAAATGAAACCACCTGTCTTTTTGGGCCAGAATTCACTTGACCAGCTGCTTGAGTTGTTACTTCTAAAATGTCTCTCTCTCTCTCTCTCCAAAACTCAGTATCTCTAACACAATTAAAGCTTTCTCCTGTCCCAGAACAATGCTAGTGAGAGGATGCAATTGTAAAATTGAGTTGAAAAGTCCTCACAGCATGCATTTGAGTCTTTATGTTGCTATAGTCTCTTTATAAAGGTTGACCTATCAGCCTTACAGGCAGCCTACAGTGATACAACATCTTAATCTTACTTAATCAGCCTGATAAACATATGCATACATTTAATTTAGGTCCTTAAAATAAATAGCCCTATATAATCATAAAATCTGATGCAATCAAAATATAATAGTAACTAGCTGTACCCCGTGGCTATGCCCACATAGTAATGAAACAGGACAAATATTTAAAGTCAATTGATGTTGGCACTATATCTGATCGTGTTCAGCTCTGATGGGAGAGCATAAATAAATAAATAAATAAATGCAAATATATGGAGTTTCCGGACTAGCAAAATTCATGCCATTTTATTTTCATCTCATCTGCAACCTTTCTCTCCATGTACAAAAGCATGGCAACACTTACATGGGGTTGAGGAAAGTGAGCGCAGATGGTGTTACCTCTGATGCCAAATGAGAGGTGCGACGTGAAACCGGCAACATTAATGTGCAGGCAGGCAATGTGTGAAGCAGATGAACACACATGCAGCCACATGAAAGGATCAGGGTGTTTATCAGTGCAGTGTTGGACAGTGGCTAAGAAAAGACAAAGCAGTTTTGGCCATGGAATAGCTGTTAGGAAGCAGTATGTTTTGTTTTCCACTTAAAAAACTTTAAAACCTCAATTTAGTTAGTTTTTTTGTATTTTGTAATTAAATCACATACCAATTAATTTTACTGGAAATTTTACAAAAAATTTTTCATATTGAAAGTTGGTTGTCTCTCTCTTCATTAATAATGAACATCTTTAAACACTCTGCGGTGGGTTGGCACCCTGCCCGGGATTGGTTCCTGCCTTGTGCCCTGTGTTGGCTGGGATTGGCTCCAGCAGACCTCCGTGACCCTGTGTTCGGATTCAACGGGTTGGAAAATGGATGGATGGATGGATGGATGGATCTTTAAACACTGAGCCATGATTCCTGTTTACTGTGTCCACACCAATGTATGTAAAGAATGCAATACCATCATCTGCTCAATGCACCGTGTTCGTGAGGGGTTTGCCAATTAGAAGCTGACCTCAGAGGACTTTTTAAACGCCAGACACATGGATATCAGTTGACACACAGATGGCGGTGAACAATGGAGGATAATGTTTGCCAAGTTTTATCTCAAGTTTTAATGTAAGCACATTTGGGAGGTGCTTATATTTGGATTTTGAACTAAATCAGCCTTTAGCAATGCATTTAAAGCCTGGAGTTGTCATTTTGATCATATCATTTACCCGATTTTGCTGCATCAGTGGTTCTTATGCCACTCTGGCTAAAGGACTATTATTACTTTTATTATTGCTACTTTTGCTATTGCTCTTTTATGAAAAATGAGACACTACAAATACAAGGGTCAAGCAAAACATAGATATATTTTGCCATTATTCCACATTGCAAAAATATTTCTTATATAAAATAATAAAAAATTGAAAACTCCAAAGTGGTTAACAATGCCTTTCTACAATTAAACCTTCACTCCATTGTGTGTCGAATACCAGAGTCCTCAAACACATCATATTTTTAATGTTTAATTAAAAGCTACTGTTACTGAGTCTTTTGATACAAATGACTAGTCTTTGAACTGAACCAATAAATGATGCCAATAATATCCTATTGAATATGGACAAATGTAATTACTATTTTTGATATTGAACTATTTGAATTATTGCCACAAGCCTAATGTTGTGACATGTTGGCACCCATGCTCATTGACATTGGCTACTGAATATGATTGCCAGTTGAAATGTGTTGGACATTATATTTTAGAGTTCACATGGAGATGGCTAGTGGTCCAGATGTTCTTGTCGATGTGAATGTGCATGCGTGCATTATAGTGGATTTGGCTCAAACTCTTCCTCTGCCATTGACCCCAAATAGAATTAAACTTGCAATGAAGATGGCTACATGGTTTTATGATTAGATTTATATGTGTGACTAGCTTAATGAAATAGTTTGCATTCCCTGTATATTTGTTAACACAACTGATTCTAACTGTCTTATCGCTGGTAGTTGACTGTGATTGCATTTGGAGAGGTACCACTCTCAATGCATCATAATAGTTTTGACTCAGCTTGGCTGATTTCCTGCCTTTTAAGTATTTTATGTGGTCTAAAAAAACAAAAATCTCAGAGTCCCTGACTTCTTAAGCAGTCCCCAAAGCCTCTCATTCAGCTTAGCAGCGTCTGCTCACTGTAACTTTATCCCCATTCGATATTAGAAATTCCTTTGACCCAAAAGATAATGTCTTTATTGTCATAAGTACATTTGCCTTTGCTCTTGATTGTCAGGGGCAGTGTTTGTGTGAATATGGGTCTGATCAGCTTTTGAAAGCATGATAAAGGCCATTAATTTTATCACAGCACAGCCCTAATTAGTGACCAAACTTTTATTAACCAAAATAAAAGGTCCAACTGTCATTTAATAAAAAATAAAATGGCCATAATTACTGTCATGATTTGCTCCGTCTCAGCTCCACACACGCCCCCTCGGTAATTATTACAGCAAAACAGCATGCTAATCTTTTCCATAGCTCTTTGAACTCAAAAACAGTTATCAGCATTGATTTAATTATTTTCAGTGCTCATATCTCACTTTAACTAATTAGCTTTATCTGAAAAAATAACCCACATCATCATGTTCCAAATTCATAACCTGCTGTACAAGTTGATAACCAGTTATCTGGTTTACTGGAGTATGATGGGAGGCCAGTTTCTTTCTTTCTTTTTTTTCTCTTTCTGTCCCATTTCAGAATTAGGCTTAATGGTACTGTAAGTATAACTGCAGATTCTATCTGTTCCTCCATTAGGTAACACTCCTATCGAGTGTAAAGTTACAGAAAATTCATGGCCTTAATCACGCTTAACTTAAATTGCCTGGCCTTGCCAATTATTAAGAGCTATTCACTTGAACAACACAATATTCCTGAGCATATACAGTAATACAGATAGATAGATAGATAGATAGATAGATAGATAGATAGATAGAGAGAGAGAGAGAGAGAGAGAGAGAGAGAGAGAGAGAGAGAGAGAGAGAGATAGATAGATAGATAGATAGATAGATAGATAGATAGATAGATAGATAGATAGATAGATAGATACTTTATTAATCCCCAAGGGAGAATTCACATACTCCAGCAGCAGCATAATGATAAAAACAATATTAATTAAAGAGTGATAAAAATGCAGTGCAAGTTAAAAAGTGCAAGGTGGAGAGTGCAAGGCAGGTATAACAGTCAATAACATTGTATAGTGTTAACGTTCCCCATGGGTGGAACTGAAGAGTCGTATAGTGTGGGGGAAGAACAATCTCCTCAGTCAGTGGAGCAGGACAGTGACAGCAGTCTGTCGCTGAAGCTGCTCCTCTGTCTGGAGATGATACTGTTCAGTGGATGCAGTGGATTCTCCATGATTGACAGGAGCCTGCTCAGAAGCCGTTGCTCCGCCAAAGATGTCAAACTGTCTAGCTCCGTGCCTACAATAGAGCTTGCCTTGCTCACCAGTTTGTCCAGGCATGAGGCATCCCTCTTCTTTATTCTGCCTCCCCAGCACACCACCGCATAGAAGAGGGTGCTCACCACAACTGTCTGATAGAACACCTGCAGCATCTTATTGCAGATGTTGAGGGACGCCAGCCTTGTAAGGAAGTATAGTCGGCTCTGTCCTTTCTTGCACAGAGCATCAGTATTGGCAGTCCAGTCCAATTTATCATCCAGTTGCACTCCCAGGTATTTATAGGTCTGTACCCTCTGCACACAGTCACCTCTGATGATCATGGAGTCCAGGAGGGGCCTGGGCCTCCTAAAATCCACCACCAGCTCCTTGGTTTTGCTGGTGTTCAGTTGTAGGTGGTTTGAGTCGCACTATTTAACAAAGTCCTTGATTAGGTTTCTATACTCCTCCTCCTTCTGCCCACTCCTGATGCAGCCCATGATAGCAGTGTCTTCAGCAAACTTTTGCACATGGCAGGACTCCAAGTTGTTTTGGAAGATAGATAGATAGATAGATAGATAGATAGATAGATAGATAGATAGATAGATAGATAGATAGATAGATAGATAGATAGATAGATAGATAGATAGATAGATAGATAGATAGATAGATAGATAGATAGATAGTGATAGGAGATAAGGAAAGATAAACAGGAGCACCTTGAAGGTGAACCACATATAACTGATGAAAAAATGGTATTAATAGTCAAGGTTTTTTTTTACAGACAGTTGTCAAATCATGACTGGCCCAAAATGGCGACAGCACTCTTTAAGAAGAAGCCAGACCAGAAGTGGCATCATTAGTATTGCTGGTCATCTGATAGATTTGTATGACCTACTTAAAGCAAACTTATCATCTCAATATTTTAACATCTTAAAGCTGAGAAGAAAGGTAACTAAAATACATTCTTTATTATGCTGCTACACAAGGAGTTTATATTCCCTAGTTCAAACTGCTAACATTTGTTGTACTACGGTGCACAATGTAAAGATTAATTTAGTGCCTGAGTAGTGCATTTGATTTTGAAAAGACATCACCACTATCCAGGGCCGGATTAAGAGTTTTGGCCCGTAGCACATTTCAAATTTGGGGGCCCTTTTGGTCTGCATCATCTGAAGTTTAGATTCTGAACAGTTCAAACCGGACTAAATAATTATTTTACTCTCGATTATAATAAGAATCTTATAATATTTATGTGAATTTTATGTGTTGGGCACCTAAAGTTTTGTTGTGTAAGAAATTTACAGTTTAAAAACGTAAAGATAATATTTTTAAAGACCAGTTTTTCAATGCTACACTTTTTCATTAAATATTGGGTCCACCATTTGAAATTGTGGGGCCCGTAGCATATGCTACATGTGCCTATTGGTTAATCCGGCACTGCCACTATCATTTAAGTAAAATTAAGGTCTAGGTGATTTTTCCACTTTTTTCAGACTAAAACTGAGTCAAAATGAAAAACAACATAAATTATTCAATGAATAAAAAGGCAAAAGTCATATATACACCCTAGCTGTTTTAGCTGGCTTCGCCTCAGTGATAGTGTCATTGGTTAATAAGATATATCAGAGGTACTCTGTAACTTTTCTGTATACAATACTTGCATTTTATTTAGCAGGCGCTAATATTATTAGTTCACTTGAGCTGCTTACTATTGAACATGCTACATACAGTCTTTGGTGGTGCTGGTATGAAGACATTGCAGCAGAACTCCATACTAAAGCAACATTCAGTAATGTTACCAAGGTGATTTAAAACACTAAAAGCTGCTACAAATGTCAACTCTCCATTATCATCAAAACATAAAATTAGTACTGCATCAGTATACAGATTTCCAATTTTAATTTGTAATTAAGTAACAGAATAATTTATTGATTTGTTTATTTTTTTTTTAATTATTAGCTTTTCACTTTATTTATTTATTGATTTCTCTACTGGCTCAAATTAGTCACTGAGAGTACGTATGAAAGAAAGGAAAGAGAAGCCTCACTGCCTGAATCTCAATGGAGTGCTATCTCCCATTAATTCACTGGATCTCATTAAGCAGGATGATTCTCCTACACAAGGCAAAGCTACCCAGGAGACGCTGCTTCAGTAGGCAGGAAATGGTGCAACTAGTAAAAGTTCTAAAATACATACCCACAAAACAAATGTGCAAGCGAACATGGCTGGCACACATGAGGACTGACCTGCTTTTTGTGGACTACTCTGCATAGTGAGTTCATAATAAACTTTAAACATTTCAGGGCTCCAGCCCCAAGTTAGGCGGACAACACCTAAGTGGGCCTTTGGGAACGGACCTGTGTCTATGGTTTCAATCCCATCTCTTGATAAATTCTAGTGCCATTTTAACAGAAAAGAAGTGTTTCTTCATTGATATCTGAGCTGAGTGCTGTCAAGTCACACTTCACCTGCCACAGTTTGTTTGAGTATATGAGCAGCTATAGCAGCTCCAGCTCTAGATGAAAATGGTAAAGGAGTATGGTGTGATAAAATCCCCAAAATCCAACAATTAATAACAGCATTTCAACATGAGCCAAGTCTGAGATACAGGGGTACCAAAGGCCATCCTCTCCCTTCAGGTGCAGTCCATGCTGGCTCCTATCAAGTGTGCATTTTAAATGCTTTTCTCACATTGCCTGCTTTAGTGAGACCAAACCTCCAAACAGCTGGTCATAGTGCTCCGATCAATCTTTTTCTTTCTAAGTCAACTGTATGTCGCTTGCTCAAGTATCAGGAGCAGCAGCAATTTGCTTATTTGTATCTCTGACAAAGTAAAACATCATACATTTAATTCACTGCTTCCTTATGAATTGGTGAGTGGTATTAATCAAAATTAACAGACTTGAGCATGTATAATGTATTAGTTTATGTGCCATGAAAGACCTTGGTACTTCATTATGTTCCGCATCCTGGTTATCAACAAAAGTTTTTAATTAAGCCTCAAATGTTGTTTAATACAATTCTTCAGCACTTTTCCAAGTGCACATGAAGGAGACAATACTGTGATCAGAAGCTCTCACTTTCGCAATTCTCTTTTCTTCTTCTTATACTTCTTTTTAATCTTTTATATTTTTTATTCTTATTTGCTTCTTATTCTTTAATTCTTTTGCTTCTTTTTTAACTTTTCCATGTATCATATACTAGCTGAATTATCTCTTTTTCATATGTGTTATAAGTTAAAATATATTTTAAAAAGCGCCTGTTGATTTTTTTTTTTAATCAAGTCAGGGGAAGTTCCCATGTTGAAAGTTTAAAGATTTGAAAATCTGTAACTTCGAAATATTAATTTTCTCAACAAACATCAGAGGACTAAAACTGTGTAGTTTGTATAGAAATGCTAAATGCCTTTAATAAAAATTGAATTGTTAATTTACAAAAAACTATTTGCACTTCACGTTTTTTTTGCCTTAAATTCAAACACATAAATGATGAAATACCAAATCAACTGACATGTCAAATTCAGTCTGTTATTTTCTGAAAAATCACGAAGCCTTTTGGAAACCCTAAGCGTAACACACAGAAATGAACGGAGGACACTCCATACAGTATGTTTTTATTTAGTGTGATGAGTGTAAAGTAAAATTGATAGTAAAGTTGTGAAATAATACTTAAGTAGTGCTGGATTACACAACTAGTCTAACATACATCTGACATAAATTCAGCATTATATGAAATAGTAACTAATGTCTATACAGCATACATTTGCTAACGTGTACATCAATTTTGATCCCTATTTCTTGTTAACTTTGGACTTTGAAATGTTTTATGTTGTAAGTGCCATGGATGAAGGACAGGTTGCCTGGCCAGGATGGAGGGTAATTTCTTTGCCAAACAGTTGGCCATAATGGATGGACTGAATGAACATGCATATCAGGAGCAGTTCATCCCCTACACACACCAGGTGGCAGTGTTCCTCAGGGCTGAACCCAGTTAAAACACCTGCAAGGTGACATGGGAATTGAAGTCCAGAAATGTGGCCCTGTTGAGGCCCTTGGGTGCTGTCAGATGGCACTGGCAGGGGAGGACTACGCTGGTTTCAACACGACCCAAAAGTGTTTTGGAAAACCTGACGTTGGAGTCAGTCCCATGTCTAGTTAAAAAGAAGCCTGCAGCTTCACCTCAGGAAGTCAGAGTCAGGAGGACTGAAGGAGGAAGAGAATCTGTGATTATATTTGTGTGTTTTGGCTGGTGATCAATTGGAAAAGTGGATGAAATTAAAAACCTTTTATTTGAACCCAGAATTGTGCTGGGTGACATTGTGTCTGTGGTTTGGGGCTCAGTGGCGCCTTCTTGTGGTTACAGTGTGCCTGCTGATTTTGTAAAATGATTTGGATATCCGTAATTAAGAATGATAATAAACTACATTCTACCTAATGGATAGTACTATAGTTAGTGCTGCCACTTCACAGCAATGAAGTCCCGGGCACTCTCTGTGGGAGTGTTCTTGACTCTACCTCGGTTTTCCTACAGATGCCAGAGATATGTAGCTTAGTCTGATTTGCAACTTTAAATTGGCCTGCTGAGTGTATGCCCAGCGCTGCACTAACAAATCATCTGGGGTTAGCTTCCACCTTGAAGCCCAATGTGGACAGAGTAGGCACTAGCCCCACACAGCCTTGAACTGGATAAGCTGGTATGATCACTAGAGTGTGTCTCAAAGCCCCAAACCCTTGACACAACTACAAATACACAATCCCAGGTTCAAAAAATGTTTCATTTTCCAAAGTACCATTATCACAGGTTCTGAGGCTAGGGCTCTGCACCAGCAATCAGAAGGTTGCTAGTTCGAATCCCATAAATGCCAGAAGTGACTCTACTCCATTGGGCCCTTGGGCAAGGCCCTTAACCTGCAATTGCTGAGTGCTGTGTATGACGTTAGTCTGCATCCTGCCCTGCAAACAGGTCCTCCAACTTACAGGGAACACTTGGGGGTTGGTGTCAGGATTGGCACTCCAGCCACCGTAAAAAAAACCTCACACTGTTTACGTGTGGTGTTGATGTGTCACCCGCTGCACTCGGGTCCAAATCCAGATGGTTTGTTTGTGGTGGGTATGGCAACAAGCTGTAATCGGCACATGCTCCCAACCTCTCCTCTCTTCACAAACAATTCTCCTCTTCTTTCTTTATTAATTCTTGCTATGTTTCTTCCTTGTTCTTCTCCCAGGTGTGCTTTGCCTGACTCCACTCCTGACTCTGCCTGTCCTGGACGAGGCAGAGCAGCTCCTTTTCAACCTGTATCTGGGAGTTCTTCCAGTACAACAACATTGCCACAAAGAAGCTCTTCATAGTCAGGGGGAACTTGCCCAGGACAGTGGAGTGTCCTTTTGACAGTTCCCCCTGGTGGCACCCAAGAACCCGAACAGAGCTGCCCATTGTGCCTATAGTTCCCATGCTTCCCTGTGGGTTCATAAATGAGTGCTCCACCACAGGGATGTTTCCACCAGGCATACAGAAGGTACACATGCCTCTGGGAGACTTACTCTCACTGTCCTTCCAGCATAAAGGCTTCCTGGCCGAGTGAGGAACCACCTTCCATTCTGACCAGGATGCCAGCTTTACCTTGCTGTCTATGACACTAGCTAGATGGAAGCACATAGAATATAAACTAATATCATTATTGGTAGATATGCACTTGCTCTCCATACTCTGGCAATCTTAATAAAATGAAGTTAAAGTGGGTAGGTTTGGAATTATAGGGGTGAGACAAATATTTTGATTCACCAGAGGAACTCATATAGAAAAGAAACCATTGACATGATGAGAGCTTCTTATTGTAAATAACCTGCAATGTTTCGTCAGTCATTAAACCCGTCTACCTGAAATAATGTGGTGTCTGTTATAGCGACGTGTGTAGGTCTAGGATCCAGTATGGTTTCATACCCACAGTCCTCTCTGCCTTTCAAACACCTCTTTGCTGCTTGTGCTATGAGTGGGCAGATGTATTTATAAAACCAAACATTTATGCAGAAAGAGAAAAGAAAAGACTTTCAATGAGTGTCCTATAAAATAAGCAGTATTTATGGTCCGCATCACTATAACTGGCAGCTTTTTCCAATTAAACAAAAATCAAATGCATTATTATCCCCAGTAAGTCTTGGACTCCAGAGTATTGACATATTTATTTTTTAACATAATTGACTTGCTGCATAAAGGGATGGTTTTTAATGAAGGCACTGGCAGGGGTGCTTTGTTCATATCTGCTTAATATTTTGCTTATTAATTACGTACTTTAAGAACTCATCCTGTCTAATTGATATCAGCAGTTTGCAAAACCCAATTCCTGCTTGTATTTGTTTAACCTCCTCGTCTGTCATTAATCTCCTTGAGGTTCAGGTAACATTCTTGCTCCTTCTCTATCCTGTTTTCATTTCTCACAGCAGCCTCACAGCCAGGCTCAGCCCCTGTCTGTACTCCATGGACTGGAATGAATTACAAGACTTCCCTATGTCAACTAATTGCTTCTTATCAAATTTGAAATGTTACCAGGTGGTAAGATTTATACTAAAATACGATTCTAGTAATTAATTCTGTACAAATTGTGTGAATATAGCTTGACACATTTATAACCACTACAGTAACTTTCTTAGGCTACCATTACCATTTTTGTATTCCAGGCATTTATGATTCAGTAAAACATTTATTTGGGTGTTCTGCTAAGCTGCTTTCAATAAATATGCCATTGCAGTATATGTATGTTGCCCCATTTGGGCATTTGCATTTCTTTGCTTTTTCAATGTTGCAGAAACCATTACATGTTGGAGACCACGGCAGAACAAACAGCAACTCTTTGATTGCCATTGCCAGTGTTGTAAATTCTCTATTTCTGCTAACTGATGTGTTAAATGGCTATGCATATCATCATTAGATGCAGAAACAAACTCTGCATATGGTGCAAGGAGGTGTGAGGAACTTTGCTGGTCAAATGTTGGGATGGATTTACACCAGTTAGCCCTTTGTATTTGTTAGTCATATATCTGCATCTTCCTTAAAGTGCATTAGTGAGTTGATTGTGTAAGAAGTGCTGAAAATTGTTGAGCATCTGTGGCAACTAAGTCCAAAAGTATTACATGATTTTCATAAATGCTGGAGCTCATTTTCAAATGATGTCAAAATACCTTTAATCAGGAATTGCTTTTTAAATGCAGACATACTCTAAACTCTTATGATGGCGGTCTGCACATTTCTGTCTACGTCCTCTTCACAGAGGAGTTCAAAATACAAATCAGAAGTAATAAAAGGGTAAGAAGACCAATGTAAAACAGACAATTGCTCTTTAGGAGTCAGCAGGGAGTCTGAAGAAATATTATAAGTCACCATACACATCAGAGTATAATGAAATAGAAACCCATGTTGGTACTTTTCTTGGTAAATTAGAACTATCACAGCTTGACACACTGCTCATCGAGGAACTGCACAAACCGCTGAGGCTCTTTGAAATTCAGAATGCTATAAATTCTTTACAAAGAAGGAAAGCGCTAGGTTCAGGTTGTTATCCAGTGGAATTTTATACAAGGATGTCAGCTACATTGGCTCCATTAATGCTAGCTGTGTTTGAAGAAGCTAAAGAAGACAATAGTGTACCTCACACTTTATGCCAGGCATCAATTAGATAGATAGATAGATAGATAGATAGATAGATAGATAGATAGATAGATAGATAGATAGATAGATAGATAGATAGATAGATAGATAGATAGATAGATAGATAGATAGATAGATAGATACTTTATACTGTCATTCCAAAAAAGAATAAAGACTCGCTGGAATGTGCATCTTATAGACCAATCTCATTACTGAACAGTAATGTCAGGGAATTAGCACATCTTCTTGCAAAAAGAATTTAGAAAGTGCTCCCTATAATAATGTTGCAAGATTAAACTGGATTCGTTAAAGGTTCACATCTATAATCAGAAATTGAATTTGCTATACATGCCCTCAGCGACTGAGCTTCCAGAAGTCCTACTGTCTCTCAATACTGAAAAAGCTTTTGTTAGAGTTGAATGGTGATACCTCTTTACCATATTTCACAAATTTGGGTTAGTTATTTGTGTCTATACTCTAAGCCCAAAAGCCTCTATACAGGTAAACAATATAATTTGAGATTATGTGAAATCTACTGGGCTGTCCACTGTCACTAATATTCTTTGCAATTGTTATAGAACCACTGGCTATATATAACCAGCAAAAATCATAAATAAAGAGAATTACAAGGGAAAGAAGAGAATAAAAAATATCTATTTACATACACAATTTGGGTTTATTCATCTTTAACCCAACTATGTTGTAATGGCACCATCAAAGACAAAAGTGACAGGAGCAGCATCCAGGCAGGTGAAAGTACATAATGGTATGGATCAGGTGGACCATTATACAAATTTACCTCCTACTTTCATATCTTCCAGCAGAGAGCTATAAAAACCAGGTTCTCACCTCTCAGTCACTGGTTCATCATCTACTGTGACTGAAGGAGCAGTCCAATGAAAAAAAGCGAGCTAAAATTCTGTCGAAAATTTGGTATTTACTTTGCTGCAGTACCATGGCCAACCTTATTAGATTTAATGCAAAACTTTTACAAGATTTAACGGTTTAAAATGATCTGAATAAAAGGCTGTTTTTTTCTAGTCAACTAGCAAATCATACTACAGTGTATTAGAGTACTGTCCACTGACTTTCTCAGAAAAGTTCGGTTATTTGGTAGTTACACTTAGGCAGAATGATCTTTCTGTAGGAGGAAGGAGCAGAATCTTTCTGGAAGTAGCAGAATATTGACTTATACTGTAACCTAAGGACTTTTATAAAAACACTTTTCCTTTTTTATGTCTTTTAGTTTTATAAGCCTTATTTGCACTTTCATTTGTATTTAGATATCAATTTCTTGATTATTTTGTAGAGAAAAGCCAAGCAAAATGACACCTTTTATTGGCTAACTAAAAGATTACAATATACAAGCTTTCGAGGCAACTCAGGCTCCTTCTTCAGGCAAGATGTAATCAGATGTAATTGATTATTTTGATGATTAGTTTAACTGAATAGTGTCAAAAACTCCAGAGTCTTAGGAATGCTGTTGTGTTTCTTGGCAGCTTGCTGATAAAAGATAAGAACTTTTTCAGATCAAATAAAACACTTAAAGGTGGCTTTACAACATCTTCTTCTAGATGTAAGGTTGTATCTCACTTGTAATGCGGTTTTACAAGCAGCGCTACTAGATGCAAGGTTTGTACGCTATAACACCCTGCTTCTGAGTGCCTAGTTACACAAGCATGACTACAGCTTGTCCAACTTCTATTGTCAGGAGTGTAATTTAGTTTCATGAGCTTCAAATGCTGAAACTGGGTAGCTTTTGAAGACAGGAATAGGTGAGTTTTGTATAGGACGTATTGCACTGCTTTAACATAAGAAAGCTTTATGAGGTCAGTCGATGAACTGATTAAGGGTCTCCCACCACCATTATGATTGAGGTACACACACAATGCAGAGCTTAGGACACCAAATAGCAACTCAAGAAGAACACCCTCTGAGCGATTGAACATCTAGTGCTATCAGGTTGTATGGTGTGGACTGCCACATCATAATTTGCTTTAGCTTTAACATATAAGATTTTTTTAAGAATATTTTGAACACTAATAATAATAATAATAATAATTCATTACATTTATATAGCGCTTTTCTCAGTATACTGCTAGACTGAATTAACTGCCTGCTTTCCAGGATTCTATTTCTGTTTACTCTATTGCTAAGGACTAGGGACATTAGTTAGATCAATCAGTTAGCAAAGGACGTTCCAATAGATTTCTATACAGTAGCACAATATAAACAGCAAAGTGCAGGCTGTATAAAATGAATATGGTAGTTTAACGTAGAATAAAGTATGGCCTGTATACCCTCAGTGCTCTTAAAGGTTGGAGTAAAATAGAATGAAGTATCTATATGAAATACGATGGACTAAGTGCATTAGCTGGGTCAGTAGGTAAGGAGGACTCTCCAATAGAATTGATACAGTAGTATAAAATAGAATTAAGTGTTGGCTGCATATCTCAAATGCTGCTAAAGGTCAGAGTAAAGAATATTAACATTGCACTGTGAGCCCACATTAAAAAAAATCTGCACAGGTAGGAGAAAGTATATGTCTTGCGCAGATGAGTCCCCCAAAGCCTTTCCACAATAAAAAAAAAACTGTCTAAACTCAATTTTTAGCACTTTGATGGAAAGACTTAACAAGAGGATGATGGGTGGTCAACTATTTGTCTGCTAGGCAAATAAATGTAAATGTAAATGAATAAATATGAATTCAGGATAACATCACAGCCTAGCCTAAAAGCATTGACTTAACAGAATTGGAATATCAGAACTTATTGTTGAACTTACTGTTGTATTTTGTAGGGTGCTTTTCAAAGCAAACACTCTCCCTATGTACTCACAAGAACTTTAATAGTATAGAGTTGTTTTTACTTTGTGATCCCTAGTAGGTTAAGTGACTTGCTTATGGTTGCATACTGAGGGCTGAATTACTTTCCAGTTCTTTGGCTGCTAAGCCACACTATCTGCCAAGCCCTAGTGTTGTATTAAACATATTTACTTCAATATTAGACAAACTAAAACCTGAGGACAAGACAAAGGTAGCATCCTAATATTGGTCTGTAAAGAACAATCTTGGGAAAGGCAGTAGTTTTAAAAAAGCTGTTTTGAACATATTCTACAAGCACATCCTAATGGACTTTATAGCATGTTGTATGGACTTCTGATTGCTTGAAATCATGTGCTGCTAGCAAGTAATGATAAACAGTATTAAAAAACACCTTTTCAGCGTATTGTCACATGAAACATATCTTTAAAATTATGTAAAAAACGTACAAATATATTCTTTTTTCATTTTTTCCACAGTAGTTCATTTGCCTTACCAGCTGTACAAATAAGACGGGAGCTCTGAGAGTTAATTTCAAGCAACTGTTCAAACTTTTTCATTTTAACAATACTGTGCACTTGGATAATAGTGAGCACTCTGAAAATTAAAAATGATACGGAGACCAAATGAAGAGACTATTCAGACCATCTCGCTCATTCGGTCAACTGATATCTAACTGATCCCAAAGCTGGTCTCAAGGTTGACAGATTGTAGGTAACCACTTGCCTTTTGTGCAGAGAGGTGTGTTCTGTCGTTTTATTATGGATGTTTTGGGGAGACCTCATTCTGATGCTGTTATGTAAACCCACACATATGTCCTGCACCCCTAATCTTGTTCTCTTATACTTGCACTCACCTGACCTGGAAGGAGACACAGCCTGCAGTTGCAATATACTTGGACCTGGAACTCTGAATCCATAAGGCTACTCTGCCTCACTTTCTCTATTAGAAGACATCTTCTCTTTATTCATTTATACCCCAGTAGAAAGCATAGGACAAATATTAAACGCAAGCAAGGGGAGAAGATAATATGCTTTTATTCACTCATTATAGATTTAACATTCTTAACATCTTAAAAAGATGAATCAAATAAAAGTAAATCAGTGTGGCAAATTGCCAAAAATAAAACATGGATATTTCTGGAGCTGTCATTGATGATGCTGGCCAACACACCCAGTGTATATGGCATTCAGTCTCTCTCATTGCTACATCTCACGGCGTGGATCTTGTTGGTGAATATGCTCTTCCTGGTTCTCCCTCTCTTCAAGTCTTTCACTTTAAACCTCTAACTTTTTAAAAGCTTGTTAAGGTTGTAAAAAATACACAAAACAACGTAAAAGGTTTGGGGATCCACCCCGTATACTTGAAATAAGGTTTGGTTAAAGCTGGTCTTTACAGATTTGAGCTCAA
Source organism: Erpetoichthys calabaricus (assembly GCF_900747795.2). Classification (NCBI taxonomy): domain Eukaryota; kingdom Metazoa; phylum Chordata; class Cladistia; order Polypteriformes; family Polypteridae; genus Erpetoichthys; species Erpetoichthys calabaricus. Next base: position 20,451,325 of record NC_041404.2, read on the forward strand.
AACAGAACTGAGGAGAAAACAAAAATGGCTGCCATATATATTCGGTAGGTGGGAAAAGATGTAATGGGAGAATGGTATTCTGGGAACCGGAAATGACATCAGAAGGAGGTGGGATCTTGAGACCTGGAAGAGTAAGTGATGCTGGCTGTCTTCTAGGGACCAGAAGTGGCTTTAGGCTGAGGGTTCATTGGCTGGTCTGCAGGGAAAGAGAAAAAAGCTCTAGAGAGCAGTTCCAACCACTGGTCTGGCGGGAATATACACTTATTTGAGCCCATAAACTGTCTCTGAAGCACACTTGTGTGACAGGTCCAAAGTGAACACCCCTAGCCCCTCTCTGTCTGATGTCATTCTGACAAATGATATCAGCACATGTTCATGAGGTGTGCATGCATGAAGATATCCAATGGTCCAAGGGTGTCTCTTTTTATGCAAGTCCAGAAAATGACCATTAGAACTTGACCTTTCTTAAAATCTAATTTTGCTGTTTCAAGTTTTGACCTTTCTCTAAATTCTTGTCTACAAAAGCTGCCTGTCTGCTCTTCAGACTGCAGAAAAATCCCCTTTCTGTAAAACTGCCTTCCTGTCTCTACTAACACTTCCTCTTTCTGTGTTTAAAACTGGCTCCTTTCACAGAGGCCAAAAGTTCAAGTACAAAACAGAACAACTTACAGTTTAACATACTTTTATTACTATTATATATTATTATTAACATACAAATACTATAGCATCCAGGCCGGAGTGAAGCCTGGCAGCTGAAAGACTGTTGAGTCTAGAGCAGAGGACGGAAAGCAGCTTGGAGTACATGATATCAGGTAAAGGATTAATGCTAGAAGGAAGGAAAAGAGTGGAACGGAGGAGCTGGAAATGGAGGTGGAAATTTTCTGGACTGTTTGGGAGATGACAAAAAGGTACGGTAGATATGGTATATAAGGGTGAGGTACAAGTGCGGGGAGAAAACAGAGGATTCTGTTTAAGAAACCAGAGTTTTTTAGGGCATCTCTCAAGGCCACAACAATGAGAGATTTATAGATAATTATAAATACTTCTTGTTCAATTTTCTTCTTTTTTTTGTTATACATTTGTGTATTTTTCTTACACTGTTAGGAGTAAATTGTTGCAAACACTTCCTTGTCCTGCTCTGTCTTCCTTCCGAACCTGTTACAGGAAGGTTGCTACAAAATTGACTTAATACATCTTAACACTTTAAAGGTCAGGTCAGGTCAGATTAGGGAGCAAGCACTGGTACAATGCGTTGCCGCACCCACCACATGACAAGATTCTGGTTGCTAATCTCCCAGGCAGACATGAGGTCTAGTCCCACTCCCTCAGAAATGACCATCTATCTGCTGCAGCCAGGTGTTATGTGGGGATCCCCTTGGCCTGCTCCAGTCGCTCAAGTCCTCAACAATGAGAATCCTGTGAGCCGGATCACCCTTTTGGGGAATCAATCCACATGGCCATAATGCTGCAACTGACGCTCCCTCACAATGCAGATAATATGCCTCCTTTGGGACTCCATGAACAACAAAGTCAAACTAACAGTGCACAAGGATTCTCCATAGAGAAACTGTACTGAAGGAGTCCAGTCTTCATACCAGGTCACAGGACAGCGCCCATGTCTTGTAATCAAATAACAAAACAGGAAGCACTAGGACTCCAAAGACTTGGACCTCGTCCTTTTGCAAAAATATCGGGAGCACCACACACCCCTTTCCAGCAACTTCATGATGCCCCCATGCTCTCCCAATCCGTCTACTGACTTCATAGGAAGAGTCACCAGAGGCATGAATGTCACTGATGAGGTACGTAAACCCCTATACAAGGTCAACATTCTCTCTGCAGACAGACACACTTCTGATGGCTGTGCCAAGAGGTATTTAAAGGCCTGGATCTTTGTTTTCATCCGGGACATTCAAGCCCAGGCACTCAGATTCCTCGCTCACTTTCTCAAGAACCCCAATTAGAGCCTCCATTGACTCCGCAAAGACCACAGCATGACCGGCAAAGTCAAGATCAGTGAATCTCTCTTCGTCAACAGCGGCCCCGCTGCCGCTGAACCCTACGACCCTACTCAACACAGAGTTCATACAAGCATTGAAAAACATAGAGTTTGTGACTCCACTCTGCACAGTACTCATGGTACCAGTGTACAGGTCGGCCATGACATCCAGCAACTTTGGGGGGATCCTGTGAAGTCACATGATGTCCCACAGGGCAGCTCGATCAACTGAGTCAAACACTTTGCAAAACTCGACAAAGGCTACAAAGAAATTGAGCCGACATTCACGTTTGTGCTCCATGAGAACCCTCAGTGCCAAGAAGATGCATTCAAAGGTAGACTTCTTAGGTGTAAAACAGTTTAAAGCACAAGAACAAAATCACATTGCTCTACACCTGCCATTAATTCACTTAGTTTAGTCTTCACAACTGTTGTCTATTGCATGCTTCTCTAAGTAGCCAGAAGTAAGCATTTTGAATTGTACATGTTGAATACTAGGATTGGCTGTCATGATATCTTGTCTTTTCAGAACCTAAAAAGATTGTGTTCCCTAGAACTGCTGGATTAGGTTTGCCCTTTGATCTGGACATAAGCCTGCTCAATATTCTTTGTACCAAGAAATTAAGTATAGTATAAGTGTTTATCCATCCCTCAATTTTCTAACCCAGGCTCACACAAAGTTGGTGTCCATCCCAGCAGCAACAGGGAGATAGTGGAAACCAAGTGTTGATGAGACATCAGTACCCACCCTTTAAGTAAACTTGCAAAAGGCAGAAGCAGATGCTTTATACACACTGCAGCCCAAGGCCTACCCATTTTTTTAAAGATGATAAAGGATTCTGTCTGAGAGCAGTTTGCTGTACTAACGCTCTTCTTGTAGGGATAATAAAAATAAACCTGAAAATGTAACACAAACCAAAATAAACATCATAAAAAGATGTTTAAATAATCATACAGCTGACCCATAAGTCCCTGTCTCAACCCTTTGTGAAATAATTGCAACTATATTCTGTAGAAAATGAAATATATGTGTAGTTTAAAGTATAGTTATCTTTGATTTATGATGTACAAATCGTCCAGATCAGACTTTCTCTAAAGCATTTGAAATATGGCAGTTCCACACAAATGTCTGTGGTAGCTTAAGGAAATATTGCAAAAACAGATCAAAATAATTATACAGCAAATCACTAAGCCCTTATCTCTGATCTCTGACATAATGGATATTGTATAGAGGATTAGGAATCTGTGTTTATGGTATAGGAACCATCTTTCAAAGTACAAGGTATAGTTAATGTCTCACAAAGTCTTGAGTTATAAATGTTTGCAGCAGAGTAAAAAGTGAGCAATTAAGGGGCAAGGAAACAAAACGCCTTATTTATCATAAAGACACTGCACACATTATGGGACCAGACCAGCATAATACAGTTACATACTCAGATGGCAAGTGGGAAAACACACTTCAGGTTTACAGTATTGTTCAGCACATTTGTCTCTTCAAGCACAGAAGCTCCATCATAGGCCTGCCTCCCTCAGTCTCCTAGTGTGACTTTTACCCCAAATTGTACAGTGGTGGACCTTCATTTTTCACTTGATGTTGATTTTGCATAAGGGTTTGTTTTGGGAATGAACCTCAGTTATTAATCACTAGTGGTGACATATTGTTGCATTGATTTTAGTATCATTTTGTTAAATTTGCCATAAGGACTCTGTGCGGTAGTAGCAGTAGTAGTCAGTTTTAACATGTTAACAGAGGAAAGTGAAATTCTTGCATTGATGTTGACCATCATGCAGCACTCATAACTGCATTGTCCTCAGTCATTTTTTTAAGTGAGTTTGTGGGGCTGTCAGGAGCTCTTGCTGTTACTATAGATCTGGACCTACTTACTGCATATCCTTTTATAAAAGTAATGCTGGATGGAAGATCATCAGCTGATCAGAGTAGTTCTTGCTACATTGCTCAAAAATCCTATGCTGACTCCTACTCACAGTGACTTATGGAAGCGGAAAATCACCAGAAGCTGCCAAGAATAAAGTTTACTCAATAGGAGTCCACCCAGCTATTTTACAAAGCATGGCACAGTCTCATGGATACAACCTCCAAAGCAGTCACTGATACTTCTAATTTTTTATTTTTGAACTTTTTGTCTTGTTAATGTTTTCTTCTTCTTGGGGTAAGGTGGAATGGTGCTGCAGTGTGCTCAAGTATATTGCATTACTTTCTAAAAAACGATGAACCCTGGTGGAAATATAAAAAGAAAAGTTCTTTATTGCTATCCTTATAAGAACAAAAATTAGTACAGGGTGATTTTTAAACAAATGGAGCCTCAATGCAGAATTATAACAATCCATTCTTACATTTTCTTACCCAGTTACCCAGTTCACAGTCAAAAAGTAACAAATTAAATTCAAAGTGATTCAGTGTTGTTTAACAATAAAATGTGAAAATTACCAAGGGGATGGATTTGGAAATTTTAATAGGTACAGTATGATAGATAGATAGATAGATAGATAGATAGATAGATAGATAGATAGATAGATAGATAGATAGATAGATAGATAGATATGTAAGGTACTATATAATCAATAGATAGATAGAATGTCTCCATAATTAGCCATGCACTCAGTTAAAGCTCAGCTAAGACAATATAAATCATATCAACATAAAGCCATGTTAGTCAAGTAAATGTGGTACTCCAACAGTTGGCTAAGGGCAGTCAAATAGCAGGGCAATTGTTCTCACATTCTTGTGTTACTCTGTTCACAGTGAAGATGAAGCCACTTCTTCTGTACCTCTACTCACTTATTTACTGTATATTCATGAGATGGACCATAGAATTTTCGAAACAGGCACCTATGGCTGTGGCCACAGATAGCAATAACATGACATCTTTCATGTAACATGGAAAAACATTTAAATACAGTAAAATACAAACACTTCCTTGAAATGCCAATAAAGAAAGGTGTCCAAGGGAACTTAATCATTTTTAACCAGATCTACAAATCTGGTATTCTGTAATTCTTGGGGAAATAAAATAGTTATCATGTTCTGGTGATGTATTTGGTGACCAATTCTCTAAAAAAATCACTCCCTACATTGCAGAGGCATAAAAAGATATGCTTCAATGAGTGGAGGAAGAAATTCAGTAAGCAAGAAAAATGGCTTTGCATTATTGTGTCACACATGCCATAATGGAAAGGACAGGAAAGAATCTTTATTCAAGAAGTAAAATGAAAGCAGCGATAGCTCTAATGTGGAAATATGCACCTTGAAAAGAGAATGTGCGGCAAGCTAAAATTGATGGCCAAGGGCAGTCAGCATTAAATAAATGGCTGCAAACTAAATAAAATAATACAAAAAGGGTGCATGCAGACGTCGCCAGTGAACACATACACTTGGGTTTGTATAAACAGGAGGTCAGTGTAAGACAGGTGGAAGGCTAGCTTAATATTATAAAGCACTCTCCTGAATTGTGCTACTAATAAAACCAAACCCAATGCTTCACAACTTTTCGGTATTTAAAAACAATAAACATTTAAATTGTTCTCAGGCTTCTTTTTTGACATCACAATTTGACATTACATATATTCCTAAAAATGAAAATACTAAGGAATTCAATATTTGCCAGACTTGGATTCTAGAGGGCTGGCGGGTTTCATTCCAGCTGAGCGCTTGTTAGTTTGTCAAATTTACCTCAATGTCCCCCTGATATCTGAAACAATTGCTCTGATTATTACCTTCTTGGCCAAATTTATCTGCTGATATTTGGAACATAATGAAAGCCAAACTGTGTAGTGAATTAAAGAATTACTCCACCCAAAAATTATATTTTTTTGTACATTACTTACTCATTCTGATAGAATGAGGGTCTATAGGAACCAATGCTGGACCACATCAAACAATATAAAAACATCCATGAAAATCTCACATTACTCAAAAGTTTTTGAATTGAAGACAGGATTTTTGACCAATGGATGAGGGGAAGAGGCACATCTTCAGTTCAAAAGCTCGATCCCATGTGAACATGTTTCCATTGCGTGCACTGCTCTGATTTTCTGGACGTATTTATTTCGAAATGTGTTAGCAAAAATTTATGTACTTTGCTCGTTGTGAGCATACAACTAGATGACTTGATGTGCGGATTATATGACATGAGTCACGTAAGATTTTTTCATTGACATTTTTATATTGTTTGATGTGGTCCAGCATTAATCTCTACAGACATACATTCTATCAAAAAGTGTGCTATCTCCGATCTTCATGAAAACAGGAGATTAAACATTTTTTTAGGCCATCGCTACAAATGCCATAGGGCAAGTAACATATAAAAATATATCATTCCTTTAATTACTGAGATCAAACACAAAACAAGTGGAATTTGGGTTTTTGTAGTGGAAACTAAATAATCTGCACCGTGTATAGCTGACATACTGAAGGACAGATGAGTAAGGAACCTGGCTACAGAAATTATAAATGCCACAAGAAAATCAGTTCTGTCACCCTATGCTCAAGTCTATGGATTCCTGATGAACTCTCTGACCACACAGCCCAGCTTCTGATGATCTGTCTGTCCACATGAACTGAATTCTGGGAATATCTCTGTCAACGCAGCTCAGTTTTGAGTAAACACTTATCCATACTGCAGTATTTGAGACTATATCACCGTCCATGCAGCCAGACTACTGATGACTTCCACACAGGCTAATTTCTGCTGACATATCTGCCCATGAAGTCCATTTTTCAGTATGAACACTTCTATCCATGAGGCTAAATGTCTGATGACCTTTCTGCGCATATTCCCTGATTTCTGATTATCTTTTTTAACCTAGTAGTATTTTTGGTCAATGCTCCGTCCATATAGACAGATGTCTGATGACCTCTCTGTCCACACAGCCTAATTTCAGATGAACTCTGATCTCATGGAGCCTAATTTTAAATAGCCTTGCTGTTCATGCAGCCCAACTTTGGATGACCTCTCTATCCTAATTTCTCTTGAACTGTCCTCAACTCCACCTGATTTCCTATGATTTTCCCTGTTCCATGTGAACTTTATTTCCATGTAGCCAGCTCTAGGATAATTTCCTTATCCATGCAGTGACATTTTTTGATAAACTCTCTAAGTATAATGAAGTCTTTGTCCTTAGAGAAGACAACCCTGTTTTGGACCACACTCCCTTTGATTAGTTTTCCTGTTGCTACTATATTTCCTCAATTTCACAATGACCTTTCATAACTTTGATCTCGGGGCTGCAACTTTTAATACCTCAGATAAAACACAACAAACATGTCTTTTCAAGTATAATTTTTACAGATGCCACTAAAGCTAATGATGACTGTGATGTGTGTATTTATTGTGGAACAGCTCGTTGGGAGCAAATTGAATTTGAAGGATAATGAGTTTAATGCCCATCTGGTGACTGCAGCTGTGTTCAGCTTGACTGGCAGTGAGAGCATAGCAAGCCAATCCTCAGCGTAAACACAAAATAAATTACACAAATACACTAATAACAAGGTTATTGGGATAGTCATATCATTAACACTTCACTTTTGTTTTACCAATCATTACAATCTTTAATTTACATACAATACTGATTAGAAACAAGGAAACACTATTACGATAAATCACAACTATGAATAACAACCCAAGCCTCACTGTATTTCGCTAACTTAAATTCATTGTAGGTGTGCATAAGCAGATTAAGAGCCATTTTAAAGGGTCATATCATTTGTGGGGACTGAACCAATCATCCTCTTGGTTTACAATCCGAATACCAGCCACTTCCCCATCTATGATAAGTGTAAACCCCACCAATTGCTAGTACTGTTGCCTTACAAATTCGAGAGTTTGAGTTGATTCTCAACTCTTGCACTGTCTTTGTGGAATATGCACACTTTGCCCATGTCTGATTGATCTTTTTCTACAAATTTTACCTCACAATGCCAAAACAGGAGTGTTGGATTGATTGGCAAATCTGAATTTGTTTCATGGAGGATTGTGCAGGATAGTGCCCTGTGATGAACTGGTGCCTCTATTCAGTTTTGGTTCTTGTCCCCTAGTGTCTTTGTGTAAACCTGCCGAGCTCTACTGGGTGGACGATTACATGCATAAGTTGAAATATTAAAATTATATGAAATTAAAGTGAAACAGATACCACAGAAGGCAGGCAGTTAGGCAAACTACAGCACTAGGCATTAGACCACAAAGTCCAACAGTACATGGCCTGACAGTGGCCAATGCTGCTCTACATCCCTCTGCTGAAGTTATTAAAATATGCATGACAAAATTATGATGTGTCCTAATTTGGTAACTGGTCTCAGGTAATTGTGTCTGACAGCTATATAAAGACCTTAAACTATCCAACCAGCTTAATCCAATTCAGGGTTATGAGGGGCTGATGCCCATTTTGGAAGTAATTGATGCAAGATAGTAACAAACACTGAACAGAACAAATATCTGTACTAGAAATAATACACACAAACACTGAGGAGTGTTTGAAATTCTTGTGCTCACTGTGCTCCACAAAGCTTGGCTCATTATCACTAACACCTAACATATCAGTACATGGCCTTGGAGTGATGATTGATGACCAGCAATCCTTCACTGACCACATTGCAACTATACAGTATGTCAATAATGCAAATTCACTCTTTATAACATCCCCAAGATCAAACCATATCTGATGGACTATGCAGCACAATTTCTGATGCAGGCTTTGGTCTTGACACGTCTGGAAGACTGCAACCTTTTACTAGCAGGGGCACCTACAAGCTCTACCATGCAAACACAGATGATTCAAAATCTAATGGCATGTCTTGTAATCAACTAGCCAAGACGGACACATGTCATTTCTCTTTTCAGGTCACTCCTCTGGCTCCCTATTGCAGCACGCATGAAGTTCAGACCCAGTATGCTTACCTACAAAGTGGTCAGTGGATCTTTACATATGATACAGAGGAATTCATGAGGTTCTATGATCATTCCCGCCCTGCTCTGCTGATGAATGGCATCTGGTGATACCACCTCTATGTGGCATCAAGGCTCAATGAAGATTCTTTTCATGTGTAGCTCCTGGCTGGTGGAACGAGCTGCCCACTTCCATCTAAACTGCTTATTCCCTTATTGTGTCTAAGAAGTGTTTGTAGATTCTCTTGTTCTATGAATATCTTTCTAATTGATAATGGTTCTGATAGGTTCTTAGCAGCTAAGAAAGCGTAACTAGTCTTGTTTTTTTCTACAAAATCAACAAACCAAGCTTACCCTTCTATAAAGCCAAAACATAAATGGTAGTTTTGGTCAGAAACATAACAAATAGTAAATTTTCTTTTCATTTTGTGCAAGACTTTCAGAGAGAATCCAATAAATTAGAAATTGTGTCACTTGTGACCCTGGCTTATATATGGATGACATCACGTAATGCAACTTCTGTAACACTCTCCTCGCAATGGGACATTGCATCATGGTAGTGGTTCACCAAAATGCCAGTGCCCTTAGAAAACCAAAATGGCATCTGAAACTACTGTTTATTGGATTCTGATTTGAAGTTGTTTGCTTTAGGTTTTATTGTCCTTTTTCCTGCCTTGTCTTTGGTATTTCTGTTTCTGTATATAAATTCATTAATACAGTATAAAGGAGCTTTGCTTTTGTTGTCTTTGGGAGCAGAGGTTCAAGATTTTAATTTCATCATTCTGGACAATTAGCTCCATGTTTGGGCCTGTGCAGGCAAAAAGAGCTTTTTGAGCCATTTGAGCCTAGGGATAGGCTGCTTCGGGTTAGGCCTATCAAGAGGGTCCAGGCCTGTGAAGAAGGACTGGATTGGCCTTTTGTATGTGTGTGTGTGTTTAAGGCATGCTCTCCTTTTGTAACTTTCATTGATGTAGTACAGATCTCTTTACTGATAGTTTGCAAGGGTAATTTAAACCAAAAAAAGCCTTTGTTACAGTTTTGTCACATAAGAGTTAATAAATAATAGGTACATTTTTGCAGTACGTAAACTAAAGTGTTTCCCATGTCCCATATTAATGATTGTGGATATGTGCATGATTATAAAAAAACTGTAATCCCATCTAGTGCTCGTTCCTGCTTTGCACGCAATGCTGCTGGGTAGACTCTGGATTTCTGTACACTGTATTATGCATATAGAGACAATAGCTGAATGATCTCTCAGAATCTAGAAGTGTAACACTTTTTAATTTTTATTTATATTTTTATTTGAATGTACCTGTTTTTATACTTGATATTATTTTTTCTTTGTAAAGCATCATATGAAGGTGAATGCTGCTAATTGTGCTATATAAAATAAAATTTAATTGACTAATTGATTGACCTTCCCGAAAACCCACTATACAATGAGTGTCAAGCCTATTAGTTTAAAAGACTGGCTCCCTCCCATCAGGAGAGCTTATCTGCAAGGGAGACAGATCAAGTATCCCTTCTGAGAGCAGCCTGTAATATTTGAATCAGGACTGTGATTTCTGAAAGGTCCGGTATAAAGTCTGATTTTCATTAGGTTAAAACAAATGCTGATAGTACAGAACAACCTTCGGAATTCCATTTTACATCAAGTACCTACACCAGGGTTATTACTTTAAATAAGCTGCTTGGAGCACGTTTAAGGACCTTCATCTACCCAATTTCACATACTGCCAATGAACTGATAAGTATCACAAGCCTCAAATGCAGGGGACACAGTGTCAGTCACTGACGCCATCAATCCTTTACCCTTCTGTGTGTTGCTGCATGCTGATTCACGACTAACAAAGCTGGCAGCTGACTTCAGTTACTGCAGATAAACACACAGCTCCCAAGCCACCGTTAGGCGCCAGTGTCCTACCTTAGAAGTCAGAAAGCTGGCAGCAGTTCAGTAGAGTATACAGATTATAGTGTGAGTCAATCATCATGGCAGTATTTTGGAAACATTAGGTGGACAAAAGTCAATGAGCTGTGCTCTCGTCAAAATAATTTTTGTGTTCTAAATTATTTGCAATGGCAATGTGAACTGTGCTAACACACCTTGCAGAATAGAAACAGCAGACGGAGAATAAGACCATCCATTCAGTATACTGGAGAAGCCAATGTGTTCAGTTGCAGAAGAGATGTCAGCAGTGGTGTGTGTTTATTTGTAGAATTTAAAGTAGTTTGCTGATTTGAATTAAACAAGAAACCGAATAACTGAATATGTTGGGTAAATGGAATAAATGTACATTTTTACACAAAAAAGTAATTAAATACAGTGCATGCAAAAAGGATTCATTCCCCCATTTGGAATTTTTCACATATTATTATAAAATATTGAATTACAGTGGATTTACTTTGGCTTTTTTGACACTGATCAATAGAAAAAAGACTTTAGTTTCAAAGAGAAAACAGATCTCTGAAATGTTGTGTAAATTTATTACAAATATAAAAAACAAAATGATTTATCACATAAGCATTCACCCTGTTTACTATGACACATCTAATCATCACTGGTGAAGCCAAGAAGTCACAGAATTAGGTAAATGGAGATCGCTTGTTTGTATTCAAGGGGTTTCACTTGACTATAGTCTAAATACATCTTATCTGGAAGGGTCAACTTGTGGTGAGTCATTATGGTGACCTAACCTCCACCATGAAGACAAAAGAACTCTCCAAGAAATTTGGTGAGAAGGGGATTGAAAAGCACAAGTCAGGGCAACAAAAAAAAACACCAAAGTCATTGAGCATTCTTTGGAGTCCAGTGAAATCAGTCATAAGAAATGGAAAGGGCATGGTACAGCTATAAATATTTCTAGAGCAGACTGTCCACAAAAACTGAGTGATCATGCAAGGAGAAGATGAGTGAGTGAGGCAATCAGGAGACCTGTGATAACTCTGAAGAAGTTACAAGCTACAGTGGCTGAGACTGAAGAGGCTGTACACATGACAACTGTTGCCCAAGTACTTCACCAGTCACAGTTTTATGAGAGAGAGGCAAAGAGGAAGACCCTTTTTACCAGAAGGCTCATGGGGACTATAAACTCAGATAGAAGAAGGTTCTCTGGTCGTATGAGACCAAAATTGAACTTTTTGGCTAGCAGACTCAACACCATGTTTTCTGCACATTATCATCCCCACTGTGAATCACGGTGGTGGTAACATCATGATGTGCGGATACTTCTCTGCAGCAAGTCCTAGAAGGCTCGAGAGGGTAAAATGAATGCAGCAAAATCCAATGAAGTTCTGGAGGAGAACCTGATTCAGTCTAGTAGAAACCTGTGCCATAGGAGATCATTTGTTTTCCAGATAGACAACAAACCTAAGCATAAAGCCAAAGCTACACAGGAATGGCTTAAAGACAACAATGTTAATGTCCTGGAGTGGCTAAGTGTTCACTCATGAGCTCCATGCAACGTGACAGAGACTGAGCAGCTTATCAAAGAAGAATTAGGAAAAATTCTGCAATGATGATAGAAACCTGTGCACACCGACTCAAGGCTAGAATTGCTGCCAAAGTTGCATCAACTAAATCCTGACTAGAAGGGTGTGCAAACTTATTCAGTGGCAGTGAGCTCTTCTACCTCACATCTTCAGAATCCTGGAGTAAAATTCTAGCCTGAGTGCTGTTGCATGGAGTTTGCATGTTCTTAATGTATCTGAGTGGATTACATTGACTTTGTATGAGTGAGAATGCTTTTGCTCTATAATGAATGGTATCCAGGGCCGGCTCCAGGCTTACACCCTATACATCTGAGAAAGATACCTGCTGCCTATGACCTTGAACTGGACACACAGATTAGAAAATGGATGGGTGGTTAGGTAAATCAGAGGGAAGCACACAATATTTGCTAGTCCATATATTATTAGCATCATTAACATCATCCTTATCATCATAACAGACATTACGGCTCATGCAGAGCCTTAGTCTGGTCAGTAATTTTCCGCTAACTGACCCAAACCTGGATGTGCCACATCCAGCCCCGAACCCCAAGACTGCAAAGATCATCTTCCACATCAATGAACCACCTTCTCAGCGATTGTCTTGTCAGTTTCTGCTCTAACACCTTACTCATCCAGCATCTGTTCAAGGTGGCCAATTTAACTTAGCTTTACATTCTTCATTTCCACTCATCTTACAACTCATAGAATTCAGTGTTCGACTGGAACCTCCACGCTCCACTCTCCTGGACACCTTTATAAATTTAGCAATGGATCTTATGCTTCCATTTGTTCAATAGCTTCTTCTCCCTAGTCATTAACACCCAGGTGCCACAGCCATACATGACAACAGGCCAAATAACCATCCTCAACACTGTGATCTTCATCTTCTGCAACAATAAACAAGATCTCATAAGAGCTTCACGTTAAAGTAGCAGCAGTTTCTTGCAATTATCCTTGCCTTGACCTGCAGTGGCATAGTTGAGCAACATGGGAGATAAGACCTGAGACGTTCATTTGTTTCTTATATTGTCACATTGATTGGCATGAGGAGTATGGCAGGCAGTTGTAGACTTTTCTGACATTTTCTTTTGTGAGCTACTGCAAGGTGAAGGTGAAGTGGACTTCTGAGACATTAGATGCCCAGTGTGGGAAGAAAGTGATACTGGTTCACATGTGGATTGAAACTTATTAGACAAGTGACTGATGGACATAGCTTTTTGTAGGCCAATCGGGTCTAAAGAAAAGGCATTAACATGCTTAGAAGCTGACAAAAAGGTCAAGACCTAAAGCAGGTTTAAGAGTGCTGTAGCAAAATTTGTCATTGAAAGGTTTTGTGCAAAGGTTCAGAAGAAGAGTCAAGTCACAATCAACCAGGAGGTTTGACATACAGTGGAGCAGTGGCGGACCATACATTTCACACCTAGGCCTTCAGTAGTGCTCTGTCTGAATCAACTCGCCCCTCAAAAACTAATTTATGGTTATAAAAACCATCTTAATATGCAGAAATACAGTATAAAGAGCCATTGCATCACAGATAGATAACTCCTGTAGCCACAATAAATGCCTTTATTGAATAGACAAACCAGGGGTGAATAAGTTCCTTTCTACTGCAGCTACAGCCGCGACACACATAAACATCAATAATAACTCATAAACTTGCAATATTATTTAGGAAAATCGCAACATTTTACTCACCAAAAATTCGGATTATTTGTAAACAAAATCCATCCTCCTCTCTTTCCTCAAAAACAGTTCAATTACTAGCAGATTATCCGTGCGCTTCAGTTCCATCACGAAGTCCCTTTCTATCGCCATCGAAGCTAATGCTGAAAGTCGAACCTGCCCTGTCGTATTTCTGGCATAAGTTTTAATTCGCTTTAGGGCTGAAAATGTCCGCTCGACAGAAGCAGTGGACACGGGAATGGTCACCGCCAAACATACCAATGTGTACAGCTGCCCCATGCTCCATGCCCCATTTTTCTAATGAAGGAAGTCAAGGAGATCAGTGGGAGATTTTCCTGCAAAATCATCCATGGCATACTTACACCATCCTATCCAATCAACGGGTCTGAATATGGTGACGTTGCTGTACGACTGCTAGAGGGCCTTAGTAACACCAACTCAAAATCTGATTGGTTAGAGCAACAGTTTATTCGACATTTATTTTGGGTTAGAGGGCCTGCAGAACGGATTGTGAAGGCCTCCGGGCAGACTTCATTGACTTTGACCCTGCCTGGCAACAAATGATACTAAAATGTGATTGGTTAAATGCTTTAATACGAAAATACATGTCTGGAAGCAGCACAACCATCGGAAAAGCTATGAAAGGAAGCGGACAGACTATTTGGAATTATTTAATAAGTATTCATGGACAAAATATAATTAACATCAGTTTGTGATTCAGATATTTTTTTAGGCCAGCAGAGAAGGCCTTGCAGGCCCTGATGGTCCGCCACTGCAGTGGAGTAAAGCCTGATAGAAAGCTGCGTGGTTTACATGTATTAATCAAGAAAGAAACAGACACTTTGGATGTTATCCATTGCCATTCAGCAGCCAAAGGGAGGTCGGAGCAGAGCTCTGTCATTGCCTTTACAGAATGGATCCCACATTCAGTCTGGATCACCCCTAGATGCCATTGTGTACATTTGTATTCTTGTGAACTATTGCCTGGTTTCAAAAGTGTGCACAGAAATGCTAGAAGGCACAAATGTGCTCTTTTTATGCCAACATGAGAAGAGTCCTCTGATATTTTTGCAACTAATGTATTTTGAAAAAGCTACAGGAGTTTAGATTGGATCGCTGTGTGTGGCAGCTTTAATCATACAGTTATGTTCCCAGCTCTACTAATCCTTATCACAGTCAGACGGCTGTCAAAAAAAAAAGTACCAGTTCACTGGGTTACATGTTGGCGGAATTGCAAATTTATTAGAGGTGCCCTGCAAAGGACCACAGGGCACAATTTACATATGAGCTAAAGATTTCACAAGAGCGAAGAAACTTGACTCTCTTCCACAAAATCAAAGATCTTTTTAATTAAAGCCAATATTAATGTTCATTCACAAAAAAAGAGTTGTTGAACATTCCTCGATTTTAACATTTCGTAATTCTGGCAGAATTCCCATCTCAACCCTTCCATCATGGCACACGTGCTGTCTGCAGAGTGCTGAGAACATTTTAATATGCAGTGTGATTTAGGTCAAGCTGTACAATGTGGCTGCTGGGAATGAATGGAAGGAAAAGTAATTATTAAGAGTGGTGATTTAAACATGAAGTAGATGAATGAAATGGAGGTGGCACAGTTGTTAGTACTGGTCCTTTGCAACTCTCTGAACCTGAGTTCAGCTTTTGTGGAGTTGACAGGTTCTCCCCGTGTAAGTATGAGTTTCTTTACATATCTCAGATGATTGGCAGTTAGTTTGCCTTACAACTCTGATTTTGACCTCTAATGAGTCATTAAGTGCCAAAGATGAGCATGTTAGCTTATTCAGAATCTCCCAGTTGTCCTTTCGGTGCCCTGGCTCTCTTGTCTTCTCCCCACTGCCACCAGATTCCCAGTATGTTCTTCTCTATATATATATAAAATCCAATGTATGTATGTCTGTATGTATGTATGTCTGTCCGCATTTCATGAGAGAACATAACGGATTTAGATTGGGTTTTTTTTTATATAATTTGCTTAAACATTCCGGTTGATTTTGCGACTTCTTTCATCGCGCTAAGAATCATAGTTCGGTTGTAGGAGCAATATAATACCGCTAATCCGAGACAGAGGCTGCAGGCCGAGGGTAGGGGGAAGTGTGACATCAGGAGTGGGGAGCCAGGCAGGGCCCTCCTCACGTTCGTGTTTCACTACTACGCGGGCAGAGCCGTGGGGGATGGCTAGTAATAGAATAAGAAGATTCAAGAAATAAATGAATGAGATTACTGACAAGTGATACCCTCGAAAGAACTTAGGCGTTAGTAAACTTTGTATATCGGGTATGCTGGCTATATGACTGCAAAATGTTGACTTGTCACCCGTGCTCTTAAGAATGCTGTTTTTCACATTGCAGTATTAACCCACATAACCCAGCACCACTGCCATCCATCTGTAGTGAACCCCTGACTTCTAGAAAGCATGGAAGATTGCCAAAATATTTCCGTAGCCAAGACGCCACAACACTTTTAAAATGACAGACGGATAGAATCAGGCCAACACCTAAGCCTTACAGTATTTCCACCATGGCACCCGAATATTAACGACACCCCAGGAAAATGCCCTGACAGATAGATAGATAGATAGATAGATAGATAGATAGATAGATAGATAGATAGATAGATAGATAGATAGATAGATAGATAGATAGATAGATAGATAGATAGATAGATAGATAGATAGATAGATAGATACTTTATTAATCCCAAGGGGAAATACACATACTCCAGCAGCAGCATACTGATACAAAAAACAATATTAAATTAAAGAGTAATAAAAATGCAGGTAAAAACAGACAATAACTTTGAATAATGTTAATTTTATTGCAGGGTGAGTACATTGTCATAGACGGCCAGAATTCTTGCCTCTTCCTTAGAAGGACCGGGGTAGCAAGTGTAGACAGAGCATTACCTCCCCCGGAATGCTAGATTGCAGCCCCCCTGGGTGACAATGGTGCCTCGGACACCAGCAGGGCTTCATGGGAGATGGAGTTGGATACAGCCCTGTTGGGATCTGGGGGCACTGCAGTTGCTCCAGAGCCTGTATGGGCAATCTTTTCACCACACCCAGAAGTGCTACCAGAAGTAGGTGATCAAGCACCTGGAGCTCTTCTGTGTAACATATAAAAGGAGCCAGCAGACAGTACTCGGGGAGCCAAAGTTGTGAGGAGGGAGACGAAGCTTGCTGAGGATGAGTGGAGGAGAAAGGTAAAGGAAAGAGAGTATTGTGTTTAAGGTGTGCTGTTTGTGTTTTGTGACTGTATTGTGGCTTGTGGGCATTGCCCACAAGTGAAGAAACAAAATAAAAAGCTTGTGCTTTTATAAGTGTGCCTCTTGCATCTGTCTGTGTCGGGTTGAGTGGCTGCTACGCCTTCTAGAGTTGTCACAACATACACACACACTCAGGATAATTTAGTATTGCCAGTCCATCTAACCTGCATATCTTTGGTCTTTGGGAGGAAATTCATGTGGACACGGGGAAAATATGCAAACCCCACCCAAGGAGATCCTTGCACAGGAACCTTGAATTTTTTCTTAACCCGGTTATTCCAATTCAAGTCTGTCCAGAAGCAGATGCCAACCCCGGAGCATTACCTTTATTTATTTAGCTGCAAATTACAAATCATCAGGCTATTTTTGCATATATTCATTTAGCATCTTTCATGTTAACTCCCCACCCCACCATTATTTCCTGATGTACACATCATTTATAAAACTCTACAATTAACTTTCAAAGCTGTCACCAGCAGCACATGTCCATGCTGCTTACCTTGCATAAACCTATGTGACATCCAAGATTTGCTGCTAGCTAGCTCATTAAGCTGAAAGCCTGTCTATACAAACCTTGGTGAACATTCATGTGGGCACTGGAATAGGAATAATGAATTCATTTGGGGGTGCTGTGTGCCTCTGATAGTGCTGTTATGCCTTTTCAAGACTGCTCTGTACACTACACTATGGCTCTGTTGCAAATGAAAAAGTACAGTGAATGGCAGCTTATTGATCATCACTCGTGCATTTGTACAAAAAAGTCACACAAATGTGATAGAAAGACACAATTAAAAAATGCACAGGGCATGCCACCTGCTCAAAGTGATCACCGGAGCAGAGGTTCAATACATAGTGTACTCTGTGCAGAGAGGTGAAGTACCACCAACGCAATCGGCGTGCCTGTAACTTTTCCACATGCCGTTTTTCCACTAGTAGCCGTTGTTTCCTCTTCGTTTTCTGTTCTAGTTTTTATGAAATCCATGAATCTTGTAACTAGTTTTATTCCTGCTTCATTATTTTGAATATTAAAGGAATACTCAACCCAAAATGATATTTTTTTATTTATTATACTTGGTACTTTTTCATGATACTATAATAATCACCTAATAAAACCCCGTCTAATAAAATCACAGAAAACCTGTAACTCTAACCAACAAACAACAGAACATTCATCCATCCATCCATTATCCAACCCGCTGAATCCGAACACAGGGTCACGGGGGTCTGCTGGAGCCAAACCCAGCGCACAAGGCAGGAACCAATCCTGGGCAGGGTGCCAACCCACCGCAGGACACACACAAACACACCCACATACCAAGCACACACTAGGGCCAATTTAGGATCGCCAATCCACCTAACCTGCATGTCTTTGGACTGTGGGAGGAAACCGGAGTGCCCGGAGGAAACCCACGCAGACACGGGGAGAACATGCAAACTCCACGCAGGGAGGACCCGGGAAGCGAACCCAGATCCCCAGGTCTCCCAACTGTGAGGCAGCAGCGCTACCCACTGCGCCACCGTGCCACCAACAACAGAACAGTTTTTCACAATTTAACTATAATGAAAAAATGTAATAAACTAAACATGCTTATAACAAGTCTACACATTTAATTACATATAGACATTACCAACAAAAGTATTTTTTATAAAGATCACTTTCAGAAACACTTTCTTACAATAGCATTAACTCCAATTTACTATGACCATATAGATCTCAAAAATCCTGCTCTATTTACAACAATCTGCTGTAACTCAAATGATAGAACTTTAAACCAATATGCACAACATCAGTTGCATAAACTTATTCAAAGGTACAAAGGTGTTGAATTAAATGAATCCATTTAACAATCCAATTCTGTTAACATCGACAAGCTGTGGCTGTTGAGATCTCATTGACACATCCAAAAGTCCAGTCTTGTTAACACAAGTATTAGTTGACGCGTTTCAGCAGATGTGTCCTCTTCTTCAGGGCTGTGATTGTAAAAGTAATGTTACCATCAACTAAAATCACTGCCATATGTAAGTTCAACGTATTTACTATCTGAAAAGGTTGCTTCCTACTTCACTCTGCGAACATGCTTGTGACGTTTACCAAATAGAAATATTAGTGAAAGAAAAAAGTAAATGTTTTTAATGTGGAAAGGAGAGAAAAGTCAACAGTGACCAATTCTGTACAACAGCAAATGATGTGAAAACCATGATGTGTGTTTTTGTGAAATCCATAACAGGTTTGATCAATGGATGGATGGAAGGACTAGCAGTTATGTGAAAATGAAGCTCAGAGAAATTAATATTTTGGTAAAAAGGAGGTAAACTGGTCAGTAACTACAGTGTCGTTACAGTGTTTGCACTGTGTTGTGCTTTGATAGGCTGTGTGTATCTGTGTGATCCTGAAGTGGATTAAGTAGGTTTAGAATGTTATTTTATATTAAAAATGTACTGTTTCATAGATATCATGGACAGACTTTCCCTCTTGATTTCTTTGCAGATTTCTATTGGTGATATCAATAACCGTAGTATATTTTTGACTAGCCAAAATTTTAATTGCAGATATTTATAATTGCATTTTGAGTAGTTAAATTTGCATTTCAGATATCTAAAATTACAATTTTGTTGAACACTGTAAATGAATACTCCACCCAAAATTTATACATTTTTTTTAGCATTTTACTTACCCTATGTGTATATATACAGTATATATATACAGTATATATATATATATATATATATATATATATATATATATATATATATTGTAGTGGGGGCCAAGTAAAAAGTTTAATTTATTTTTCATACAGAATGGAGAAAAAACAGTTTACGATATCATAGAAACCACAAACCAGTAGTGACCAATGCTTTATAACATCCATGGGAACACACAAAAAAAAACCTCAGGTTGCTTGTGTTGCATAATCCACATGTTAGTTTATCCAGTTATATGCTCAAAACAAGAAAAAAACGCAGATTTTTTTGCTAAAACGTTTTAAAATTCTTACTTTCGGAATAATCCACACATATCATAAACATGAAACTAAAGCCTCATGGGATTGACTTTTAAAACTGAAGGCTCCCCCACTCCCCCTCTTTCTTTGGTCAAGAGTCCTTTCTTTATTTCAAAAAGTGACTCCCATGATGCTTTAGTTTTGTGTTTGTGATATGCACAGATTATTCTAGAAGCGGCTGTTTAACAATATTTTGTCAAAAATGCATGTATTTTGCATGTTTTAAGCATAGGACTGGATAAGTGTCTTGTTGATTATGCAACATAAGCAACGCTGGATTTTTTTTTCTTTTTTCCATGGATGTTTTTCTCATCATTTGTCATTGTACGGCATTAGTCACTATTGGTGTCTATTATGTTATAAACTATTTTCACCCCATTCTGCATGAAAACTGAATTTTTTCAGCCAGCACTACAATGTACATGGAGTAAGTAACATATAAAATATATCATTTTTGGATGGAATTTTCCTTTAAACATATCAATTATTCTAATTTAGAGTTGTCACAATATTATACATACCTATAATTGGAAATATTGTAGAAGTCAACGGAGTAAGTCCGTCAGTTATATGTGATCTGATTGATTTGCCTATATTAGAAACACAGAATCAAGAAGGGTTGTGTTCATGGAGTGTAAATCCACATCCTCCCAACTGTTAACATTGTCCACCTTTTATGGCTTCTGAAATTTGGCACTGTGGATCTATAAGTAAGGCTATATCTACTGCAGTGTGCAATTCAAAGCTCCTAATTATTTTGTATCTGTTCTTCGAGATGGACAATCTCGTCCCTTGCTGACCTACAATGTCTTTTCGTTTCATTTTAAAATTCAGTTAGTTTTTTTTTTTCAGAATTCACTGTCTTAATCTTCTTTATTTATTTATATGGTTTGTACAATGCTATATACTTTATACGCTGCCGTTCTTTATTATATTCTGTAAGTGCCTTGAGCATGGGAAAGGCGCTATATAAATAAAATGTATTATTATTATCACAGTACATTATTCCCTTCTCCTCCTAGGCATATCCTTAATACTGAATTCTTACTTTACCTATATCTGCAGCTTTTATTTTTGTTGTCCTACACATTGTAATGCTCTATTGTAATCGTGTTAGCTGTGTAAAGTGCCTTGGGATGGAGCATGTGTAGCAGAGATTAAATGGAGCTAGGCTGCTACAGAGAATGACATCCATGCTGTCAAAAAGCCCAATTAGTCACTCGTGCCAAAGGAGAACATCAGCACCTCAAGGGACTACAGTAATCAGATTTTTCAAATTTCAATTTTTTAAACCTATGGGCCACTAAAGGGTTCAATAAGGGAAAGGGGAAAAGAAAATGGGGACCGTTAGCGCATTAGGAAGCTAACATTTAGACACCTGGTTGTCAGCATGCATTTAATGATAATAAAGCTGCTTTGGTTTTAATGGGGTGTTGGCTAATCCTGATTTTATCCAGCCCTTTTTACTTTCAATAGATGCTTCCTGCCAAGTTTTCAGGGCAGTATTTGCCCAAATGGGAAAAGTCCTCCGCCAGGAGCATTTGCTAACAAGATTTTAACCTATGCGGAGGTCAACTGGTGTAAATATGCTGAAGAAAACAGACAACATTGCCATCAAAAGTCCTATTAGGGACTTGAGCCAATGAGATTCTCATTTGGTTCAACCAGCTAAAATGGTGGTTTGTCACTCTTGCAAAGGGCAAAACTAGCTATCAAATGGCAGATGCGCTGTGGGAGCAATTTGAGGCAGGGAAATCTGACATGTGAAAAGAACCTTAGCATATAAAATAAAGGTTTGATTGACTGGTTGATTGATCATTCAGTTACCTGAGCGTGTCCTGTGACTAACTGTCATCCATTACAGAGTTTCTTCCTAATACCATTTATTTGCAGAGCTACTGCAACATATGTCAGTGTACGTTTAAGACAAACACCATATCAGTTTTAGGATGGTACTTTTAGAACAAATGTTAAGGGTTGTTGAGGTTAGGATTTAGTGTGAAGACTTCCACATTCTCTAAAATATAAACTTTACACCCAACAAAACGTAAGGCAGTCAGTTCAATATGTGCATAACTGTTACATATTTTTTCAAAACTGCATACATAGCCTCAGCATTTGAACATTAGAACAATCTTGACAAGAACAGCCCATTCGGCCCAAGAAAACTTGATATTCCTATCAACTTAATTCCTCCAAAATAACATCGTGTAGTTTTAAGGGTCCCTGAAGTCCTATTGCCCACCACACTACTTGGCAGTTTATTCAATGTGTTTATGGCTCTGTGTGTGAAGAAAAACTTCCTAATGTTTTTGCAAAATGTACTCTTAATAAGTTTCCAACTGTGTGTCCATATTTTTGTTGAGCTAATTATAAAGTAACAATCTTGATGCACTGTACTATTTCCCTTCATAATTTTAAACACTTCCATCGTGTCTCCTCTTAATCTCCTTTTGCTTAAACTGAAAAAGCTCCGTTCTTTTAATCTTTCCTATTAATCCACTGCCTGTAGCCCTGGAATCAGCCTAGTCGCTCTTCTCTGAACTTTTTCTGGCGCTGCTACCTCCTTTTTGTGGCCTGGAGACCAAAACTGCACACAGAACTCCAGATGAGGCCTCACCAGTGTGTTATAAAACTTGAGCATAACCTCCTTGGACTTGTACACCACACACCGTGCTATATAACCTGACATTCTGTTTGCCTTCTTAATGGCTTCTGAACACTTTCGGGAAGTCGATAGCTAAGAGTCCACTATGACTCCTAACTCCTTCTCATAAGGTATACTTTCAATTTTCCGACTGCCCATTGTGTATTCAAATCTAACATTTTTACTTCCTACATATAATACTTTACATTTACTGACATTAAATTTCATCCATCCATCCATCCATTATCTAACCCGCTGAATCCGAACACAGGGTCACGGGGGTCTGCTGGAGCCAATCCCAGCCAACACAGGGCACAAGGCAGGAACCAATCCCGGGCAGTGTGCCAACCCACTGCAGGACACACACAAACACACACTAGGGCCAATTTAGAATCGCCAATCCACCTAACATGCATGCCTTTGGACTGTGGGAGGAAACCGGAGCGCCCGGTGGAAACCCACACAGACACGGGGAGAACAAGCAAACTCCACGCAGGGAGGACCCGGGAAGCGAACCCAGGTCCCCAGGTCTAGCAAATGCGAGGCAGCAGCGCTACCCAATGCGTCACCGTGCCGCCCCATTAAATTTCATCTGCCACAAATCTGCCCAAGCCTGCATGCTGTCCAAGTACCTCTCTAATGATTTAATGGATTCCAGATTATCTGCTAATCCAACTATCTTGGTATCATCTGCAGACTTAGCCAGCTTGTTATTTATATTCCTATCCAAAACATTTATATATATTAAAAATAAAACAGCAGTGGCCAAGCATTGACCTCTAAGGGACACCACTCTTAATATCCCACAATTCGAATGAGATCTCTTGCACTGTAACCCTCTGCATCCTGTATTTTAGCCAATTCTGCATGGACCTACACACCATGCCTTGAATTCCCACTAGTTTTAGCTTAGCCACTAATCTTTCATGTGGTATGTTGTCAAATGCCTTCTGAAAATCAAGTTAAATAATATATGCGCCACTCTGATCAAATTCTTTTGTTGCTTCCTCATAGAATTCCAGCATGTTGGTATAAAACATGACCTCCCTCATCTGACCCCATGTTGACTGGTCAGTAAAACTCCTGTTCCTGTCATGTGTTAATTTACTTGTGATGAATGCTAAGCTTTCTGGCCTATAGTTGCTTGAATCACCACATAGTTGATTCCATCACGATTCATATTTTCTTTTCTATCTCTGCATATAAAAATTCTGTCCTGCATATGCAAACTTCCTCCCAAAAACTGCTGTCCTAAAACTGCGCTGGCATCAATGTGCGGCTTTAAAAATAGATGCTTCTCCTTGCTTCCCTGCTTTTTGTTGGGACAGGCTTAGATCCCTCACTACTCTGTGTTTGAATAGGGAGGTACTGAAAATGACTGGATGACTATGGGAAATTAATAAATCAATATTAGAACATTCAGGTAATACGTTTGGGTTCTCCAAGGATTTCAACTACAGCCAATTGGCTTCTAGACATGCTCCTGACATTCACTACCTATTAATGTGTACTGTACACTAAGGTAATATAAATAAAAATGGAAATTCGAAGTAAAAGAAAAATATTGTGTAAAATGACTCCCCCATGTCCTCACCCAAAGGGTAAAAGGATATGAATGAAGGAATTGAACATTCTTATACCAGTTGACCAATTTGTTATTCATGTTTGAATAATTCTCACTTATTAAATATCTTGTAGTAAATATCCCCAACCTTCTACTAGGTCTACTTGGATCTGGCTAATTCCTAGTGTACTAACAAACACTGTTCTGCTCGCTCAATGGATTAATAGCAAGCTGATTGGTCCAGGATTACTGCATATAAATTATGTCAGCCCAGTTGACCACGGGCTGTACTTCCGAATGTATCTAAAATCGGACCTTATATAGAATTCTGTTTCTCGTTTTCCTGTCTCATACAGAAGTATAAATAACTAGCCAACCCGCGGCGTACCATACGCCGCATAATCAGGCTGGGTTTTTAATGATTTTTAAGCACAGGGAAAAAATTAACATTTGAAAAATCCGGAGGAGAGGGGAAGGACGCCCATTACGCCCCATCCATCATGCTAGTCTGCTGATTTCTCGTTCAGTAACCTGTGAGTAGTGATGGGCGGAGTGAAGCCTCACGAAGCATCAACACGTTTGAAGCAATTGTGTCGGAAATCGTATCGAAGCTTAGAAGCATTTAACACTCACTTCTCTAGTGACACCTCCTGGCCATTTTCATTAACGTTACAGAAACTTATGATACACTTGAATGACGTCTGTTAAAACTTGTATTGCTTTTATTTTTTTGCAGCTACAGACTGACAACGAAGAGAAGGGTTCGTCAGCAGCTTCTAGTGTGTGATGTGTAAAAAATATAAATATAACTTCTTTAACAGCGCCTGTAGTAGTACGGCTGCTTTGCAGTAAGGAGACAGTGGAAGATTGTGGGTTCGCTTCGTGGTTCCTCCCTGTGTGGATAGCAAATTATTCGCGACAAACAAACTGTTTTACACGCCGCATAGTCACGCCGCTTTTTCAATGTTTTTTAAGCACAGGGAAAAAAATGAACATTTGCAAAATCCGTAACGCTGCTTTCAGTAAGTACAATGCACACGCGTTTAGTTTGTTGGTGACTTTTTGCCAGCTGTCTTTCCTGGTTTGGGCTGTTTTTGCAGTGTTACCGCTTGTGCATATTAAATCTTGAATTCCTTTGAGTAACTAATTAACTAACTAACACCCACCCACTCAGCTTGTGTGAAAAAAATGCGCCCGTTCTTTCATCATTTTGTTGCAGCAATATACATTGTGTTTTCACTCAGCGCGGAGGTGCGCATTCATCTCGGATTATTACATCCAGCTAATCTGCTACAAGACTGCGTTTGAAAAACCGACTTATCCCAGATGAGTTTCACCGGCATTAATGATTAGGAATCTGGTTGGAACAAAACACTGCAGCCACAGGGGTTCAGCAGGACCGAGTTTGGGGAAACACCGCTGAACACTCGTGGTTCTTGCCAACTCACGGCGTATCATATGTCGCATAATTATGTATTGATGGGTGAACACTTTCTGAACGACACAGTTGTCCAAACAGAAGTGAAAGTAAAATCGAGCCTGGTGCATTCTTTAACTACATTCTCTGTCTTGTAGCGCAGTGGTAGAGTTGCTGCTTTACAGTAAGGAGACTGTGGAAGATTTTTGGTTCGTTTGGGCTGTATTTGCAGTGTTACCGCCTGTGCATATTAAATCTTGAAATCCTTCGAGTAACAAATTAACTAACACCAACCCACACACACACAGCTTGTGTGAAAAAATGCGCCCGTACTTTCATCATTTTGTTGCAGCCTATCAAAGACTTGCTGCCCCCAACTCAAGGTGGCTCAGAGGTCCATGTGTAGCGTACAACAGATGAACATAAATGACGCCGTTTTTTTCGAGGCGTCGCGTCCCAGTTAGTGGGCGTGGCTCTGCGAGTTGTCGTCGTATCCAATGGTCATAGAGTTGGTGGGCGAGGCTCTTTCCTACTTGTCGGCGGCTTAGTGAATCCACGCCTCTTCCTGCGTGCTTTCATGGGTGTCTTGTTTTGGTGTGCGTGCTTTCATGGGTGTCTTCCCCTTCTGGCGTCAACTTTGTGAATTATATATATAGACAAGCACTGAGATTTGTCTTTATTCAAAAATTATTTCTTTATTACTGTATTATTATATTAATTCATTTTGTTCACCTCACCCAGACATACAGCTCACTAACTGTATTTGTTTTTCTTGTTTCAGGTGGTCCTTCTCGATGGATATCACCTCACTGTGACTGCTGCTGCAAAAACAACAAAGGAGACAGAGAAGGGGAGAGTGGCACCTCTTTCAATGAGCTCTCAACCTCCAGCTCAGAGAGCCAGTCAGAGGCCAGCTCTCCGCAGGAGACCGTCATCTGTGGCCCCGTCACCCGCCAGTCCAACATACAGACTCTTGACCGGCCGCTCAAAAAGGGCCCAGTGCAGCAGCTACAGCAGTCTGAGCTTCGTCGAAAGAGTGACTTGCTGAGGACTCTCACCAGTAGCTCCAGAGAATCCAACATCTGTAAAAAGAAACCCATGAAGGAAAAGCTGACCGTTGAGGAGGAGCTGGAGAAGTGCATCGAAGATTTCCGCAAAATCAAGATTCCAGACAGGTTTCCAGACAGAAAACACATATGGCAATCTGATCTTTTGAGGAAATATCACCTTTAAAAGAAAGAAAACAACAAAAATAAAGAAAAGAAAAGTAGAAAAGTATGATCGTATATTGACATATACTTATGTCTAAATGCTACTGCCTCAGCCAAGCTTATATTCATAGTAACATTTATCCATGGATCTGGAATGCTCACCGTGAAGTTACACTCACAGGGTATCTTGTTACACATGAAGGCACACTGGGTGGCATTAATATCTCGGCTCAATGATCCATGTGTAGCACTACAAAGCACATTAGATGTGTGCAAGTTTACATGAGGCGTTCCTGATTTCCTCGTTCTATAGCTAATTTGGTATTGTTTGAGCATTTCTTTTTTGTTCTTTTTTCCTTTTTCTCCTTCCTCCGTTGCATGTTAAAAAAGAAATATTGGAATATAGAAGTGCCACAGTAATAATAATAACAATATGTTTTATTTATCTAGGACTGATTCATATTACCAAGAAGTAATTTTTTCCCAACTCACACCACTTTATAAAAAAAATAAACAGACTAATTAGCACATCCAAGTGTTTTCTTAACCTGTTTATTTCAAATCTGGATTGTGGGGAGGCGGAGCCTATTTTGGGAACTGTCAGGTGCAAGGGAGGAGCTAATGCCTGGGAGGGTGCCTGCCAGGTAAAACATTCAATGACATGAGAGCAGTCATACTCACATATTTTGTTCTGCGTCAGCAGAGGTAGAAGCAGATCTGTCTCCAAATGCATACCATGTCCACCATAAGCGCAACAGTCAAAGTGCTATTTCCACTTTCTATACATATTCTATACATACATATATTTTGGATTTGAGATGAATACAACAGTGGTCACATTCTAAATTATTAAACTGCAGAATTCCTCAGAAACAAAAGGTGCTTTCACCTTCTTTACATCTCAGAGCTGAATTGGTTGAGCAGACAGCAAAACTTCCCAATTTTGACTCCAATGTCTCAGTAACCAATTTTTGAAAGTACAGTTAGGAAACTGGCAATGTACCGTGTGCCACATTCAGAAGCTTCCATTTGCCAGAAACACAATCGGCTGTTAAGATTATATTGTAACAGAATGGAAGAGACATGGGAGAATGAGAGTCCCACCATACATCCCAGGTAGACACTGCAGAAGACTTTATTGGGATCTCAAATCAAGAAGACCAACAGCAATATCAGAGATGGATTAATCTTATAAATTTGCCAGTTAGTCAGGTATCTCCCTGACTTGGATGAATTTTGAATGTGGGGTACACGCATCAATCCACTTGACCAGTCCTAGTTTTGTGTTTACATAGATTCTGTGCTGCAGCTGATGAGGTTCTTGTAGTTTACGTTAGTTTAATACCAAGAACCCCCAGTTGCACCTTTGGCACACAGATTACTGATACAAGTGCTTTTCATGGTGTTAAGAGGATGAGGAACGTCAAGCACACATTCACATCCATGGCATGTGGCAATGCTGACTGCCCCTGAAGTTCAACCCTGACCTGAAGGACACGTCTGAAGAGCACCATCCCAGTCATTGCTAGATATGTTATTCAACCTCTTTTAAATCTAATAGCTGGCACCTTATTACCTGTAACACATCCTACCCAGTAGTACAGGCCTCAGTCCCCTGACTACATCCTGACATCTCTCTCTTGTTCAATGTATTCACTTAGTGAGTTGAAGGAAGGTGATGCATTTCACATGAAGCAGAAAAAAACTGTTACCGAACAACCATTTAATGTGAGACCCTGGAGCTTTTCAGAGTGTCAGGGCGTTTTGTACATTTTACTATTAAATGCGGTCATTTTGGGTGATTAAAAATACACTGCACTGCCTCACATTATTAGGATTATAATATACATTTAGGAGAGACGGCAGCAGTCGAAACAATGGAGGCATTACCACAAAATCTACTGACAATGAATTTCTGAGGGGACAATGGAACACAATTCTTTATAAAATCCCTACATAACATTGACCAATCATTTTGTTCAATGTAAGAGAATAAAAAAATGCATCCTGAATAGTGAAGGCAAATTCTGGTCCACAAATTTTTAATTAATGCCAAAGTAATTATTTCCACTGCCTTTCCAGCCTGATACCATGTGGACAGTGTCAACAGTGTTTTTCATTAATCCAAAAAGATATTATTCAACGCTGCTAGAGCAAATCAGCAGCAGGAGGGAAGGGTTGCTATTAGGGGGCTGCCAAATGATTTAATTCTACTTTTTTTCTTCAAAACTGGTGCAACAATCCAACTATGATTTTAACTATGGTGGGAGTGGAAAATCTGCTAAATTTGGCATTTGAACTGCCGTGGTCGAGCATCTCCAAGTAGACGTAGACTCAATCTGGACACTTAAGGAAGGAACACATTTTAGAAGACAGTATCTCCATCACATAAAACTACTGTCACCCACAATTAGATTTTAGACAAATCTGCACAAAATACCAGAAGTTCTGGCTTAGGTAAGTAGGTTTGGGAAGCTTCTTCACCTTTGAGTGTGACACTGTCTTGAGGACTTGAGGGCTTTATGCATTTTTTTCTTCAGGCTTCTGCGGCACACACAGTGACTGTAGGCAACATCACCACAACTGATGAGTCATTTAGCCAACTTCTACAAGCTGGTCTGTCTTAAAAATAATCTGAATTTTAACTTAATAAAATGGCCTCCAGCTCTCCAAATTAAGAGCACAAGCATCTCCCTGACTTCATTGCTCACCTCACTGAACGACAACATGAAAACACTGTTGCTGGCACAATTACCTTGGCACAAGCTGTTAGTCAGCTGGTTCCCAGAACTTTTAAATGTTGGTATACAGCACAATGAGCACAGAAGAGATGGCGCTATATCTACGCAGTCTATTTAGTCTGTTTCTGTAATGTTATCAAACTGAAAAAGCACAAAAGTGTCCGAAAATGTTTCTCTATTGTGTATCATTTCTCTTGAGGGTAAAGGAGACCATTTCTCCTGTAGAATGAATGCCTTTAGACACAGTGGTTGGAGTTATCAAAAAGTCATAATATTTAAGTACTAAGAAGATGACAAAGAATAAAGTTTGTAATTTTATCGGTACAAAAGAAAAACAAAAAAATGAAAGAGTGCATTTCTTAAGTGCTATTAAACATTAAAATGTGTTGTCTTTTGAGAGAGTGTAAATATGAGTTTTTTGAGACTTTATAGTATTTTATATGTGTGGTTGTGTGGATACATTTCACTTAAGTTGTTAAAAAGTGATTTGTTCTGTAATCGCACGATGATGCACTGATGTATGTAAACACAACTGTAACTATATTATAAATAAGTGAGCAAGTAAAACTTAAATTAAAAGATATATATATATACCAAAGCAAGAGCTCATTTAAATCAATGAATGGATTCATCTTTATTTTTATAGCATGAGTCTTACTTATTTTGGACACCCATGAAACAAACTGCATGCTACACCCTATGATCAACTGTGCGGTTATGTCCCTTTTACTACTGCCATGCCTTTTCATACTTGTAAAAAGGTAAACAGAGGGCAAACCTTGTATAACTGAAATAGACTAAAATCAAACTAAAAATGCAAAATTGAGTCTTCTCAGACTGGAGTCCTATTCAGACTGCACAAGATGAAGGGTCTTCTGGATGTATGGCAGCCAGGCAGGAAGAAGCAGGTCCAAATGGATGGACACTAGAAATTGCATTGTTGGAGGAGAGCTGTCAACCTTCCAAGCTGCGCCAACTGATTTACAACTGGAACTGATCAAGTTACAATGCAATACGTCTCTGAAGGATAAATTTAGAGAAAAATCTCTACCAGAGTTTTATGATGAACTGTTACCAGTGAACTTTCCATATTTGCGAAAGGAAGGACTGAAAATGACCACGGCGTTTGCGAGCACATACGTTTGTGAACAAACTTTCTCCGTGATGAAGAGAGCAAAAACCGGGTCACGTTCTCGCATTACAGACGATCATCTTCATTCTGTGCTAAGGATCAATGTGACAAATCTTGACCCAAACATTCCGAAACTGGTTTCTGAAAAACAACTGCAGACATCGCACTAATAAAATAAGCATTGGATGGTGAGTCCACCAATTATTGATTTTTCATTTCTTTTCTTTTCTCACGTTTCGGTAACTAGAATAATTTTAAATATCTATATTTAATTTTCGTATACGTTGTGGCCCGCGAAATTCACAGCAAAGTCAAGTTTGGCCCCCATATTATGAAAGATTGGGCACCACTGGTCTAAATGACATAATGTCACAAGAAAGCAAGTACACTTTCACTCCAACTAATCTAAAAGGATCCTTCACTGATACCATAACTATACAAAGAGAAGAACTAAACAGTCATTCAAGTGTTTTCTGAAACAAAGCTTTGGAGTCATAGGAAGCTGAAGTCTGTCCTAAAACCATTAGGCAGAAACCTGTATGATGTGCCACTTGATTTCCACATACAAATCTCCACTCAAAGCTTAGTAAATTGTGGTCAGTAAATCCAACCTGGTTGAAAGCTAAATTAACATTTAGAGAGATTTTAAAATTAATTTCAGATACCTTAAAATGCACTTGACTTTTGCGGATAACTAAAAAAAGTCCTTTTACATTTAAAGATATCTGCAATACATTTTAAAATATTTCAAATACACTACATTTCAAGATATGCAAAATACATTGTGAGATATCTCTGTGCAATTTAACATATCTATAAAATCCTTTTTAAGGACTCTCAAATTGACTTTATATACTTGAAATTCCTTTTGAGAAATCTGAAAATCACTTCTAGTAAGATTTCCTATTCTACCAGTGCCTTGGAGATTTTTGGAAATGCACCAGCAGTTATTTTGTGATAGAGTATCTGTAAATGTATTTCAGATATCTGAAAATGGATAGGAAATTATTTTCATACTTGTATATCTGGGAACTGTTATTTTATAGCCACATTTTGTTCCCAGGCTTATGTTTATTTTCTATTAAATTATTTTTAATTATTATTTTTCATGTGTTTTTTTTAATGTAATGCTTTGTATTATGTTTATTTTTGTATGATTTGTGGATTTTTGAATTTGTACTTAAAGGATACATTCCTTGTGCTCTGTGGGTGGAACCCCAAGAGGCGATGCCCCCTTTACATCACTGCTGAGGGACCACCCTCAGCCTATATGTTTCAGGTTAGGGAGTGATTCTCAAAGAGGCCCGTTGAGATTGGTGAAGAAAAGTCTATAGCTGTAAGTACTGTATTGCTCCTTCAGGATTTTGTGGAATAATTACTTCTGTTTTTGGATTCTGAGTACCAGATAGCAGATTTAGTCTTCTTTGCTTCAGATTGCCTTTTTAGGCAAATACTTTTCCCCCTTATTTGCCTTTTTCCATTTTTGATTTCTTAATCTATAAAGATCCTTCATTGACATTTCCCTCTAAGCCAGAGGTTTTACAGTTTCCTCTCCCTCGAAAAGTTGACTTGTGCTTTGGGGACAGTTTGGTACTGTATTTTGGAACTTTTCAAGCCACTTCTCCATTTTGGGGCTATGCCTGCCTCTTGAGTTTTAGATCTGGCTGACTGGGGTGAGGCCCATTTCTATTCAGGCCAGTAAAGGTCCTGGTCAGGTTTTGTTTTGTATTTATTTTTTCACAGATTTTGTCATTTTGTGTTGTTGCATCAGAACAGAAACACATTTCAGACATCTTTAGCTGCATTTCTGATATCAGAAAATTATATTCTGATATTTTCAAATAACTTTCTGTCTGTTTAATGATGTCTTAAAAAGTATTATAAGATTTCTCAGTTATAATATAAATCCATATTTAAATATCAAAACTTTTATTTATATCACGAACATGAATCATGTGAAAATCCTGGAAATTAATTTAAAGATACCTTCATTACTCTTTAAGATATCTTAAAATAACACACCTGATCATTTTCAGGTATCCGAAATACATTTTAAGACATTTGAAATGCATTTCCAAATACCTTAAAAAGCTGCTCTTGTATTTTGAGATATCATACTTCCTACCCACTTCTAGATTCCTCAATTTAATTTCCAGATATCTTAAAAGGACAAGTAGCCCCACTGAAAGCACAGGCAATTTTACAGGGAGTCATTCTGAGATATCTTGAATAGCATTTCAGATGCAGTATCTCAAAATGCACACACTGTTAATTTAAGTTAACTTGAAATATATTTGAGATATTTTAAAATACATTTCAGATTTCTTGAAAAGAAGATATGTTCAGTATCAATAACTCATTTTAAGATATTGTGCATCATGATATATCTTAAACTATGTTCTGAAATATCACTAAATGTTAATTTGATTTACCACACAACCCTGCACGTCTTCAGGATTAAACCAGTCCCAGGGACATTTCTGTTCCCAGTCACTGATGAGTTGAAGTAAGCTGATACATTTACAATGCTGCCCATGCCATTGCAACCAACAAACAATTTCCCAGGGCTGTCTATCCCCAGAGCACTCACACAGATGTGACCTAACGTTCTAGGAGCTTCACGTTGGCTTTGTCTCGCATGCACTGGAAATCAGTTTTCTGATTGCTTTCTGCAGCCCTTTTCTATTATTTTGTCTACTCATTCATCAAATGCCAAAACCTTTTCAAATTCAACAGCACCAAATAACAAATATTCAGGAAAGAATGCTGCATGGGTGAATGGCCTTTAAAAAAGGGGCTGCCAAAAACAAGAGGAGCATGTGCAATTTTACTGCATAGTAGACAAAACAAAACCATATGGGCAATCCAGACAAGCAATACATTCTGGCAAACAACACATAAGACAAAATATGGAACGCAGCAAAGAAAGATTCACATTGAGGGCTGACTGTCAATGAAATCTTATTAAGAAGTGACATATCCTGAAAGGCACTTCAGGCCTGACATAATGGGCAACCCTCTCAAAACTGACTCTGGCACATACTTACAGTGTATACTTATTGTATAATGACTAACCACCTTACAAAATAAGCAACCATTCTACAGCTAGACCACTGGAAGGTGGGGTGATTTGCTTAAGGGTCACACAGGGCACAGTAGTGGGAGTTTTGTGATCCCAGCAGACAGGTCTGATGCTGCTTGGTACCTGTAAGGAGTTTTGAGCTTTAGAAACTGGTCAGCTGGGCTTAATTGGACATTGTTGCGTCTGAGTTAATGGATTGAACATAAGACAGGCTGCAAACAAATCTTTTTATTTTAGTACTTGGAGGAACAGTACTTAGAGGACCAGTGAGTTACCTGTAACACCAAATGCAATCCAAAGCAAACAAGTCCCAATACAGATATTCAAAGAATCATCAATATACAGAGCAGAGGGTCAAAAATGTAGAAATCTGATAAATCAAATGAACACGATTAAACTCATCACTCACAGGCGTGTTTGAACCACCAGGAACTGTGGGAGACCCTTCAGATTTATAGAGCAGAGGGCAGTTCCAGTTGGTGGTTGACAGGTGGCCCCACCTGTTGGGGGACCCCCAACAAAACACATGGAACATAACACAAGCAGTTTACATACATAAACAAAATCAAAACTGATGAATAATGCACAAAATCAACAAAGTAACAATAACATAAACAACTTAACTCAAAGAATCAAAATGAACAATTTGAACCCTACCCAGGGGAGGAATTCTGGCTGAAACATGACAATGGTAAGATTAGCACAAATTGTGTAAATATCATCTTTGCTTTATGATGAACAGAGGGTTTTGTGGCCATGATGGGCTGGTCTCCAGCCTATTGGTTTTTTTATTCTGCCATGCACCTGAAGCTCTGTGACCCTGAGCTGGATTAATATTGTTTAATATATACAGTATACTGTATGTATGTATGAATTTTACCCAAAAAGACAGTTCAATGGACATGTGCATTTTGAGGCACAGGAAGTGGCAACAAGCAAGCTGTTCCCCCATTGAAAAGGCCTCTGTTCATCACAACAGTCAATCTTCTTCACAGCAAAAATCTTTACTTGAGAGAACACACTGCAGTTCTGAGGTGTATTCAATTTAGTGCAAACTAATGAATTTACATTTGCTGGCTGTATTTTTTAGAAAAACAAAACTCATCATGTTTTGAAATTTAAACATCAAGTGCCAAAATTCAGTCTCCATGAAAGTTCAAAGTTCAAAATACAAGCTCCATGAAAATCAACTCGATTGCGCCACATTCTAAAACTACTTGGCATGACACCTTCTAACTAACACTTCCTTGTCATACATTTGAAACCCACCTATTTATTATTATTATTAATATTGGAGACAATGCACAGAATGAAACTAACAAAATTTTAGGGTGTGTTCTAGAAGTAAAAGTAAAGTCATCCCTAACCCTACTTGGCTAGAACACAGGATGGAAGAAAATTTGAAGTCACCTCATTGCAGAGATATAATTGAGTCTGAAGTCCCAAGAATGGTTTGTGTTGAAGACTCAACTAATGGAAGGAAAAGAAGTGGGTTTAAAAACAGAGTGTGTGGGAAAGAAAGGGGGGGGGGCTGGGGTGGGGGGAGTGCGAGGGGAAGTTGTTGGCACGATTTTCAGAGGAGACACCCATCCCAAAAGAGGGGTGAAAGGACTCCCTATCTTACCCAGCTTGCACTCCATTTGCTGCAGGATCGCACACAAACTATTAATCTCTACTTTCTCAGATAAATGTGGATGTTTTTTATTTAGACAATATCTGTTTTAATAGCTACTAAATAATGTATAATTATGCATAAATTCATCTTGGACTGACCATCCAGACCTTTGATTTTGAAAGTTTTTAATTAGCAAGGAAATGTGGATTTAGATTCTAAAATATAAACTGGAGAGAACCTTGTTTCACATGGATGCCATTACATCTTGGGAATCAAACCAGCCAACATGGCATTCAGTTGTGGGAAGAAGTCATTTTCTGGTAACAATAGGTACATGCACAAAAATGAGTGAACATGTAGACTGCACACAAATGGCATCTCAGCTTGGACCTAAACTAGCATTCCAGCTGTGTAAGAATGAAATCCATCCTGCCGTGCCACTCTGCTCTCTCCAAGGTGATGATGTGTCACATACAAGGGCTACAGAGCATCTAACCATCTCTGTTCAAGGTTGGACAGTTGACCATAGGGCAATAGTAATAGTAATCATTAACCCCCCTTCTCTCTTCCTTGAACACTAGAGGACAAGTCCCAGGATGGACGGTAATGTAACTTCAGGACCCTTTCACCCTGGGAGCCACTTAAACCACTGAGGCACCCATTTGGACCATAATTACGTAGTGCAATGAACTCCGCAAAGGAGAAGTTATTCATTAATGAAACTGGCAAGGATCCAAGATGTCCTTACTGTTGCTTACCTTTTCCTTTTGATTTGATTGCCTTTATTAAATGAGGGTGACCAGTTGGTTGTTTATTTATATACTCAGAATTACAGTAGATTATGGTGTTCTAAATAAAACATAAATTCATATGACTCTGTTCAGCAAAATGAGAAACTTTTTAATACAAGAGTACCGAACAGCAAAGTAGAGCAATTGAAAGTGTCGACAAAAGGAAAGAATGAAATGAATAAATTATAAAGACTTCTGAAAATGGGTGCCTAGACTTTGAGGGCCTGCCTGCACTGTGAAGGCAGTGCACTAAAAATAGACAACAAAAAGGGAAAAGTGCCTGGAGTGGGAAGAGAGACAGAGAGAGAGAGAGAGGGGGAGAGAGAGAGAGACAAAGAAATAATATTGTCGAAGAAATTATCAGTTCAGACGCAGCCTGAGACAGCATCTCTCTCTCACTCTGGCTCCTTGCTCAGTGTGTCCTTTAAGATTACCAAGCTGCCCTGCTTCTTCCTTAGCTGTTCAGTCTATGATTGTCGTATGACTTAGATCCAGTGTTGTTAAGTGCAGCAGAAGCCGCCATGTACTGGACTTCAACGTTTTGTTTTATACAATGCCATTTGTAATGAGCATTATCACCAATCACTTTGTAAAGCATTGCACAAGGCAGAATACAATTAAGGAAATTTGAATTTATTTTTATTTGGTGCCTTTCATAATAAGCATTATCATTAATCACTTTCCGAAACATTACACAGTACAGAATCCTGAGAGCAGAAGGAAGAAGTTGTATCCAATATAATGCCAGTTATTCACTGAGGGCACATATACCAGAGGGCCTTAGTGCAATCACATAATATCACACCATATTCAAAACAGCAGTGCCCTCAGTAAACTCCCACCAAGACAAGAGCTGTAACCTGGCAATTTGTATTAAGGCTTTTAAATATCTTGTGAGTTGAATGTTAACTGTAGTATGATCCACTGTTTTACTCGAAATACAGTAATCCCTCGCTATATCGCGCTTCGCCTTTCGCGGCTTCACTCTATCGCGGATTTTATATGTAAGCATATTTAAATATATATCGCGGATTTTTTGCTGGTTCGCGGATTTCTGAGGACAATGGGTCTTTTAATTTCTGGTACATGCTTCCTCAGTTGGTTTGCCCAGTTGATTTCATACAAGGGACGCTATTGGCAGATGGCTGAGAAGCTACCCAACTTACTTTTCTCTCTCTCTCTCTTGCGCTGACTTTCTCTGATCCTGACATAGGGGGATTGAACAGGGGGGCTGTTCACACACCTAGACGATACGGACGCTAGTCTAAAAATGCTGAAAGATTATCTTCACGTTGCTACCTTCTGTGCAGCTGCTTCGTGAAGCGACATGCTGCACGGTGCTTCGCATACTTAAAAGCTCGAAGGGCACGTATTGATTTTTGATTGTTTGTTTTTCTCTGTCTCTCTCTCTCTCTCTCTCTCTTTCTCTGCTCCTGACGGAGGGAGTGTGAGCTGCCGCCTTCAACAGCTTTGTGCCCCGGTGCTTCGCATACTTAAAAGCCAAACAGTCCTATTGATTTGTTTGCTTTCCTCTCTCTTTCTGACAGTCTCTGCTCCTGACGCGCACTCCTTTGAAGAGGTAGATATGTTTGCATTCTTTTAATTGTGAGACGGAACTGTCATCTCTGTCTTGTCATGAAGCACAGTTTAAACTTTTGAAAAAGAGACAAATGTTTGTTTGCAGTGTTTGAATAACATTCCTGTCTCTCTACAACCTCCTGTGTTTCTGTGCAAATCTGTGACCCAAGCATGACAATATAAAAATAACCATATAAACATATGGTTTCTATTTCGCGGATTTTCACCTTTCGCGGGGGGGTCTGGAGCGCAACCCCGGCGATGGAGGAGGGATTACTGTACATAAAACATTTGAAGATCTGAAAGGCTCCACACATCTTTAATAACTAGTAGCAGCACAACTAATATGCATTTCCAACTAAATTACCAGAACTCAAGGAAGGTTCCCTTCCATTAATTATCTGAATTTACATCTACACTCCCCAAATCTATATGCTTCAGTTCTTTCCAAGTTCTCACTTCTTAGTGTTCACACATTGAATAGACTAAGGTGGAGATGGCAGTGTGGTCTCATCCAAAAGGCAGCAGACTGTACAACACAAGGCAGTTTGTCCAGCCTACACTCCTGACTCTCTGTGTGACGATAGACAAGACACATTACCTGTCTGTCTGTGTCCAGCTCTTCTTCTTCTTTTGGCTGCTCCCGTTAGGGGTTGCCACAGCGGGCCATCTTTCTCCATCTCTTCCTGTCTTCTGCATCTTGCTCTGTTACACACCCACCACCTGCATGTCCCCTCTCTCACCACATCCATAAACCTTTTCTTTGGCCTTCCTCTTTTCCTCTTGCCTGGCAGCTCTATTCTTAGCATCCTTTTCCCAATATACCCAGCATCTCTTCTCTGCACATGTCCAAACCAATGTAATCTTGTCTTTCTAGCTTTGTCTCCAAACTGAGCTGACTCTCTGAAGTACTCATTTCTAATCCTCTCCATCCTCATCACACCCAGTGCAAGTCTTAATATCTTTAACTCTGTCACCGTCTCCAACCTTTATAACATAGCTGGTCTCACTACCATCCTGTAGACCCTCCCTTTCACTCTTGCTGATACACATCTGTCACAAATTACTCCTGACACTCTTCTTCACCCATTCCTCCCTGCCTGCACTCTCTTTTTCACCTCTCTTCCAAAATCACTGTTACTCTGTACTGTTGATCCCAAGTATTTAAACTCATTCACCTTTGCCAACTCTACTCCCTGCATCCTCACCATTCCACTGACCTCCCTGACATTTGCACACATGTATTCTTTCTTGTTCCTACTGACCTTCATTCCTCTCCTCTCTAGAGCACATCTCCATCTCTCCAGGGTCTCCTCAACCTGCTCCCTACTATCGCTACAGATCAGAATGTCATCAACAAACATCATAGTCCACGGGGACTCCTGTCTAATCTTGTCTTTTAACCTGTCCATCACCATTGCAAATAAGAAAGTGCTCAGAGCTGATTCCTGATGTAATCCTACGTCCACACTGAATGTATCCGTCACTCCTACAGCAGACCTCACCACAGTCACACTTCCATCATACATATCCTGTACAACTCTTACATACTTCTCTGCCACTCCCGACTTCCTCATACAATACCACAACTCATCTCAAGGCACCCTGTCATATGTTTTCTCAAGGTCCACAAAGACACAATACAACTCCTTCTGACCTTCTGAATACTTCTCCATCAACACCCTTAGAGAAACATTGCAACTGTGGTGCTCTTTCCTGGCATGAATCCATACTGCTGCTCACTAATCATCACTTCCCTGCTTAATCTAGCTTCCATTACTCTTTCCCATAACTTCATACTGTGACTCATCAATTTAATCCCCCCTGTAGTTGCTACAGCATTGCACATCCCCCTTATTCTTAAAAATTGACACCAGTACACTTCTCCACTCCTCAGGCATTCTTTCCAAGATTCCATTAAACAATCTGGTTAAAAACTCCACTGCCATCTCTTCTGAACACCTCCATGCTTCCATAGGTATGCCATCTGGACCAATGGCCTTTCCATTCTTCATCCTCTTCATAGCTGTCCTTACTTTCTCTTTGCTAGTCCATTGCACTTCCTGATTCACTATCACCATATCATCCAACCTTCTCTCTCTCGTTCTCTTCATTCATAAGCATCTCAAAGTACTGTTTCCATCTGTTCAACACGCTCTCCTCACTTGCGAGTACGTTTCCATCTTTATCCTTTATCACCCTAACCTGCTGCACGTCTTTCCCAGCGTGGTCCCTCTGTCTAGGAAATCGGTACACAGTCTTTTCTTCCTCCTTAGAGTCCAGCCTCTCGTACAACTCATTATATACCTTTGCTTTAGCCTTCGCCACCTCTCTCTTCACCTTACGCCTTATCTCCTTGTACTCTTGTCTACTTTCTGCATCTCTTCCTCTGTATACTCTCCTGTACTTCCACATTCCACCACCAGGTTTCCTTTTCCTTCTTCCTCTGTCAAGAAGTCATGCCAAGCACCTATGTCCAGCTCTAAAAAAACACCAGCAAGTGCCAGCAATGTTACTACAGCACCTCAGGATGAAGTTCAGAAAGAAAGGCACTATACGAAACAAATTTTGTCTACAATTCAATCTGCTTAACTCAGCACACAACATCGTGGAGCCCATCAATCACACACCCTCTCTCAGTCAAGAACAAGTGTACGAAGAGAAAGTCACAAAGCTACTACATGCAAAGCATAAATGGAGACAAGAATTGAACCATAGAGCAACCCTATTTGGCCAAAAGTATGTGGGCACACTTGTAAATTATTGAGCTCAGGAGTTTCTGCCACACCCTTTGTTAACAGGTGTGTAAAATCAAGCATATAGCCACGCAATCTTCATTGACAAACTGTGGCAGTAGAAAGGGTCACAATGAAGAGCTCAGTGAAACATGGCCCTGTCATAGGAGCCACCTTTTCCGCAAGTCAGTACATGAAATTTCTGCTCTGCTAGATCTGCACTCAGTCATCTATAAGCACTATTATTGTGAAGAGGAAGCATCAGGGAGCAGCAACAGCTCAAGTGTGAATTGGTTGACCACACAAACTCACAGAGAGGGACTATAAGTGCTGAAATGCATAGGGCATAAAAGTCATGTAACTTCTGTTACATCAGTCACAACAGAGTTCTAAACTGCCTATAGTAGCAACCTCAGCACAAGAACTGTGCATCAGTAGATTCATGAAATGAGTTTACAAATCCAAATAGCTGTACACAATAATAATAATAATAATAATTCATTTTATTTAATGGCGCCCTTCAAGCCACTCAAGCACATCTTACAAAGAGTTGAAAAAATTTGGCAAATCAAAGAACTAATAAAATAATATAATACTAAAAGAAACAAACAATAACTAAAAAGAAAACAACACAATTAAAAAAAACAATATACAATTAAAATAATGTTATGTATATGTGCTCATAAAAGTGCAACACTGTGTAATCAAGAGACAAAATCAAGGGGAGTAGGCAAGTTTAAAAAGTTTTAAGTCTGGATTTGAAGATGGGAATGGAATCAATGCTGAGGATATCTTGAGGAAGGGAGTTCCAAAGACAAGGAGCAACAAAGTTAAAGGATCAAGATGCCATCAATGAGCAGAGGGCATAGCCAAGAGATTTAAGAAAGAAGGTCTAAGAATTTGAACAGGTGTAGAAATATGTAGAAGATCGATCTGAAAGATGGCTAAAAAGATCTTTGAATGTTAATACCAGAATCTTGAAATTAATATGGTATTTAACAGGAGGCCAACAAAGTTCACAAAGAACTGGGGTAACGTGTTGTACGGAATCTTGTGAGGGAGGCCAGCCAACATAGAATTACAGTAATCTATGCGTGATGTTACCTGAGCATGTACAAGAACAGCAGTACTATTAGGTGTGAGGAGAGGATGGAGACGATTTACATTGTGAAGGTAAAAATATGCAGACCAGGTAATATTGTTAATGTGAGCTTTGAAAGATAGAATGCTATAGAGGATGACATCCAAGCACTTAACCTAAGAAGAAGGAGAAAGTAAAGAACCATCAATTGTCAAGGAAAAACTGTCAAGTTGGCGAGAGCAGATTTAGTGCCAATGAGGAGAACCTCAGTTTTATCATTATTAAGTATGAGAAAATTAGAAGAGAACCAGGTTTATATTTCAGAAAGGCAGTCAGAAAGGATGAGGGGAGGAAGGACAGAACTAGGCTTGGTAGATAAATACAGCTGGGTGTCATCATCATAACAGTGAAACTGAATACCAACTCTCCTAAAGATATTAGCAAGTGGTAGAAGATAGATAATAAATAAAAGAGGACCTAAGTCTAAGCTCACTGTGTGCAAAGCCATGCATTGGCTAGGGTGGTGTAAAGCACACTGCCATTGGACTCTGGAGCAGTGGAAATGTGTTTTCTGGAGTGATGAATTACACCTCACTATCTAGCAGTCTGATGGATAAAATTTGGGCTTGGTGGATGCCTGGAGACCCTTCTGAACTTCATAGTACCTACAGGAAAGATTGGTGGAGGAGGAATAATGGTGTGAGGATGTTTTTCAGGGTTTGGGCTAGGCCCCCTGGTTCTAGTGAAAGGTAGGTACTGTTAATGCCACACAATTGCTACAGAGACATTTTAGACAACTGTATGTTCCAACATTGTGGCAGAAGTTTGAAGAAGGCCCTTTTCTGTTCCAGCATTACCGTGCCTCTGTGCACAAAGCCAGGCCCCTAAAGACATTAAGGAAGTCAAGTGGCCTGCAGAGAGCCTTGAACTCAAGCCTACTGAACATGTGTGAGATGCATTGGAACGCAGACTATGAGCCAGGTGTTTTTGTCTAACATCAATACCTGACCTAACAAAATCACCAAATAACAAAATTAGAAGCTACTGGATGAATCCAGTTTCCTAGTGGCACTTGTTTGGATTGATGGATAAGTTTGTGTATATTTAAATTCTAATAATTTTTAGAATTAGACTCTACACGTATATCTTAAATGCTTTTCTGGTTTTCCTTTTGCAGCTCACATGAAATAAACTGTTTAGATTAAGACAACTGCTTCACTCTTTTTTGTTTATTTAGTAATTTTTCTTTTCATTGTACTTTTCAATTGTTAGATTAGATAATGTAATCTTGTTATCCACCTTAAATACATTGCTACTGTACATACAGTTAGTGTTTATTTCTATAGGTTTATAGGGTCATTATGGTCACATGTTACTGGCAAGTCTATGCAACAATGGCGGCGCACTTAGACGCAGCGGCTGTGTGCTCTCCGACTCAGATTGTGTTTTTTCCACCCTGCCTGGATAAATACACGTATAGCCAGCAGGATATTTTAACTATCGGTTTACGGAGCGAGAGTTGCTCGACCTCCAAGTTTCTCCGCGTCCACAACATTCCGGACGACATCGCACGAACACCGGGCTCTCCGTGGGTTACAATCCCAACTTCGAGGAGCCGGCGGCGGCGGCGCAAAGAACGTAAACAAAAGAGGGGGTGCCGAGGCGGCGTGCTAGTGAAGCTAAGGAAGCAGCCACACAAACCACCGCTTCCAAGCATTTTCTCCTCAAATGTGAGGTCGCTGGCAAACAAACTGGACGAGTGGCAGCTGCAGATTGCAACGGAAAAGATCATCAGGGACTGCTGCATATTGCTGATCACGGAGACGTGGCTTAATCCACTCATACCGGACATGGCGATCGAGATAGCAGGCCACACAGCACACAGGCAAGACAGGACAGAGCAATCCGGTAAGAAGAGAGGAGGGGGGCTGTGCATTTATGTGAACAATAGCTGGTGAACAAATTCCACCATAGTCACCAGACACTGCTCTCCAGACGTGGAGTTTATGACAATTAAATGCAGACCCATATACCTCCCCCGTGAATTCAATGCTATACTGCTAACTGCTGTGTACATAGCACCAGATGCTAATGCTAACTCGGCTCTGGGGCTTTTGCATGACACCATCAGCAGTAAACAGAGCAAGTATCCTGAGGCTGTTCACATCATTTCTGGGGACTTTAATCATGCAGATCTGAAAGCAGTTCTCCCTCAATTCCATCAACACATAAAGTGTGCAACCAGGGGAGTAAAAACACTGGACAAGTTGTACACAAACATCAGACAGGCCTATAGGGCTAAACCCCTAGCACACCTTGGCCAGTCTGATCATACATCTCTGCTTCTAATCCCTGCATATACTCCCCTCAGGAAACAAGCTCCCATTATGACCAGGACTGTTACCATATGGCCCGAGGAGGCCTCCCAACAGTTGCAGGACTGCTTCCAGAGAACCGATTGGGAGGTTTTCTATCACCAAGACTTGGAGTACCACACTACGGCAGTCCTGGATTACATCAGGTTCTGCACAGACAACGTCACCAGGGACAGACGCATAAGGATTTATCCTAACAGGAAGCCCTGGATGACGAGGGATGTCCAGAGTCTGCTGAAAGCTAGGAATACTGCTTTCAGGTCTGGGGATGGGGCTCTTTACAGTGTAGCCAGAGCGAACCTGAAGAGAGGCATCCGAGAGGCCAAGGCAGCATACAGAAGAAGGATAGAAGATCATCTGAGGAGTAACAACACCAGGCAGGTGTGGCAGGGTGTCCAGCACATCACCGGCTACAAATCCAGCAACTCATTGGCCGCTGAGGGAGACGCTTCTCTGGCAGAGGAGCTGAACATCTTCTTTGCCCGCTTTGAGGCGACACCAACAGCAGCTCCATCACAACAGCCTGTTCACAACAGCAATATACTCACAGTGGAAGAGTGTGAGGTGAGGCGGGTGATGAGGAAAGTGAACCCGAGGAAGGCTGCAGGACCCGA
Organism: Erpetoichthys calabaricus; assembly: GCF_900747795.2. Taxonomy (NCBI): domain Eukaryota; kingdom Metazoa; phylum Chordata; class Cladistia; order Polypteriformes; family Polypteridae; genus Erpetoichthys; species Erpetoichthys calabaricus. The sequence goes on from NC_041404.2 coordinate 20,496,268, forward strand.
CGGTGTGGCTGGACGGGTGCTGAAAGACTGTGCAGATCAACTGGCCGGAATCTTCACCAGGATTTTCAACCAGTCCCTGTCCCAGGCCACTGTCCCGTCCTGCCTCAAATCCTCAATCATTGTTCCGCTGCCGAAATAATCCAACACAAACAGTCTGAATGATTTCCGCCCAGTGGCACTCACATCTGTCATCATGAAGTGCTTTGAGAAACTGGTGCGGAGTCATATCATTGCCTGCCTGCCAGCAGACCTGGACCCATTTCAATTTACTTACAAAGCAAAGAGATCCACGGAGGATGCTGTGGCCACAGCCCTTCATGCTGCCCTGACCCACCTGGAGGAGCAGGGGAGTTACGCCAGACTGCTCTTTGTAGACTTCAGCTCGGCATTTAACACCATCCTCCCACAACGACTGGTGTCCAAACTGGCAGATCTGGGACTTCCATCACTCACCTGCAGTTGGATACTGGACTTCCTGTCGGGTCGCTCCCAGAGGGTCAGGCTGGGTCTCCACACATCCACTGCTCTCAGCCTCAATACTGGGACGCCGCAGGGTTGTGTGCTCAGCCCGCTCCTCTACACATATGACTGTGTCCCCACTCACCATAGCAACAAGATTGTAAAGTTTGCGGATGACACGACGGTGGTCGGACTCATCTCGGGCAAGGAGGGTGAGCTAGCATACAGGGACGAGGTGGAGCGACTGTCAGAGTGGTGTACAGTCAATAACCTGCTCCTCAACAACAAAAAAACAAAGGAGCTTGTTATTGACTTTAGGAAAAACAAAACTGACATCCAGCCACTCATCATTGGCGGGGCCTGTGTGGAGAGGGTCCCGGTGTTCAGGTTTCTGGGTATGGAGCTGGAGGATGACCTGACCTGGAGTGCCAACACCAAGGAGCTGCTAAAGAAGGCGCAGCAGAGACTGTATTTTCTGAGAATTCTCAGAAAGAACCACCTCCCAAAAAATCTGCTCCTTGCTTTTTATCATTGTTCCATTGAGAGTGTGCTCACGTACGGACTGTGTGTGTGGTACGGCAGCTGCACTTCCTCAGAAAAGAAAGCGCTACACAGGGTCGTCAGGATAGCGGAGAGAACAATTGGTTGTACCTTCCCCACTCTGGAACAAATCTACACATCCCGAAGCCACAAAAAAGCAATAGACATTTTACAGGACTCATCACATCCCGGTCATTGTCTCTTCCAGCTTTTGCCATCGGGCAAGAGATACAGAGCTATGAAAACTAGGACAAACCGTCTTAAAAACAGCTTTTATCCGAAAGCAATCATGGCCCTGAACTCAAAATAAAACTGCTCCATATTATTCTTCCAATGTGCAATATAGACCGTAAGTCAACAAGTGCAATTTGTATATTTATTACTATTCGGTTTGTTATTATATTCAGTCTTTTTGTCTTTTTGTCATTTTAACTCTTAGTCCTCACACTGAGTCGATTGCACCTTCAATTTCGTTGTTCCTTTGTAAAAGTGACAATGACAATAAAGATCTATCTATCTATCTATCTATCTATCTATCTATCTATCTATCTATCTATCTATCTATCTATCTATCTATCTATCTATGTTCAGAGTACAGTGAAATTCTTACCTGCATGTGCTAATCCATTTCATGGTGCTAAATGAAGAACAAATTGATTGGTAAAAGGGTGGCTCAGAAGCATACTGCTTAGTGCTGGTGCCTCAGGGATCCTGGGGTTTGACTCTGACATTTGTCATAGACTTTGTGACGTTTGCATGTTCTACCTGTATTTACAGTACATGAAATTTCCTCTGCGTACTTCAGTCTTCCTTTCACATCCTCAAGAACACACTGGTTAGGCCGATTGACAACTTTAAATTGCCCCTGTGCGGGTGAGAAGGAATGGGTTCTGTGATGGCTTGCCAGCCTGTACAGAGTTGTTTCCTGCATTGCACCAAGTGTTGCTGGGAAGGTCTTAATCTGTCTCTTAACTCTGAACTGAATTAATCTGGTTTAAGAATGTTTTAAGTTATGGTTGCTAAGGAATATCCATAGAATACATTTTTGCAAAATTGGGTATACATACATCTTTCCTGTTGAGATATGAGTGTTATAGATCAGAATGTTTCTATAATTTTTTTCTATTTTTTTTATATATAATAGGGGGCTCTGCCCCCTGCTCACTTTGCTCGCCAACCCCCGGGATTGGTCCAGTGGAAATACAATTTATTTATTTTGTTTTCATGGGAATTGTTACATATGCATTATGTTCACTTCTTATTTTAAAACTTCCGTAAAAAGTTCTTTAAACACTTTTGTTCTTTTGAGTTCCAACATACTGAATCTTTTAAATGAGGTCCGTGAGACATGTGTTTAATGACTTTGTACCATAATTCAGGACAGGTTTCTCTGTTTGGAATCTCAGCCATGACAAGCCGATCTGCATCATCAGAAGTTAATAATGTATTTTGCAAAGTAACCAATAAATGCATGTGAGGCAAACCCCATGTTTGAAATTCGATGGTGTAAATGTTCGAATTCATTTCAATAAATATAAGACTTTCTGATAAAACAATCTACTTACGAAAGTAGGAATATCCAGAGCCGATGTAGCCGGTGGCATTGTTCTCAAGAATCTGTGGATTTCTGGCCATTGTGGATTGCACGTCATTGTAATAAATAAATCTGGCCAACTGATAGTTCTGGATATTGCCGTTGCATCATGATATAACTGTTGCAATGCTCTTGGACTACCTTTATGTGATGAAGGTACGGTAATATTACTACTATACCTACTTCACTGTAAAAAATAATGCGTTAAAAGTATTTAAAAAAAATAAGGCAACAAATTACAAACATTTTTGAGTAGATTTAATATACTGCACTATTGAGTAAACTTTATTTATTAATATACTCAAATTTACCTAAAATAAATGAGTTTGATTAAATATAAGCAAAAATATTTTTATTTTATATGATTTTCAGTTGAATTACTCAAAAAAAATGAGTAATAATGCAACGCTGGACAGTAACCCCAAACCTTTTTCTGTCTGTTGTCTCTCTTTTACGATAGATAGATAGATAGATAGATAGATAGATAGATAGATAGATAGATAGATAGATAGATAGATTTTTCAGAAGGTCAGGATATATTATAACAAACATCAACAACAATCCCCATAAATACATACAAGAATTTGTCACACAGGCTTGTCGGGAAGACATCCTCACAAGTTCAGTCAAGGTATGTAATAATCTGCCGGGACGAGAGGGGCACTATCACTAACACTGTCATTTCCTTATTTATCCACAGTGCCGAGGAGGTACTCAGTGAAGACAATGGACTCCGCCCCTTCCAGTTCAGCTGCCATAAAAACCTGGGTGTCCCGGAAAGAGTTGTCATTACTGGTTTAAGTGACCCGCCAGACTGAGCTCCACTTGTGATATGACCTCGGCCATCCAACCCAACAACCTTGCTTTTGTTGTCTTGATTAACTTGCATAATGGGAAGTACGTCAAAAAGCGTTTTCTTTTGTTTTGGTTTTGTTTGGTACTTGGACAATAAATGAGACAACCTGGTTGGCACACCAAAGTTTCCCGAGTAGTGGAGTTGTCATTTCTGCACCCAGTCACAAATTACAAGAAAAGGAGAAAACTTTTGACATAGTTACCGATAAGTGAGCAGTCAACATGAGGCGTTATTTAGGTGTATTACTATAAGTAAGAAGGAGCCCCCAATAGCGTTTATTGACTCATATCTGCTGAATAACTCATTGTTTAAAAGTATATTATGTTAGTGTGATTGTTTATAATGGCCATTAGTTTTATCTTTATTCTCTCCTCCACTATAACCACCAACATGTCAAGACTGCAACCATCACTGAACCTGCCGTCCTAATCAGCTTGTTAATTTGGTGGGCCGCTCTTGAAGTGATTTAACTGGTCCACTTCACTTCAGTATGCAAAAATCACACTGGCTATCAAAGTTATAAAATATGTAAAGGATGTCATCTACCCATATTAAAGGAGCGCATTCTCCTAAAAATATGAGTCAGCTCTGCCCTTTCTTATAAAGTTCCTCTGTGTTACCCAATAAATCAAGCCAGTTATTGTCATGAAATCTCTAAGTACTTACAGGCATGAACCACCTTCACATCCACCTCTGAAAGATATTGTCAGAGATTGAAGAGGGAAAGGATGGCAGTTTAGCCTGCCTGAAAGAATATCACAGAGGACACCAGGCCTGGAAAATTATGACAGAGCTGAGAGTCCTTAATGGCCTCATAGTCAGTGTCTGAGAGAACAGAATTGAAATACGCCATGTACACACAGGCAGGACATGCAGACAGAGACTGGAAGAGGAAAAGAACACAACACTCCAGAGCTTTGCGACTGGGCTGCTTCTAACTGCTGGGACATAAGGAGCAAACCCAAACTAAACGCACTCCATGTTTTGAACCCAGGTATCTACACCTCAATAAAATTGCAAGGTTGCACCCCTCTGTCTCTAATATCGACACCCTTATTCTTACTTTTGTTAACTCGCAGCTTGATTACTGTAACGTGGTTGATGTCTTTGCTTGAACTCTAAACAGACAACAGTATGTGCAAAATTCAGCAGCAAGGGTCCTCAGACATTTTAAACCCTGGGAATATATTACTCTAACGCTTCGACAATTACAGTGGCTCCCTCTTTACTTTTACATTCACTATAAATTCCTCCTTTCAGGTTTAAGGCCCTCCATGGTCCCAGCCTTATCTGTTTTCCCTACTAAAATCCTACACCCCACCACACTTTCTTTGTTCCTTTGGCACCATGTTGCTATATGTCCCATTGTGCAGGTTCTGCACTATGGGTGTATGGGTGACAGAGTTTTTACTAAAAAAGGTCCCACAACTCTGGAATGCCTGGACTCCAGAGCTCTGGAACTGCACCTTACTTTCTGTTTTTTAAATCTCAACATAATACTGCACTTTGTTAGCTTCTTCTAACTTTGTATATTTTTATGATTTTGTTCTTTTCTTTGTTGAATTTTTCAATGTACAGTGTCCTTGGGTGTTTTGAAAGGCACTTTTAAATAAAACGTATTATTATTATTACTATAATTATTGTGGGACAGCAGTGCTAATGCAGCAGCGTTCAAAATGAACTGGAGGAAGAGACCTAACCTGTATAAAAACATGGTGTGAGGCATGAGTTCTAGCCATGTGAACTAGTCTATTTATAAACTGGCACTAATATGCACACACGCTATGTTTGCATGCATCTTGGGTTTGCCCGGCCACATACCAGCTCACCCGAACCATGCCACCCACTGCAAATGTGTCCTACAGAAAGCAGATCTTCCCTGAAGATACTGCCCTCTCTGCATACATATGTGCTCCAGAGATGCCCATGAGCTGAGAAACACACACCCTGACAACAGCGCCATTCACATCAATCTCAGCACAAACCTGGGGTAAGCTAAATATCCAATGTACCATATATACTCATGTATAAGTCGGGTCTTGAAACCCAAAAAATTGATCATAAAATCCACACCCCGACTTATACGCCCATTCAAAAATGCAACACTTATTTTTTTTATTTTTACATCTTCTTGCCTCTTCCAATCTCGCATCAGTTTCTCAGATGCATTGAATTTTGCTGCAGCAGAGCAGTTATCAATTTCTTTTGCTACTTCAATGATGTTTAATTTAAAACCAGCTTCATATTTTCTTCTGATCGAACGTTCCATCGTAGATAAGAGATGCTCTTACAATAAAGGTGTATGAGGGTGTGAGATACAAAAAACACAAATCAGTGCAAACGTTGCTTTGGAATAGTTTGGGTACAATAGAGAAAGAGAGAGAAGAAGGAAAGGTTAGGAGCACCCACTGATACAGAGCACTGAAGCACCCACATAGAAGAAAAAGGCAGTGTGCTCTGCGGTTACTCTCTCAGGTGGGCGTTAGCATATCATAATCTCTTGTGCCAGTAGCGTGAGTTTTCCGCTTTCGACTTATACAACCGACATTATAAAATATTAGAAATTATACTGTAAAATCAAAGTCCCAACTTATCCGCGGGAGAACTTATCCACGAGTATATATGGTATATCTGTTGGCATTCTCTTATCACTTAAAGATATGTTAATTGAATATGATCACTGAGAATGATGGTCTGTGATGCATGGTACCATTGGCTAACATTGAACATTTGTAAGACTAACTGTGATGGCCTGGGTGCTCACAGCTGCCATTACTCCCTTGAGCTCGGGTCATTGATAGCCATATCCAAAGATGAGCCAGGCATTGAAGACACAATACACAGCAATGGATTGTGCAAAGTGCTACAAATCCAAGTGAAGTTGTTCTTAAAATGCATAATTAAATAATCCATTAAACAGTGGCCATCATAGAGGATAAAATGAACAATAATCTAATAAATAAGATAAAAACACTAAGGTAAACTCTTTTGTGTCTTTTTATTTTTCTCTTACCTCATCCTTGTCAGGACCCTAGAGATTCCCTCAGATGCAGAAAGCTACATTCCCATGATTCGCCACCTCTTCCAGTACCTGTGGACGTAAACTGCCACCTGCGCCGGTACCTGCAGTTACCAGAGCATCATGCCCATCCTTGGGTGCCACCATGTCGGAACCCCTCCCGTTCAACAACTCCCGTGAACGGTCCCTCTCACTAGCTCACCTTTTGGCCATTCATCCGACGACAGCGCTTCCACCTCTCTCAGAGCTCTCACTCAGCCCCCTGTCCTGCTCTGTACAATTAATCAACAATCTCCTGCCGCTTTACCTGTCAGAGCCAGCGATCGCGCTCTCTTTTTCTTTTTACATCATTTCCTATTCTGATCAGCCTATCTTTATACTCATGTGGGTACAGTACCATCTAATTACTAAACACATAGTGCCGATATGGAACAGCTGACCAATTAAACAATCAGTGCACCTTCACACCAAACACCCCACAGCAACCTAGCCCCTCAGCCTCGCCCTCCCCAACAGAGCCCAAATCATATTGTATTTAAACTGGCACACTGCCATGGACTCCTTATTTGCCTCATCACACGAACTGCCCTTAGGACGTTTGTCTGAATTCCCACTGACAGATTTTACATTATTTAGGAGAGGAAGTTCAAATCCCAGCCCGGGCACATGTCAAAAACGTTTGTTCTATTTACTTGGACCAGGTAAACTCATTTCAACTATTGTATACAAGTCTGTAAACATATAATCACAATTTCCAAGGTAAGGTCCACATTTGACTGTGTGGTGGACGGCCGACAGCTCATCCTGGCCAGGACGCCCCTGAGATGGAAGAATGGGGAAGGTAGCTTTTCCAGGACACTGCCTCCCCCAAAACGCTAAATGGCAGCTCCCCTGGGGATCCTGGGACTTGGAGTGCATTTTCTCAGCCCTGTTGGGTATCGTGGGTGCCACCAGGAGGAGCGGTGAGAGGACCGGAGAAGCCATGCCTCATTGATAGCATACTTCCAGGCTGAAGAAAAAGCCAGTTCTCCATCTGACCCGGAAGTGTGAGCAAGTCACGTGGGTGGAAGGACAGAAGCACTTCCAGGTCAGGGACTATATAAAGGACTGTTGGAGACTCAGCAAGTGAGCCGGAGTTGAGAGGTAGTAGGACAGAGCTTGCTGGGAGGAGTGGAGGAGATTATTGTGTTTATTTATTGTGCTTATTGTGGCTGTGGTGCTTTGGAGGCACCAGTACAGAAGAAGAAAAAAGTCTAAAAGTCTTATGAGTGCTTTTAACCTGTGTCCTGCGTCTGTCTGTTGGGAAAAATGGTGGGCAACAGTGCCACCTAGCGTCCACATACTTACAACTGTAATGGATAATAATCAAAGAGTGTGGCGTACTGTTCAGACATGCAAATAGAAATTCACTGCACTGACAATAAATTTGATCCTAAACGTGAAAATGTGTCCCTGAAGTGAACTGGCAACTTTAAACCTTCGTCATCTGGATGGCCAGTCACTCACTGGACACTGCATAGTCCAAGTGATCCGGGGTATTGTCCAAGACCAGGATCTTTTCCGATTCCCAATATGATAAGAGGTTTAGCAAGAAATCAGTTTAAGTCACTGCTGTGAGCGGGCGCTTTGTTGTTTAGAAGAAGTTGAAGACACAAATGCTTAACAGATTTGAAGTACTCCATGAACCTAGATTAAGAAACACTTAATTGGATGCACACTATCAAATTCTCTTGCAGCTCCTCATGTTTTTGAAGTGTCCTAAGATTCAAGGAGTGATGAATTCTTCATTGAGAAAAATAAATTTTGAAAAGCCTTTGAAACGAAGGCCATGAGCTTTCTATATGATTGGTTAAATTAAAGAAAAGCATTAAAGCGAAAAAAAAAAAAATCTGTAACTCATCTTCAAAACTGCTATATTTTTTCTTTATAGCAAATTCTATTTGTATAAAACTTAGTTTGAGGCATACCACATAGTTATATTTCATTTTTTTATAAGATTATGGGATATACTGTAGAAGAGTACCATGAACCAGGAAAATGTATCATGAAAGTGTAGCTCCAAAGGTGTTCTGTCCAATTAAACTAAAACCATGGATCTTAAGTTCTGCTTTGATTTCAGCTGCCTTTACAGTATGTGTATCTGGTTCCCAAGTTTTTAAAGGAACTCAGAAAAGTGGGCATTTATGTGGTGAGCTGGGTGAGTTTAAGTGCATGAGGCCTATGATCAACCAGGCTTTGTTCCCTTGAAACACATTTCTTGTTAAAGAGCACCTTAATGACTTTAGAAAACCACATGGCCATACACTCAATCAATCAGTCATTTTACCATCGGATGGGTTTAACACAAGAAACTGGATGGATGGGCCGAGTAATGAATTATGATCTGTCCATCCACTATCATCATAAAAGTGTAAAGGGTTACAAAACTCACCTCAGCAGCACAAGGCACAAGACAAATACCATTCCTCCAATTTTTAAGCTGAGATTTCTTATCTGAGATGCAACAGTGCTAAGTACGGCACTACCATACTCCTAAATGAAGATGGTCCATCTAAAATAAAAAATAATTTTTCAGAACTCAATGAAAAAGACTATCAGAGTTTGATATGGATGTTTGCCACACTTAAGTATAGCTGTCAATTTTGCAAAATTGAAATGAGAAGATCTTATTTTTCATATTGGGGACATTTAAAACATTCATTTGAAATTAATGTTGAGTTTAAGAATAATGTCTGGGATGGAAAATTCAAAGAATCAGAATTCTAAATTCCCAAAAAAGAGAAATGAATCAACAAGACTAACATGACATCTGTAGTCTGTAGCAAGTGGAACCTCTCAATGCAAAATACAGCAGCAAGAATCTTAACCAGTAAAATAAAACCTGAACACATCTCAGTAGTCTTAGCATTGTTACATTGGTTTCCTGTGTTGTTCTGAATTGATTTTAAAATATTCTTAATGGTATGCAAAGCTCTGAATTATCCTGCCCTCTCCTTATATTTTAGAGTGCCTATCTCCTTACATTTCCAGTTGTGATCTTAGACCCTTGAACTCTGGTTTGCTTATTATTCCAGAAGCTAAGAATAAAAGAAGTGGCGAGGTGGCCTTTTACTATTATGCACTAATATGCCAGGCTAATACCATGGAACGTTTTAAAAATATCCCAAAAATTCAACTTAATTTGGCTTTTTCACAGCTTCTTTTTAATATTACTTCTAATAGATTATATAGCTAAGGAATCAACATACAGTAACCTCAGTGTTAATGTTTGCTGTGTACCATCTATTGAAATGTATTTTGTAATGCATGTAGTAGTAAAATGCTTTGTGTTTGTCATTCCAACAGATGGCACTTCACAAGCTTTTGTAGTATTACTTCAAAGGTTTGTAATGCAGTATCCATTGGAATGACAAATGCAATACATTTCTTTACTACAAAGCTTTGTGATGCGCTGTCTGTTGGAATGACAGGGATATAGCAACCGAACGGACACACAGATACACAAGACACTTGTCCATTTATTAATATGGATAGGCTGTTGTCTGTCCATCAAGCAGTTACTCTCTTTTGGATATGTTCAGCATTAACATTCACAGTATTTATCCAGTTGCTATGTCTATGTTATATGCCATTTGGCAGAGGATTTGTAAAGTCAGTTATAATGTTTGTGATGTGCCATTCATTGAATAACAGAATAAAGCAACTGGACAGATACACAGACACTTGTCCATTTATTAATATGGATAGGCTGATGTCTGTTCGTCCAGAGGTTACTCCCTTTTGGATATACAGTATTCAGTATTAATGTTTGCAGTGCAGTGTGTTCAGCCAGTTGCTATATCTCTAGTATATGTTAATTGGTACAGGATTCCTAATAGCAGTAACAGACATAGTAACCAGACGGACACACAGACTGTAAGAGCCATTTCCTAGTTACATAAGATTCATAAATGTTTTACTAAATGACAATGCATAATCTATGGTAGGTTCCTATAACCCCCCCATAAGTAGAATTGAATTGGTATATTCTTACCATTTCTAACAGCTCTGACTAAACATTATTCTCAGTTAGTGACCAGCCTTGCCATGTGTAAGGTGTAGAGGGCACATGGTTTTAAACCATGCCTACGTGCCTTTTTAGTGTGTGAAGTAACTTGTAAGAAAACAGCACTTATTTAAGTGCTGCGTCGTACATTTAAAGGGTACAGAAGAAGAAGCTAAGAATCTTTAAGTATATAAGAAGTTAGGAATCTTTAAGTATCGAAGAAGATGTAAAGAACTTTTAAGTACAAAAGTAACTAAAGTTTCTCAAGAAAAGCTACGTTTAGAGAAGATATATTTTTTCTTTTTTTTGCTTTTTATTCTACGTGTGTAACTACTTTTTTCTTTATTCTTGTGTGGATTATTTGCTTTTAATTTCACTAAATATTTTTTAAAAGAAGTTTTGGACTGAGAAATTTCTTTCGGCACGCGTTTTACCCGTGCTTGAACTCGCCTTATACTTCGGCGGCTATGCTAAAGTTTAAAACCTGCCTAAGACTGAAAGCTTGAAAACTGCCTTGGATTAAAAAAAAGAAACCTGCGTTGTTTTAAGCCTGAAACCGGACTGCAACTAAAGAAAGCAACAACAACTTGATAAGACTCGACAGGTACTTTTAATCTTTGTCTTTGATCAGAGCTGGACATTTGAGAATTGCTAGTGCTCCTCGTGAGACCGTATAAATTAAAAAGGAGCCAACTACCTTAAACGGGATTCTGCTCTGTTCTGGTTTAAGATCACCATGGCATCTGAATCCGAAAGCCAGAAGAAATATTAAACGTAGAATGAAAGTCACAGAGGCGTGACTGAAAGTCGCGTTGAATATGACGTCACAAAGTACCATCACCAAGACGACCGTTAGAAGGTTACCAAAAAGCCAGAATGAAGCTCGGAAGTCTTTATGGAAACCAGCTACGGAAAGGAGAAGGTCTGAGTGATTATGCAATCTTTCTTGGCGGATGTACGAACATTATGCCCAATTTACAAAGAGGACAACAATTTGAAAGTAATGATAATCTTCGTACTATAGTCTCCAAACTTCACTCATCCTTTTATTAAGTTCGATTGAAATATAATATACTGTACTTAATAGATTTCCAATTCTGTACATTTCTGTGTTTTCCTTTCTAGTTTTCTGCGGTGGTATCGGGAACCACCACCATATCATGAAAGTGCTGTGCAACTGATGTTGGAAGGAATGTCGATAAGACCCACTTCTACAGTAGTTCAGTACATTTATGTTTTATAAAATGCCCAGTGCAAGGTGGGTGGTCATTTGACCTTGGAACACCTTCAGGTTTTTTTTGGTTTTTTTTGTATCACATCTCACTGGCTGGAGATTTTATTTTTCTGTCCTCCCTGGCCATCTGAAAATTGCATCACAATTATTATGATCATTAGAGACTTAAAAATGAATTTAGCTACAGTATATACTCCCGTTTACGTTTTCCCGTGGGTAAGTCTGGGATTGATTTTACTGTATAATTTCCATTATTTTATAATATCGGTGGCATAAGTCAAATGCGGTAAACTCACATTATTGGTCCACGAGATTATGATATGCTAACGCCCACCTGAGAGAGTAACCACGGAGCCCACTGCCTTTTTTTCTATGTATTGTGCCTATGTGACCACACGGTAATACCCAAGCGATTCCAAAGCAACGTTTCCACCTTTATCATAAGAGCATCCCTTATCTACGATGGAGCATTCGATCAGAAGATATTATGAAGCTGGTTTTAAATTAAAAGCCGTTGAAGTGGCGAAAGAAATTGGTAACTGCGCTGCTGCAACAAAACTCGATGTGTCTGAGAAACTGGTGCGAGTTTGGAGAAAGCACGAAGATGTAAAAAAAAAAGTAAGTGTCGCAATTTTGAACGGGTATATAAGTCAGGGTCTGATTTTATGATCGATTTTTCGGGTTTCAAGATCCAACTTATATGCGAATATATACGATAATTAATCCATAATTAATGCCTCCACTTTATCTGTTACTTCTTTTATCTGTATTACAATTTATTCTGTATTATTACTTTTGGTAGTTAATTTATTTATTCATTCATATGCTTTTCTTTTTTGCTTACAATTTTTTTCCTCAACATCTTAAAAAGCACCTTAAGGTTCATGTTTTGTGTGAAAATGTGCTATAAAAATAAAGATTGTTGTTCTTCAAAAACAGCTTTCATTGTGATCAGTAAGGAAATAAGCACCTTTATTAGTCTTTTGTATTCTGTGTTTTTTTCATGTATAGCAATTCCAGATATGTGCACGCATTCTGAGCCTTTACGTAGTAAAGAGCACTTTACAGAAATACATTACATTGGAAAAACTGAATTGAATTTTAAAAAGAAATGAAACTCTGTACATAGTGAAGAGACTGCTTATTATGTGTTAAACTATATTAATCAACTCAGTTTATGATATCTTTTCTGAAATATTAACATAATGAAGCATTAAGCAATCAAATTCTCACCAGACCAGCTAAGCTAGCAGTGCTCATGTATCCTCAGGAGCCCGTGACTACCATCCACATCGCTGTAAGTGTCTCACTGAGCCAATGATGTCCAAGGGCCGCCACTTCTCACACGATGCTGATTAAAGCACAGAACTTCTGATTTTTTTTTTTCTATCTATAGTACAGCAAGCCAGAGGAAATGAAGCACTTATTAATAATTTCTAAGCTGATGGAGATTGCTGCAAATTGATTGATTGCAAAATCAGTATTGTCAGTAATCCAAATCACTGCAAATGCTGGCTGGCTGGCCTTCAAGCAGCACATACTGAACATGTGGCTCCAAAAATGCTTCACAGTATCTGTGGGTCACCCTGTTTCCACTTTAGGTTGGACAGAGCAGATCACCCAGTTTTTCTAGAGATATCTCAGATGACCCAAGGCCAGCTAAATATGCTGCAGGAAGCATCTCCACATTTTTATAATTACAATTCTTTCATAAAGGAATCAAACTCTGTAGTGTCTCGTAAATCGCAAGTCTACAGAGGGCTGTTCTGTTCTGGCCTGCATCTTCCTAGCACGAAGATGGGCTATTAAAGGATCAATTTACTACCACTCATCCAAATTTTACTGCAAAGATTTTCCAGTGTGGTTAAAATTTTGCACTTTTTATAGCCTCAGCCCAATGCATAAATACATAAATGAATACTGTACATATTTACTCTATGCACCATCCATCTACAAAAATGTAAAAAGTCTGAGAAACAAGAAGACACCACACAGTTCCTTGAGCTTACTTATCTGATAAATATCGAGGCAGCAATGAACTCAAGGTGGGAATGAGGTCTTGAGGGAGTGCCACTCCTTCACAGTTTAGGGTCCCACAAGCATTGTCACTCACTCACACCAGTCCATTTGAGACCCCCTAATTGACTGAGCACACACATCTTTGGGATGTGTGAAGAAAACCATAGTACTTTGAGAAAAACCTGCACAGACTCAGGGCAAACAGCGGTGGAATTAGTTGCCTGCAATGGTGCTCTTTGACTTCCTTGTGTGTTTCTTCTTTCCATCTTTAGACCTTAATGTCTTTTTTATGATTTTTTGTGTGAATTTTGGCATTAAGGATTTAAATTTCTGGTTTATGAACTTTGGATTAGAATTATCGTTAATACTGTACTCTTTTTGTAGATTAATTAAAATAAAATTGCTTGTGCAATTTTGTGCATTTAAAATTTAACTTATTATTTAATCAGAGTATTGAGTTGGCAATGTTCTGACTAAAAAGGCAGTCACAGTAAAAAAAAAAACTGTTAATCAGTATCAAGAGAAAGAACAGAATCAAAAAGCAACAAAAGTCAAATGAAAATCAGAGTCAAAAGACAAAGCTGTCATGATGAACATCCTTCCCAAGCTTCTTTTTCTATTTCAGAGCATCTCCACATACATTAACAAATCATTCTTTAAGAATTTAGACACAATTAAAACCTCATTCATTTGGAATTTGAAACAGCCACGCATTCAAAGGGGCACCTCTACAATGACCTGCTGTAGAGAAGCAGACATGGCACTACCTAACTTTTAGTTTTATTACTGGGTGGCAAATATACAAGCTATAAAATCCTAGACATTTACACAAATCTATGAATAAACACAAGCCTGGTCTGCAATAGAAATAAAGTCTTGCATTACCTATTTATATGCCCTGTTTTGTGCCCCAATAAATACAAATTATCGTCAATATACTGATAATGCAATTGTCTACCAATCACTCAGAACATGGAACCAATGCAGGAAGCACTTTAAGGCAGAGAAGCATTTATCTGTTGCACCTCTACATAATAATCACCTTTTCACACCCTCTCAAACCTACACAGTATTTAATGTTTAGAAAACGTCTAGGATTAAAACACTTTGAGATTTCTATATATGCATAATGTCTTTGCATTTTATGAACCACTAGGTTTCAAATTTAACTTTCCAATTAATACTATTTTTTTCACTATTTTCAAATCAGAAACTCCACTAAAAGGAACCTGTTCATTATTCCTCTCCTCTCATCTATTTCTATTCCAGAGGCAATACAGATCTGTCCTGAAGACTCAGACAGCATCTCAATAATATATAAATACATTTCAAAGTCCATTCCTTTCAAAGAAACCAAGGTACGGTGGAGAAAGGATCTTTCACTTAACATCTCAGAAAAGGAGTGGAAGGCAGCCATGCATAGAATACATTCCAGGTCCATATTCGCAAAGCATTCAATCATTCTTTCAACTTAAAATCTTTCATCAATCACATTTATCTCATTTAAAATTGTCCAAAATGTATACAGGCCAAGATTCAACCTGTGAATGTAACAATTTAGCTCCTTCTTTACTGGGCCACATGTTTATCGCCGTGCACCACATTAACATCATTTTGGACAATAACCTTTGAATGCCTGTCAGACAGCCTTGGTGTCACAACACTCCTAACCCATTAACAGCCGTGTTTGGTGGACTCCCAGATGGACTCAAAGTGAAGAAGGACACATTGATTGTAATTGCGTATACCTCACTACTAGCATGTAGACTTATCTTGCTAAACTAGAAGAATCCCAGCCCTGTTATAAATCAGTAAGGTAACTGATGTTATATACTGTTTGAAATAGGAAGAAATCAAATTCTCACGTAGAGGATCTGTTTAAAACTTTTTTTTTAATTTGGAAGGATCTAATTAATAATAACATTTTAGAATAAGCTTCTATATCGGGGAAAAGGACATTCTCCCTTCTTTGTTGTTTTTAAAAATTTACACTTGCTGTTGGCTCTCTTCTTTTTCTCTCAGATTGTGAATTCTGGTTTGTTATGTTTGACTTAACTGTATGTAATGTTATTTTCTTTGTTTTATAAGTTAGACATGATTGTATGAAATGTCATTTTCTTAAAATAAAAATTAAACAAAACGTTTTACTCCTTTTGTAGATTAATGACAATAACATTGCATTTGAATTTTTCCATTCAAAGTTTAACTGATTATTTAAACAGAATCATGAGTTGGCAGTTTTCTGACTAAAAAGGCAGTCAGAGCAGAAAAAGCAGTGAGTATGAGGAGTAAGAACAGAGTCAAAAAGCAAGCAAAAGTAAACTGAAAATCACAGACAAAAGGCAGAGCTTTGTTTCAATAGCCAGTAAGCAGAATATCAAAGATAAAAAGTCTGAATTAGCATAACTCAAACTATTCAGGTGCTCATAAAAAATGTGATGATTTAATTCATGAGGTAGAAGTACAAGGTAAACAAGAATTGATGTTTCAGATATTTGAAATATTAAAATCTGTGTTTCAATTTATACATTTAAAGTCTAAATATTCTTGATTGTAATAGAAATTTGCCATTTTAAAAGATCAAAAATCAATAACACTATCATATTCATAATCACTGACCTTGAAATAGTTTAAAATGATTCCCTACATGCTTATGTTTGATTTTATTTTCACTTCTGAGAATGGTTCTTAGAGGGCTAGGACCACTGGTTAAGAATCAAATATCAAAACTATTATCATATTCATAATCAGAAACCTTCAAATAGCTTATAATACCAATTACAATTTTTTGAAGTTTTGTGAAAAGGAGTAACTTCGAACTTTCCTATCCCATTAAGGGGTGAACCCCTGGGGCTGGATGATGTGGCATGCATAACATCAGATCCTTCTGATCATGTTTGCTGAAGACACATGTTGGCTTACTCTTTTCCTGCACTTAATATGGTCCAAAAATAGCCTAAAAATAAGAGTTTTCCAGGGCTAGAGGGTCAAAAATATCGAAAACCCCCAAAATGCTTGGTGTCTTACATAACTAAACTTCAACACTAGTTGAACAGTATATATTCAATCCTTATAAGTTGGAGTTTTCTCTTAAGTGGGTGTGTCAGGAAATGCGAAACAAAAACAACTGAAGTAATTCTTATGTATATGAATTAAGTTGTTAGGTTTGGTCCAATCCTGGATATAAGTGACTATTTTTGGGGAATCTTTATACTGGCACACCAATGACATCCCAACTTGGGTATTTCCAGTGTAATCCCCATGGAAACGGATGACACAAAAGGAACAAAATAGAGGTGCCCATCATCAAACCATAATGGCACCGAAAAAGATGGTAAAAAATTATCCACTTCAAAACAGAAGCTCTAAGTAATATCTGGCTGCAGAATTGGATTGCTTGGTATTAATTAGATTAGATTAGATAAACCTTATTTATCCCATGGAGATATTCAGAACTCCCATAAAAACCCCAATAATGATACCATGATCAATTTTTTGCCTTAGGAAGAGAGAGGGAGGTTAGGAACACATGTTGATACAGTGCATTGCCACACCCACCACATGACAAACCAACTCAGGATCCCAGATTAGGACCCGAGTGCAGCCATGCAACGGGTGACACTTCAGCACCACACTAGTTCAGATGGAGTGTGAGGTTTTTTATGGTGGCTGGAGTGCCAATTCTGCCACCAACCCCCAGGTTTTCCCTGCAGGTTGGAGGGCTTACATGCAGGGCTGGATGCAGATTAATGTCATACCTAGAATGGAGCAAGTGCAGGTTAAGGGCCTTGCTCAAGGGCCCAACAGAGTAGTCTCTTTTGGTGTTTACAGGATTTGAACCAGCAACCTTCCGACTGCCGATGCAAATCCCTTGCCTCAGAGCCACCACTCTGCCCACCTTAAGAAATGCCAAGAAAAATTTAAAAGAACTTCAAATCCAAACTGACAAAGTATTTTGGTAATTCTAATTTAGGTTTCCCATTTTGGGAAATAAAATACAACAGTAACATACCTGGGCACAGTCTATCTGCCAAAATTGCACCTTAGAATAAAAGTCAATGATCATGTTGGCGAGATTAATTAAATTATCTGGCCAGAGGTCTTCTAAATATTACCAAAGATGTGTGTTAAGGTCGCACTGAAGTTTCTAAGATTATTCTAAGCACTGAAATACGAGGAAATGATAAACGAAAACTAAGTCAAAACTGCAACGTCAAACTAAAACAGCCAACCTGCAACCAATTAGTCAATGTCAGAAGTTCATACCAAAATACACAATCCAACAGCTATGGTATACTTGACTCATTACCACTAAGAAAAATTGCAAAGTAGTTTTATCTACCGGTGGGATGAAGAAAAATGAATTTGTGAGCCTTTTTATACATCACATCTGGTGACATATTGGCCCTAACCGTCAGACTCACATGTTTAAAAAAAACAAGACGTTAACTAAATATGACTTTATTAACACTCATTCTAGTTAAGAATAAACAACAGGAACCAATCTCTGGAAATTGAAAACCCAAAACACGAGTTTAACAAGGTGTACTTTGATAATGTGTCTTTATTGAGGTAGAGAAGTCTCTTCAGCCTGTGACCATGCAGTCAGCCAGCAGCATAAATGCAATGGACAGATCAACTGATTTAAGAAAGCCATCACTGCATCTTTATAGGCCTATTTGGCCTCCTTCAGCTTTCATTAATCTTAGAGCTACATGGTTACTCGCTTACAGCTTGCTGTATAGTCTCCTTTATGTTTAGCTGACCTGCAAACAATGAACTCTTTCCTCATGAATTTATAGATTTATTCTGTTTTTGTACATTATGACTGCTCTGTTGCAAAGGAGCATTGCTTGAGCTGAGCCGCAGGGGGTGGGCCAGCTGGGAATACTGTAGCTGCACTTTAAAGGTCTTGGTGAAGAGCTGCTTAATTGATTTATTGCATAATTGTTACCTAAGATGTGGTCTATGAGCTCTCCATTAGACTGTAAATCTAGGGACAAAGGGAAAGCAGGGGGCTTGCTTCCTTCTGAGGTGTACAAGCCTATGCACAGACATTCTACAGTTCCTTTAGGATTATTCTGTATATGTGAGGACTCCAGCTTAGTGTTTTGAGAACAAGTAACACTCTCATCTTACTGCGTATTCTATATTTATGAATTAATTCACATAATTTTAATATGTAAATCTAATGCTGGGTAGTACTGGAATTTATTAGAATCCCATGTGTGGTCACTGTCTGTTTGGTGTTTGCCTTTACTTCCTGTGTGTATGGAGTACTAGTTTTCCTCTTACATGTCTTTTGGTATAATGGGTTATTCTAAATTTGTTCAGCGTGAGTGAGTGTAGGTGTGTGAGTAAATGTGCCTTGTGACAGGCTGCCACTCCATGTGAATGAATTGATGAATATTAGAGAAAGCATCATCAACCAAAAAAACTGCAGCTTATTGCCATAGCATCAATGCTGATTATGTAGAGAGCTGCCAATAACACTGGCGTTTTTGTTCTTTTGAACAAATTGATGATAGGTTTGCTAAGGCTGTGAAAATCTATTGACTGTGACAAGGCTTGTTGATAATATAAAGAATTTGATATGGGTACCATGATTGAACTCACTGACAGGCTGAAGGGGATTTATAACATCAGACAAATAGAAATTATCAGCTGCCTCCCACACATCAGGGGAGTTTTCAGGTTTTTGCTGTCAATATTATCCACAAATGTGGCCATAAATTCACTGTTGGCAGTACACTTGAAAGCGACAAGGAGCTGTTTCTCATTCCTGGAGATTCCTGAAATGATTCCAAATAATTAAAAGCAACAGATTAATTTGGTGCAAAGTGTTTGAAATAATGAGACGAAACTGGAGATGGTCTTGATGTTGGTCCACTTGATGGTGGGAGAATTTGTGGCAAATAAAACAATGGCTTGTTAAGGAAGCTTGATTTACTTTGCTAATGTAAGCTATGTGTCAATCTGCTTTGTATCTAGATGTCTGTCATGTGAACATTAAACACAAGGCAGAACCTCACTCTGGACGAAGTAGCAATCTGTCTCAGGCGAAATCCATAGTCAGCCAAACCTGATTATTCTCTAAAGATTTGAATGTGGCAGAAAAAAATTGATTATGAGAGAAAAACACACACAGACAAGGGAATAAAAGCACCGAACGGGCTTGGTAGGCACGGGTTTAGGTATGGATGACATGGGTAGTTGCCCAGGGTGATAGCGGTACTGGGCACCCTCATCAAACAATTTGGAATGATGATTACAGCTTGAGCAGCTCAATCCATTATGGGTACCATTTATGAAAGTAAGGAGGCACACACTCCATAAACTCTGCATTATTTACACAGAGGGGCGTCATTTATGTTACTGAAGGGCCACATGTTCCGCACAGCAAGGGGACCCACTCTCCCAATTATCAAAGTCTAGTAATAGTATTTGCACACCATTTATGAAAGATAAGGAGCATACATTCCGTAAAGTATGCACAGAGTTATTCCAATTATGTAACTGAAGAGGTGCATGATCTGGACACTGAAGGGTACAAGGTCGTTAAATTCTAATACTGACTATCCGCTAAGGACACCAAGGGGCGTTGTCCCTGTTCCCTCACCCAAGGCTGCCAAATGGGCTTTGACCGACACTGGGGTAGGGTTCCAAATTCAGTCCTCTGGACCTGTAGGGCTGCTGTGCCAACCACTGTGCTACCATTCAGAAATATTTAATATATGAATGAAAACAGATACGTTCAGGCTCAAGTTTATTCATTTAAAGACACAGAATACAAATTATTCCATACATAGCAGCAGGTATTATGAATCAGGACAGACAATAAGCAGTACAAATCATAATTTTATTAGCTAAGCAATTGTGGAGCTCCAGAAGGTAAAGATAACTGTCTATTCAAACTTGAGTAGTGGTATTTTGGGGTTTGCTTGTACCAGCAAATATTCTTCTCCACTTCATTACTTATGAGAACTCCTGTACCACAATTGCCCTTATCTAGCAAGGATTTTTTGCCTCCTTACTGCTCCTTTCCTTATGCAATCGAATGTCTAGAGTCAGTTTCCATTCTCTAAATCTGATTTGTCATCTATATTCTTGGCCACAGTCTGGCATTTTTACTATAATCCTTTGCCATATAGGAGCTTCTTTGGACTAATCAGGTAACTCTACATACTGCAAAGTCTAGCCTCTGCCTCAGGGGTGGTAGCCCTTTTCTGGGCAGGACCCTCTTAATTATTAAGCAGACCATCATGCACCTGTCACTTTACTTCAGCTTGTTAAGGGTCATAATAACAGGTCTCATGTCTCTTGACAACATAACCCTGAGGATTCCTGGGGCCTGCTTGTCAATACGTTAAGGTCCTGGTCCTAGGATATCTCTCTATTATATTTATACTAGTCATTTAGCCCGTTACAATAATGGGCGCTAGAACAGTAGTGCATAAACATTAGTAGGAACAGTCTGTATTAAATGGCAAGGGACTTTGACCTCATTCTTTTTGTTGGTCGTATTTTTCTTTGTCTTTCAGCCTTTCTTTTGTTGATGTTTACTTGCTGAGCTGACTGTTCTTCGTGGGCTGCCGCCGTGTATTGTGTGTCTTTAATTTTCTGTGACAGTAATACTGTCTTGTACGGCTCTATTCAATAAGGGAGCGTAGATAATTTAGTTCAAATGGCTCTGGAATATGTGAAGAGCAACAGGTGCAGATCTTTATTTACGCGCGCCTTTATTCACTGCGCCCAATTGAGGTCGTCCTTTTGAGGCTTGCCTTTTTGTGCGCGCCCTTATTGAAGGATGCCTGTGCACGCCCTTATTGAAGGATACCGTCTTGTATGTCCGCTGGCTTGTACGTCCATAATATACGTCCGTACGTTCATAATATACCTTTAATTTTCTCTGGCGGTAATACAGGCGTGCGCGTCGGTAATATGCCTTTAATCTCCTCTGACAGTAATACTGGCTTGTATGTGGCTGTAATATGCATCACTGTATTGTGTACCTTTAATTTCCTCTCGCAGTAATACTGGTTTGTATTTCCGTAAAACGCCTCTAACTTTTTCTGACAGTAATATCGCGCGTCGCACCGTGCCCCGCGCATGCGCACTTCACCAGAAGACACCCACACACGGACACCTGGACGCACATAGGGATTTTATATATATAGATTGATTAAAAAGTTAACAGTTTCCCATTAAAATAGCTTTTGCAAAGACAATTAACAAATCTCAGAGCCAAACATTTGAAAAAGTCGTTTTATTTAATAGAGAGAAAGAAATGAAATTCATTCACAGGTAGTTTATACGTTGCATTGATGCAAATGTAACACTTCAAATGAAAATAAAAATCTGTTTAAATTGTACATCTGTATCCCCATACGTGAGCAGCAGAACTGCAAAGAGGCCAGCAGGTAGCACAGGCCTAGGGGTTGGTGAGCGAAGCGAGCTGGGGGCAAAGCCCCCTAGTGATCTTTTAAAGAAAGGAACAAAGATTCCTTCTGCTTGGTTGAAATCTTTTTAGGTACTGAAGAGTACACCTGTTCTATATACCTTGTAAGAACTAACCCCTTCTCTTCAGTAGGACATCTGGGAAGAAGTTATTATAACATTTCATATTTAATTTTTCTAATTTTTGTAATTATGAAGATTATGTTTTCTGTGTTGGCTGTTTACTTTGGCATTTACTAAAAATGTTTAAGAATAAATTGCACTGTTCCATTTTTTTATTGGATTTGTTTATTTGGCGCTTTTGGTGACATTCCATAATTGTCACAGTTCAGGATATCATCAAGGTGACAGACGTTATAGTAGATTTTTCTAGCACAAATATTTGAGAAGAAAACACCTAATGAGAAAAGAACAGAAAAAGGTCAAAACTGGGAAATCAAATGCTTTTTGTCAAAAACAAAATAATAATCAAAAATCGTATTCAAAAATTTCAAAGCTAAATGTCTGTAGTACTACGGTGTTGTACCGTGTTAGCCGTTATGAATGTAGGCAAAAGCCAAGCAAAATGACACCTTTTATTGGCTAACTAAAAAGATTACAATATGCAAGCTTTCGAGGCAACTCAGGCCCCTTCTTCAGGCAAGATCAAAACAAGAAAGACATAAAAAAGGAATTATTCAAAAAGAAGATGAATGTTAGAAAGTTTTGTATCTGCAAACTCAGATAAAACATGGTCACTCAACCTGACTTTTAAACCTTTGACCTAATGAGGTCAAGGTCACAACCTCTATGAACACATCTCCAGCAATGGAGGATCGGCAAAATGGCAGTGCCCACAACAAAACAAAATAGTTGCAAAAATGGTCCAAAATTATTTACAGAATAAAACACTGGTATAGTTTCCAAAAACAGACAGTATAATTTGAATGTAGGACTGGAATGCATGGAAAAATATGAAGATATTTAAAGAAAATGCTGTAAAAATTAATAAATATCTAAATTCATAACAACGGGATGCTGTTAACAACGTTTTGCTATCCAAGATTGTGGAATTACAAAACCTCTTTGTGCTTTCATGAAAGATACTTTTTTTTGATCTCCAAGTTGAAAGTTTTTGCTTGTCCTTTTGACTTTGATTTTTGGTTCTGGTTAGAAAGGTTTGACTCCCATTTAGTGTTTCCCAGGTTATGATCTTTGCCTTCCTCTCGACTATGTCTCTTCACTTCTCTCTGCTAGTTTCATTTTTTCCCAAGCAGTACAGATGTGAGCTCTCCGGAATGATGAGTGTTGGGAGATCAAAGCGCCCCATGGCATAATTAAAGACTTGTTTGTTAACATGAGTTATGCCATGGAAATTGAACATATCACCAGCAGGGATACAAAGGAGATATATTTTTATAGGATAGTTACTATTAATGGAAGACACAATATTTTATATTTTCAATTGCTATAAATAAATCTGAAGAAACCGAATCAGAAAAATTGAATTTTAAATCTATAATTTAGCACACTGTAATGAGGATGGAAGTTGGTGCGGCTTGTGCTCAAGCATGAACTCCTTAATAAAAAAAATCCATCTCTGCAGAGACACGGGATGCTTTAATAACAAATGAATTAGTCAGTATCACAATACATTAAGAATGAATGACTCCATTCTCCAGAGGTTGTCTCTGTAAAGGTACATCTAAACAACAGGAGCAGCTAAGATGGCTTGTAACGCCATCTTGTGCAAGATTTTATTGAAGGGACCTTCTTCTGTGAGACACCTCTGATATTTAGTCAAGTTACCTGAAGCTCAAACTGTGACTGACCTTACTGGGCTGAGCCATGACTCCATTCAATACATCTCCCTTCAGGTTCAGGTCCTTTCTTGGAAGCGTTTAACTTTCTAAAAAGAAATAAGAACATGTTTCAAGGCATCTGGATGTCTTCAACTTCCCCCGGGTTTTCCTAGTGATTCCTAGTGAGTTCCTAGTGACAGGGAGATGAAGCAAAATTGTATCACGTTTTGATAAAATTGTTGTATAAATTGATATCATGTTGGAGCGACAAATGTCTTATAGATTTTATGACCCTGGCCACTGTTCATAATAATTTCTAGCTTTATTGTCTGTATATGTGAAATCTATGTGTTTTCCCTTTCTTTTTGCTGTGGGGAGATGTTTTTTTTTTGTGACTGAACAAATAAAAACAAAATTGGCAACTCTTATATGACCCTGGGTATGGTTTTGTGATCAACTGATGTTGCATCCAAAAGAGGGCATTGAAATGGATTGATCCTTACATATTAAAGTCACTAAATGTTTCTAAATATAATGTGAGTAATATGACTACTTCACAAAACACTATGTTCTGACATACTGTAGTTATTAGACAAGGCGGAACTGTGGTAGGTTAAGTAAGTTTAATACATCATGATATTTAGATTCAAGAAATTAATCTGGTTTTCAGTGTCCTCTTTGTATATTTTACCCGGTGTCTCTACCGGTTTTCTGTAGGTTGTCTAATCTCCACGTCAAGTTTCCATGGACAGGCACTTAAACTGAATAGTGACTCTAAATTTCCGATGTAAACATAGATGTGTGTACTTTGTGGCAATCTGCCTTTGGACTGTTACAGTCATGTGACTATTTCTGATCGAATAGGCTCTGACTAGCCTGAATTAAATAAAGTAAATCTGGAAAAATAAAATAAATAAAGAAGCAACCAAAAGTATTATACTAAAATTAAATGGATTAAAATATAAAAATAATAGAAGTAGTTGTCACACATGTGCGATTGGGAGGCAGCTAGAGGGCCTAAATAATAGTAGTACCATGCCAGACCAGGGGGTGGCGAGCTGCACTAACTTTCTCTCTCCATCCTCTGCAGACTACCCACGGGAAATCCCACTAGATGCTGGCACTATTGATGACATCACTTCTGGTCCCAAAGACGTCACTTCCAGTTCCGACACTATGGATGACGTCACTTCCGGTTCTGGCCCAGATGATGTCACAAAAATGTACCCATTTGCAGCCAGGGCATATTATATGGGTGGCTGCTGTAAGAGTTCAATTTGAACCCTGCTCTGTGTGTGCACCTGGCATGTGTCTGAGTCTCATATCCTTCTGAGCTTATGCTTAAAAGCTGACGCTGTCATTTTATTATTCACTATGATAAAATGTATTTCTTGTCCTTTATATAACCCCTTAAGAGAAGTGCTATATTTATGGCATAACCTTTCTTCTATAATACTGTTTCTTGCTTTGTACCCAGCTGGATCATAATATATATAGGCCATTGTTCTTTTCTCTTCTTTGTGAAATTCACACATCTCCTAAAATAAGAATAAAAAAAATACATTTAAAAAGTCACGTACATCCT
Organism: Erpetoichthys calabaricus; assembly: GCF_900747795.2. Lineage (NCBI taxonomy): Eukaryota > Metazoa > Chordata > Cladistia > Polypteriformes > Polypteridae > Erpetoichthys > Erpetoichthys calabaricus. The sequence continues at coordinate 20,521,857 of NC_041404.2, forward strand.
AAACAAACAGGACTATCAATCAAATTGTGGTCATCTAAGGGATCAACATTTGCCTTGTGCTGTTAGCAACTAGGTGTAACCAATCATGTTAAAAGTTTTCTGAATTTGATTTTGTAATGAATTCCTTTTAAAGAATAGTGACCTAATCGGATTCTATAAATATAGTGCAGAGGACACTTTTTTCCTTTGCAAAAACACTGATATGATGCTTTTTGCCTCATAACGGCCATTACAAATCCAAACCAGATAACGATTGACGCTTTCTCCTGCCTGTGTTTTATTGCTTAAATCGGGGCATTCCAGTAGGGAGGGTGTCTGTATTCATAAATTTCTTCCACACTGCCCCAAACCTTAGTTGTCTCTTGGCTATCTTTGTTACAAGTGGTATTCTGACTTAAATTGCACATTTTTCTCCCAATATTCCAATTTTTCTCCTTCATTCCAAGTCCATGTTTAGATGTTTCTAGATGAGTATTCCTTCTGATGGATCGAGGTTCATTTCAGGTTTGGTTCCTGATGTTCTTCTGGTAGGTTCCAACACCTGCAACCCCAAAGTAGATTAAGTGGGTTTGAAAATGGATGGATGGATGAAGCAATACAATACACATATAAAAAAACTAAATAATCTCCTAGAAATTTTTATTGAAACTGGCAGATTGCCTCTAAGGGTACTGCATGAATAGGCAGACAGATGGATGAAGAAGGACATAACATAAGCCATACTTAAAATAGTACTCAGTTACGGATGGATGCATGAATGAATGGTTATTTTAAGAAGAGGAAATTTCTTAAGAATAAATTCATTTCTTTAGTGGTGACTTTAAAGCAACCTATATATTTGAGTTATAAATCAACACAGTATTGCTTAAATAAACTCTGAAGTGCTTGAAGGTTAAGTGACTGATATGAGGTTGGAGAGTGAGTCAGTGGTGTGAACTAAATGAGCAATCATCTGCATTACACTCCAGCCCTCAAGGCACTCCACCACAAGTTATGAATAATCTGCAAAATGGAAAACAAATCAGGAAAAACCTGAATCAAAAATTGACGTATTTATACTATTCCATATATTTTACCAAATGTGCTATCTAGAAGCATAATAACATATTCTGATTTAATTCTAATAAAGGCTGATTTCTGTTATGCTCCTGAAACATACCAACAGATATAAAGTACACTATAAAAATAAATTAAATGGAGATTTATTGATTGATTCAATGTATATAGAAGGTTATGAGAAGTCAAGCAAAATGACCCCTTTTATTGGCTAACTAAAAAGATTACAATATGCAAGCTTTCAAGGCAACTCAGGCCCCTTCTTCAGGCAAGATTGTTGAAGACGAAGGAAGTCTGAGTTGCCTTGAAAGCTTGCATATTGTAATCTTTTTAGTTAGCCAATAAAAGGGGTCATTTTGCTTGACTTCTCACTCCATCCATAATAGCTAACAGGCAAAACACCCTAGTATATAGAAGGTTAAAATTAATTACATTAATTGCATCATGCACTGTAATCATATGTAACCCCTTTTAGAAAATATTGTTTAATCTAATTATATTAGTGATAGGAGCAGCACCATGGCACAGTGGTAGCACTTCTACCTCACAGTAAGGAGACCGAAGTTCACATCTAGGGTTCTCCTTGTATGGAACTGGCAAGATCTCCATGTGTCCTCCAAGTGCTCTGACTTCTTCTCAAAGGCATGAAGGTTATGTGGGTTGATGATGCTAAAACCTCTCTAGTGTAAGTACAGTATATGTGTGTGTGTGTGCTTGTTCACCCAGTGATGGTCCAGGGTTTTTAACTGCCTTGTGCCCAATGCTTTCTGGGATAGGCTCCAGCTGCCCCCATGATACACTTTCTAAGGGGGTTAGGAAGATGGATGGATGGACAGACGTTAATTACAGCATACACTTTTATTACCATTTCTTTACAGGCATTGTTGTGATGTGAGATTGTACATATAACTTGATAAATATTTTGAATGTCTTTATTTGTAATTTAAGCAAAGCAATGCAATTTAGTGTTTACCCCCCTTTACAACTGAGTCTCTTTAAATTTTACAACAGAGTTGGGAGAGGATGTGCCTTAAACCAGTTTGGCGAGTGTTTCTTTGCTAAAGTCTTTCAACCCCCACAAGAAACCCAGGTTTACGTTAACATATGGTTTGGGGGCAGGTGTTAAGATGTTCTATTTCCCCCATTGGTCTGAAGTATGGCTGTTTGGAATTGGCTTGGATCAGAAGCTTTTAAGTACCATGATGTCCTATTGGCTCTAGGGGTTGGACAGAACATCTATAAATGTACATGCTTAACCTCACAATCTCTCTCTCTTGCTAACCTGTGATGATGAAGACAACACAATGAAGAGCACAGTTCAGCAGCCATATTGACCAGGCTTAAGGCCTGTTCTGAAGAAAGCTGAGCACCAATGATGCCTTAACTAGAGACATTTAAGTAACTACAAGTCTGTGTGCCGCCTGAACTACATATCACCATTTAATCAGGTTGCATGGTTGCCAATATTCAAATGTACTTTTCATATTGTTATTATTTATGTATATTATCAATAATACATTATTTTATGTGTAACTTAACTCCTGCTTGTCTTTTTACTACATCTAATTTCCTGAGGTTATAGATATAGAAGGGAAGGTGGGGATAAGTTATATACAATAATACCTTATAAACAGTGGTAAGTCTGTGAGATTAGGCATTCTAAGGCTACATATTAATAATACAATAGGGGAACGTAGAGCAATATATTACTCAATCAAGACAAAACAGGCATGTTTTTTCTTTTTTCTTTGGTATTGATGCCTAGGTAAGGATATCAACACAAACCCAAAGAGAACTGTGAATATGTTGGTTGGGGAACTTTTGAGGTAAAATATTTTAAAAGCACATCCAGTCACTGCTGTTGGCAAAATGAAATGTTTTGTCTTTTTTATGCGAACCAATTGCTTGCATATTCTTCTGTAATGACCCTGTCAGGATTTTTGATGGTTGAGCTGAACTTGACTGTCTGTAGAAAGTTGCAGCTGTGAAAGGCCATTACAAATCCAAACCAGATAGATTTAAGAGTGTGCCTCTACCTTGATAACAAGATTAATTATTTAATTTACAACGCATTATTGTACTGACTATCTAAAGCCTTTATGACTTTGAATGTATTATCAACCAAGAGGTAATAAACAGCCAGTTGTACCGGCTGCACAGAGCAGCACTCATTTTGAATAGAGATGGAATCAGAAGATGGACTGTAAAAAATAACCGGTAAGACAGATTATATTAACATGGCTTAGGAAATAAGACAAAAATTCTAAGTAGAGAATTGATTGGTCGATTTACTATATTAGCTGTCCTATGCGTATGTATTCTTGTTTTATTATGTTTCTGCTGTATGTGTTTCAATTTCCCCATGGAATTAATAAAGGTTAATCTAATCTACTCTAATAACGAGAATCTCAGATATCATAAACTGTAAATAGAGTCACACAAAATGTTAGAGATACAGTAAATGTTAGTGAAGGGGCAGAAAAGAGTTTGAAACCAGAGATTCTTTCAAATGCTCAAAGAAAAAGGCAAGGCATTAGGTTGTATGCACAAACTTGGATGATAAATGTGCCATGTTGCCAGCTTATGAGTCGTTGAGATGATGATGCCACTTGGCACGGCTTCTGGGAGAACTTGTGAAATCATCTCTAACTACAGGTGCTCAAGATAGCAGCACCTATCATGAAAACAAGATGGCACTACAGGAAAATGTACTTACTTTTAAATGTCATGAAAAGTCAAATACAAAGCAAATTGAGATAGCCAATTCTTTGACCTCTAAAACCCCTAAAACGGGATTTCAATTATTTTTATTAGCCAAAGGGAATCTATGAAAAAAAAAAATTAAAATTAAACTCCAGTTCATGACAGTATTTGTCTGTCTGTAGCATACTGTACACACAGTAACTCCAAAATGGAAGGAGCTGCTGTTGAGCAACTATGTTTGATTAGTAAGAAAATACCCAAGGATGGTGGATCTAGGACCAGCAGCAAGAGATGAAGTGGTGCAAAGTAGAGTGCAGACTAGAGACAAGTCAGCAGCACGGGACTCCCCCCGCTAGCTCCCAACCACATTCTTGTGTTATCACTAAGCTGTGGACCCATCTCAACTAAATTATCAATAACACAATCTAAATTCATTTAAATCGGTGTACTTTTCAGTGGCTACACTGAAAGAGTCAACTTTAAGGAGATTGAAATGGATGCTGAACAATTTACATATTTTGTGGACTCTAGAGGGCGCTCCAGCTCTCCAAACCCGACAGACAGGCTCAGAGACAAGTGTAAAAGCACTAAAAGAGTTTTTATTGTGGGAAACCCTTCCTGTGTAAGTGTTTCCCACCAGAGCCAGAAGTACAAACACTGTAGTACAAGCATAGTACAGCCAGCACACAGCAAGTCTTTGTCTCTTCTTCTCTCTGTCTTCAGCACCTTTCTGCCTCCTCCGCTCCTCCTAGCAAGCTTTGTTCTCCACCTCCCAACTCTGACTTTCTGAATGAAGGCAAGTGCTTTTGTGCTGCACCTGGAAGTACTTCTGGTGACCCGTCATCATCGTCCAGAAGCATTTCTAGGTGATACGGAAGCCTAACAAAGTAGGGCTGTGCAGTCCTTGCAGCAACCCCTCTAAGCACCCACGGAACCCAACAGGGTTGAGTCGGCAACTTCCAAGTCCCATGATGCCCCTTGGTAATCAGAAGTAGTGCTGCAATCCAGGGGGCTGCCATTCAGTGATTCAGTGGAGATAATGCCTGATCTCTACCCCAGTACTTCAACTATGAAGGCATCCCAGCTATTTTAATAGTTTTACTTGACGCACTATACTGTAAGTGTATACTAAAATAGAACTAATCAAAGAGAATTTAAAAACTTTTTTTAATTAAAGAGGACCTCATGAATTTCACAATAGCTTTGCCTTGCTTTATTTTTTGTAGTAAGCCCAAATAGTTGTTTTGCATAAAGGTGATCACTTAATCAAGAATATTAATATAATAAAAATAGATGCATATCCAATATATAACATATGTAGCCCATGTGCTAAATACAATAAGAAAGGATTTCACTGTACAAACCCTCACCGTCAACAGTGATGGGGTTCAGTAATCTGCCTCTAAGGCTTGTATGAATCACAAAGAGAAGCAGAGGCCAACTTTTCAGTAGAAAGGGTAGAAAAACCAAACGGCCGGAAATGTCTAGCAAGACCACTGCTGCAGGGAAGAGCTGCCCTGCTGGTGAAAATCAAAGAGAATTCATCTTCTCTAGTGGCTCCTTCATATGTCTCAATAATTCTTGTCCCTGGTGGCTTTACACTGAAAGAAAAAGCAGTTGCAGATGCCTCTACTATAAAAAGCTCTAACTGGGCAGCTTTGGCAGAGACAGACAATGCCGCCGAACCTGTCGGTTACAGTATGGAGAAGGGAGCTTTATTGGCGGTACTAGGGAGGTAATATTGATTACATTAAGATGGCTTACAAAAATGTCATTAGAAAATCATCAGCAGCTGAATGGGTGTTGGAATAAATTCTTTCTTTTCAGAAAATTTTTATAATGAAAATGTGAAGAAAGTTAGCTGTTTGTATTTTGTGCCAAAGAAGGAAAGTATATGAGAAATATATCACAGTTTTTAATTAGAAATGGTAATTATGAAGTGGCTGTTTGGTAACTTCTGGCAGAAAGAAATGACAGTACCTGCTTGGTGCTTTAGGGCAGTGGTCCCCAACCTTCTTGACAGCAAGGACCACTTTATTAGATGCAAATTTTTCCACGGACCGGTCGGTTCAGGGGGGGGGGGGGGGGGTGTGGGTTGTGGGCAGTTTTATACACAATTTACATAACATTTCTATTATTATTAAGTTATTAAGCAGTTCGCATACGTTTGCAACCCAAGATTTTTCTTTTTTTTTTTTGCATATAACAAAGACATATGCTTTACATTTGCCATTCCAACAGATTGCACATCACAAACATTAACACTGCTATCTTTCTTTCGTGTCTGCCGTTTCTATAGGAGGGTGACAGTGAGTTAAATTCCAATGGATGTTTTTCAAATGTTGACAAGCAATAAGCAAAAGGTATCACTGAAAACCACAGAAAACAAAAACAGCAAAAAAAAAAAAAAATAAAAAAAAACAGTACGAGGTAAGTTCAAAGAAAGAGATTTTTTTTTACAATGTTTCTGTTTGGGGATCGTTGTGCAAACGTGCACAACTGAACTGTGACCACAGATCTAACTGCTCTGTGGATGATTCGTTCAAGTATTTCAAGGTCACTTCATTGTAATGAAAGCATCTGCTGAATGTACTTTGTAGTAACGCGATTTCTATAGACTCGTGTCATATGGGGAAACTGTCAGGACCATAAAAATAACTTTGCTGTAATACTCTCTCACCTCGGTCTCTCTCCTCTCTCTGCGCTGCTGCAAAGTCCCGCCCGCCAAGCGTTCTGAAAAGTCTGTGTGAGTCTCTGTTGCCGGCAGTTTTCTCGCGGCCCAGCTGTCAGACGGCTGCGGCCCGGTAGTGGGCCGCGGACCAGGGGTTGGGGACCCCTGCTTTAGGGCATTGATGGTACTGACATTACTGTACTGTCAGTACTGTCAGCATTGCTTTTCATACTGCCACAATAAAAAGTAGAAGATAATCCATCACCCCCCACAGAATTTGTGCTTGGACAGACTTGGCTAATTTAATTTTATCACAAACATGTCCACAACCCATTGTGGGCCACGACCCATCTCTCTATTATAAAAAAACATCCTGGGAGAGAAAGACTAGAGAGACGAGACGTGATCTTCACGTAAAGATCACAGAAGACACTTAAAAGACCCACAAGACGAAAGAGATTAGCCACGGAGCGTCTCGCGGGGACCTTAAACATGAGACTTTGTGCCGAGAGATTGACCCAGGACCATCTCGTGGGGACGTAGAACATGAACACTTGCAAGACACGCCCTACTTACAACCAATATCAAATAGCAAAACACTCAGTTGTGTTTTGGCTTTGAGCACTGTCACAGGTGGCCAGGATGATTACCTGGCCGGGATGCCAGAAAGGACCGGAAGGTGGCGAGAATAGCTTCTGGGCCACGAGGGCACAACCGCCATGGAGCAGGAGAGGACCACGGGAAAGGAGAAAGACCTGTTGGACTTGTTGGGACCCGTGGCCACCGCCTGGGGGCGCTATAAACCTTGTGGGACCCGGATATTTGTACTTCCGCCACACTTGGCAAGATGGCGGAGGAATCTGCCAGGAAAGTCCAGAGTGTTTCCGGGGCAAAGGGCAGCACTTCCGCCACACCAGGAAGTGCTGCCGGATGGACGTCATTAGTCACCTGGAGCACATCCGGGCGGGAATAAAAGGGGCCGCCTCCTTACAGTCATTGAGCCAGAGTCGGGAGTGGGAGTAGGACGAAGCTCCCTGGAGGAGGATAGAGGCAGCAAAGGACTGAGATATTGGGGTGATTATTGCTTTGTGCTTTGTGGGTAGTGGTGGAATTGTTTATTTAATGTTTAATAAACGTGTGTGTTTTATAAAGAAGTGGTTTCTGACTGGTGGTGTCCGGACAACTATCACAGCACACACAGATCCAGGGCTCTCAGCGCATATAAAGCGTATAAGGACAATACGTTATAGATGAAACGTAGACGACTAAGCAAAGAAGAAAGAGCAGTGTGGAGAAAAGAGACTCAAAAGCGTTGGAGAGAAAAAAGAGCAAAAAAGAAAAAGAATAATCTAGGTGCAAATTCAGAAAATAAGGAAAGTAATAATCAGCCCGGAACAAGTGGAATTGAAAAAAGCATGTCCAATCAGTCTCAGAATTAAAAGATAAAGAGTAAAAGACAAAGTAGAACTTCATAAAGACGTTAAAAAATGTTGGCACTATACACATGCAGAGCAGGTTAGAGATTATGAAAGCAGTGGATTCGAAAGACTCAAAAAAATGTAGGCGCGAAACACATGCTGAGCAAGATACAGAACATGAAAGCAGAAAAAAGTGAAAGTGTCAAAACAAAGAAAGTAAACATCCCATTAGTGCAAAAAAAGAGAAATTATTACTCTGAGAAATAACGAAAAGGCAAATAGAGATCGAATATATGGACATAGGTGATATGTCAGAAGTATGTAAATATTGTAAGGCTTTGAAGTTTAAGTCAGAGAATTTCAAAAATGGAGTTTACCTCACATGCATTTATTGGTTACTTTGCAAAAAAAATTATTAACTGTTGATGATGTCGATTGTTTTGTCTGTACTGAAATTCCAAACAAAGAAACCTATCCTGAATTATGGTACAAAGTCATTAAACACATATCTCACGGACCTCATTTTAAAGACTCGAAAGATTCCAAATATTGTTTTTAACAAAGTTCTGAAATAAAAGTGAAACTAATGAAATAGCAACAATTCAATGAAAAAAAAAATCTTAAAAGTGTGTATCCAGAAAACCAAACATGGGGATTGGCGAGCAAAGCGAGCACGGGGCGAAGCCCCCTAGTAGTTTAAGAAACACTCCTTACGTGTGTAGGTACAGGTGCTTTATCTCTATACGTTACATTATTTAAAGGATCAGAAATGAGTGGCAGTCCCTTTGGGGTGCTACAGGGCATAGAGAGGGGTGATGGCCCTTCTCTGGCACTTTATAGCTACAATTCCATTTTCATACTTTAGCAAATAGAAAAGTGGTGTTTCTTACTGATGCTTCAAGGTACGGGTAAGAGTTGGTGGTCCTTTAATACATTGTGAGATTTCACAGTCCCTTACTAGTACTTAAGCACATAGTGAGTGGTGATTTAAGTTTACTGGTGTTTTATAGAAGTTTAGAGTTTAAAGAGGGGTGATGGTTACTTAGTCATGCTGGCACAGCATACTGTAGATAGAGGTGACAGTCTCTGACTATACTTACTAATACAATAAGGTATAGTGAAAGGTGACAGACCATAGCTGCTCTTTTTTTAGGACACAGTGCAGATATTGATTCTTTAAGAATGCATTATGGCTTTTTAGGGTACAAGCAGTGAGAATGGATTTTGTAGAGGTGTTAAAGGTCTGTTCCTAATACAATAAATTATACTGCGTGTTAACAGTCCTTACTGCTGTGTTAAATTATAGTGAGAGGTAACATTCCCTTATTTGTCCTTTAAGAGATGGAAAGTGAGTCACAGTGTCTGACAGGGGCTCTGAAACAGAGAGAGGAAGTGATGATCTCTGACTGGTAGTGTAAGGCATATACTTGACAAATGTGACACAGGGCAGTAGGGTAGCAATGTATGATTGCACTTTGTTGATTGTCAGTGTTTTGTAGAGGGAGAGCAATAAAATAATCAGACTCTCCCCAGAGAGCTGATGCCTCTGATTGGATATTAAGTGGCCAGTTCAAATAAGGTGAGTCAGATAAGTTCTGAAAGAGTTTAAGTGTCTTCATACTTAAGGAAGAGTAAATGCCACACAGCCCTGGCAAGGATTTAATGAGGATGGCGGCTTCAGTTCATTGAAGTTTCCAGGTAGATACACAGATGTATTATGGCCCTACCACAGTATCTTAATGATGTGAGATCTGGATTTTGATTCAAATCATTATTTCCAGAAATGTTTCTCACCTACACAGTCCTAGATTTGCTTATGACCATTCTCCACCAGTCTGCCATGCAACCAGGACCATGCCAGATTGTAGGGTGAACTGAATGACTGCGAGAAGTTCAGCTACTGCGGCTGCAAAGCAACCTCAAATCATCACTGCTTCACCACCTTGCCTCATGTCTTGTGTAAGGTTCTTGTGGTGATACATTGTGTTTAGTGTTTGCCAAACATTAAGATGGGCATAATAACCGTAGGTTTGTTCAGATGCAACTTTGTCAAACCTAAACCATGCTGCCATTTCCTTTTTGGACTGAAGGGGCTTTCTCTTGGATATTCTTCCATGAAAACAATAATTTTATGTTTTCTTAAAGGCAGTGTGACAAACCATTTGCCAAGTTAACAGAGGCCTGTAGATTCCTTAATGAAGCTTTGGGTTCTGTATGATTTCTCAGAGAATCGTAATGTGTGATCTTATGGTGAACTGGCTAGCTTGCCAACCTCTATGAAGACTGGCAAGTCTGTTATGATCAGTATTTTTTTAAATTGTTTCTATTCTTCTTGGGCTTATACGTAAAAGTTATAAGTCACTTCTAGGTTTAATGATCCCAGTTTATTTTTTCTTCACCTATGTCCTGTTTTTTCTTCTTGGAAGGACAACAGGCTTCACCCTCTTTACAAAGGTAATCCATTTCTGAAACCTCTTTGTGAGGTAAATGTTCATAATGTGAACACCTAATTTCCTATTAATTTGGAAAACATTTTTAAGAGTTCCCTGGCCATAAAAAGAATCCCCCTTTTTGTTCAATTAACAGTGAAATACATGGATATTGATAGAATTAGTTAAAGCTAATCAACAACATTAGTAATCAAAACAAACCCTAATAAGACATTGTCTTTTATTAAAAATATTTTAATAAAGCAGTGTACCTACACATTTGACACTTTATTTCTCATTCAAAGGTATAGCTTTTAGATCTTTCTTGGGCTTTTGCAAATATGTTACTATCGTTTATGGAACCATGATGCTCAAGATTATAAGAGGAGAAATGTGTGCAGAACTTGAAAAGTAAGTGAACCATAGCATGTGAACATACAAGTTCACCTCGCTGCAGTCTGCAGATTGACTTCTGCCCCATTAAGCAGCCTGCTGCTAGGACAGTCTCTGAATGCAGCGTCATCCGTGAGAATGATTGAGACTGTGATGGCACATCACCAACATCTAGCCCCATCACACACATCTGTAAGTTCTCTTTTCTGCAACCTGTAGCAAGGTGTACTTGAAATGAATGAAAAGATAATTGGGTGTTTGTAAAAACGATCTCAGGCTGTGCATTGTGGTTCATAATGCCAAACAAAATGCATTAAAAGATGTTCTTTGAATACACAAATTTATCCAAAATAGTTGTTCATAAAGCAAGGTAAACCTGTATTTAGATCAGGTCAGGTTGGGGAGCATGCACTGGTACAGCGCATTGCTGCACCCTCCACCTGATGAAACAGCTTGGGATCCCAGTTGGCAACCACCCAGGCAGACATGCAGTCCAGTCTCACCCCCCAGAAATGACCATCTATCTGTGTTATGTGGGCATCCCCTTGGCCAGGTCCAGCCGCTCGGGTCCTCAACAATGAGGATTCAGTGAGCCAGATCACCATCAGGCAAATGCTCCCTTCACAATGCAGGTAAGGTGCCTCATTCAGGACTCTGTGATAAACCACTTATTCAACACATCATCAAACCAGTGGTACCCAAGGATTCTCCGAAGACAAAAAGTACAGAAGGAATCCAGTCTTCATCTTTGTCCATATTTTGCAAACATATAGCAAAACAGGAAGCACCAAGACTCAAGACTTGGACCTTCATCCTTTTGTAGAGATATCAAGAGCACCACATGCCCCTTTCCAGTGACACCGTGACACCCCATGCTCTTCTAATCCATCTACTGACTTCACAGGAAGAGTCACCAGAGACATGAATGTCGCTTCTGAGGTACTGTAAGTAAACCTCTCGATAAGGTCAACTTTCTCTCCACAGTCAAGACACACTACTGATGGCTGTGGCCAAGAGGTCATTAAGGCCTGGATATTGTTTTTTATCCAAGCCATTCACAAGCCTAGACACTTGGATTCCTCATTCAGTCTCTCAAGATCCCCGAACAGAACCTCAGTTGGCTTTGCGAAGAACACAGCATCGTCGGCAAAGTCAAGATCAGTGAATCTTTCTTCTCCAACAGATGCCCCGCAGTCAATGTATTGAATGTTCTTCATTTGTAATCCTCATCACTATTAAATGATTGGCTTGAAATTATTCAGAAATGGCATTCCATGATAGATGATCAGCACTAAAATGTCAAAGTTCCTTATTAGGGTGTTGCAACAATCCTGAGTGCTTCAAAGTGACCAGAGTTTCTGCTTTTCTATTCAGGTGGTAGCTTCTCTTGATCATCAATTTTACTTGATTAGCAGACTGACTCAAGATATGGTGGCAGTAAGGGGGCTCTTACTTTATCACACATAGCTTCTGCATGTTTGCACACTGATACAAACATTCAAACTAAAATCTTTTTTAAGTTTTGCTGATGACTAGATGATTGTTAGTCATGCCCTGATATGTAATACCACACTCACACTTGTGCCGCTTTTTTTTATGTAGATCTGGTCATGTAAGTATGATTGAGTTTAGTTTATCCTTCTATACTAAAAAAAAACAACAGGCCTGTTTCTCCATGAACATAACAATTATTTTATTTTCAGAAAATTGGGACTTGAGTAAACTCATCTATTAAATTCAAATAAAAACTCACATACTTGTGAATTACTTCTGGTTGCATTGGCAAAAAACCATGTGCAGTAGAACACAGCCAGATCCTTGGCTGTCAATGTAGATAATCTGCACACTTTTGGCAAGCTGGGTAAGATGAATTTGGTTTAGCGCCTGTATGTGCACAATTGTCAACACTGGGCAGGAAAAGCATTTTCAGCCAAAGGAAACATGAAGATGCAAGAAGGTGGTGGCTATATTGATTTTTAATGTAAAATTAGCTTTGCTGCCATCTGAAAACAGAGGTACCAGCAAGTGGAATTTCTGGTTTTCTTTCACAGTGCCGTGAACTTTGATCTTCAGTTCAGTTTGGGGGTTGTGTTGAAGTTTAGCTCTCTGGTGTAAGACTGGTGAAAAATAGCTGAATATCACCAAAATATTTTGTTTATTTGCTGTTCTACCTTCCTAAAATGACATGGGTGAACTGTTTTACAATATATGTGCAATTTCAAGACATAGATCAATACTCAATAATATTTTTAGCTTGAAAATTGACTTATTCAGTAAGTTTTAATGCTTTCTTTCACGCTGCGACCTTGGGTTTACTGTCTGTCTTTTTCTATCCATCTGTTTTTAATCCACCTATCCAGTTCAGGGTCACAAGATATTGGTGACTCTCCTGAAGACTTGGGGAGTAGCCAACCTTGGATGAGGTACCAGCCCATTGCTTGACACAAATCTTATACAGACAAAACCCGGGGCAGAATTCAAAGCCTATCTCCTAGAGCCGTTAGCTCCATTAACAAATATGCCACCCTGTCTTGATTATCTGCACTTTTTATTTGTCTTTAGATATACAATATAATGAACTATGCCACTGGTAAAGCACTGTAAAGTCATATGAAAGTAACATTGTGAAAAAAAGGTTGATATTCCTTTGGAAAAGGTCAAGTTTCTTTAAATTTTGAAAGCTCTTCTTTAGACATTTGAGGTGACTCCCTGAAAAGAAATGCTTAACTTAAGCTGAAGTTGAGGCATTTGAATTTCTCTGCCATTTTTAAAGCCCATCTTAAGCTCAGCAGCTACTCTGCGCAGCTTGTGATTAATATGGATGAGCCCACTATTTTTTGAAAAACAAAATAGCCTCCTGCATGTTCATTTCTCATAAAGTAATTCCGAGTCACTGAAGATCGAATAACGCAGCTCTGCAATGGAGTTTAAATGAAAGCCCATTCTCAGTATACTGTAACACCGCAAGCTATGACAAGACATTTAAGGCAGAAATCACCTGTTCTTTTGGAAATACAACAAGAAGGGGTTACAGATTCAATTTTCAACAGTTGTACACATCAAACATCTGCCCTGCAGTGAAGTAGTACTATCAGAAAAGTAATTTGAAACCCAGAATACTTACATGATCGAAAAGGCCTGTCTGCCATAAATAATGCAAACATTTTCTACATAAAAAAGTTACATTCTAAACAGTAATAACAGTGAGCAAGTGCTCCTGCAAATAATGTTATTCAAAGATATATGAATTATTATTTTTACCATAACACTAACAAATCTCCCAATTAAACAATATCTGCAATCTTGTATTTATCTGAAAAAGCAATGTTTACAGTTTTAAGCAGTGCTTAAAACATATATATATACAGTGTTTACAGGATGGAGTCCACAATGGAACTGACTAACAACAGGAAGGCTGTTATATTTACGTGTGGCAGGCAGGAAGAGGTGGTAATTCAGGGATTGGGACTGGAAGTGAGATCTTCAGGAGGAGGGCTCTGGGAGGTGGAAGTGATGTTATCTGGAGTTAGGACTTGTACCTGGGAAGCAGCCTTACTGGGAGAGATCTTCGATTGGTCTGCTGGGGCGGAAATGGGGAGAGGATTAAATGACAGTGCCAACCCCTGGCTTGGCCGAGAAACAATATTATTTGAGCCCATAAACTGTCTCCCATGCATGCATGTGTGACAATATATATATATATATATATATATATATATATATATATATATATATATATATATATATTGTGACAAGAATAATACGAAAACGTCAAAAAGGGTTTCTGTACTGGAACCGGAAGTAACATTTTCAGGACCGAAAATGACATCATCAATGACACCGGAATCGGAAGTGATGTCTTTGGGACCGGAAGTGGCGTTGTCAATAGCCTCGTTTACCGGAAGTGATGTTATCAATGGCGTCAGTACCTAGCGAGATTTTCTGTGGATGGTCTGCAGAGGATTAAGAGAGAAAGGTGGTGCAGCTTGCCACCCCCTGGTTTGGTGTGATACTACTATTATTCAGGCCCTTTAGCTGCCTCTCAATCGCACATGTGTGACAATATAGTGGCCAGGTGCAGGAATGACAGGTTGTGGAAGGATAAAAGTTGGGACAGCAGCTGGGCTGACTCGTTCAAACAAAAAAAGTCCATCAAAAAAAACTCCTCTTGGCATTATACAGCCAACCCTTAGGCAAAATTTAAACAAAAGATATGTGTCTGTCAGCTGCAGAAATAAGGCCCGTTTCACAGGAGCTCCATCCGGCTTTCCCTCTTATCATTAAAGACACTTCCTTCCAGGTAGCTGGATTTCTTACAGTGGACAAACCAGAAGGGGTGGGGTTAGGTGTCCTCACTGGGCAGATTCTCTAAACTGCAGAGAGTGAAGGAGAAGAGAATGTTAGTAACAGTGCCCCCTCTTGCCCCGGTGGGTTATTTCATACCTCGATCGAGCCTGTGAGGAGATCCGCTGATGTGCATACATACTGTATGTATAATTTTCCTGAATGAGTAATCTTTCAATTATATTTTGTTATATGTGATATTTTGATATTTTTATTTCAAATAACTGAAACTCAAAAAATTTTGTTTTAGTAATGTGACATTTTCTTATGTTGGAGAAAATCTTGAGAAGGAAGGAAAGATACAATGAATTAAAAATTACTGCATGTGTTGACGTTTTTACTGTGTATGGAAATGCTCAAACTGATTTAATATGGAAGAAATTAGTTATATGTAGCACATGTATTTACCCCACCATTATCAAACCTTCTTAATCCAATTCAGGATCACAGGAGATGGAGCTTATCCTAGCAGCACCAGAGGCAAAGCAAAAACCAAAACTGAATGGACTGCAAACATATACTGTATATTATATTAAAGAAAATTTAGATATGCTGCTCTCATAAACATTTGAACTTTCTTTTTCAGCCTGGTCTGTTTACTACCTGCATGAAATTTTGATATTCTGGTCTAATGGTGTTCTAAATTACTGAGAGCTCATTTGTTATATATTATTATAAGGAGGTGGGAAATGGGTGTATGCTAAAAGGTTCTGAAACTACTGACTACATGTTGACCTGCTAAACGGCATACAAGACAGTCCACATGGTCAAGTTTTGAATATGATAAGATCAGGGTTTGAGTAAGCTGAGCCTGGGGAAAGTTATATGACTTCTCTACTAACAACAGGACCCACAATGAAACCGATGGCTTCTATTGTTCTATTGGTTTTCTATTATAAGCAAGAATTCTGAAGGACCTGTTACTTAAACAATGAACTGAAATATTTATGAACTGTAACTGACAATCACCCTCTTCTGGGGCCTCATGTATAACGCCGTACGTAGAACTCACACTATAACATGGCATAAGCACAAAAGTGGGAATGTGCGTACACACAGAAAAATACAGATGCAAGAATCTGTACGTACGCAAACTTCCACGTTCTTCCGCTACATAAATCCCAATCAGCGTGAAAAGTAACGCACTTGCACGCGCCTGCTGTCCCGTCCCAACTCCTCCCAGAATTACGCCTCTTTGAATATGCAAATCAATATAAATAACCCTTAAGCTCAGCCTTCTGTGAAAAGACAAAGGAAAAAGCAAGAGGGAAAATAGAAGAATTTCAGCAAATACCAAGTGGAGGCAAGGAAAAGCATACTATTTGTTGGTTTAAACAGTGGTATAAACAAGAAAAGGAAGTTGATCGAGTGACATAGTGTGTTGGGGAAACTCGAAAGCTCAAGTTCACAAAGTCGCAAAGTGCCCGAAATAAAAAAGAAGTTGTCAGATATCAAAGCTGCCGCGAAAAGCCGAGTTGTAGCCCACCGTCTGAGTTTCATATCAAAGCTTATTAGGGTACAGAGAAAAAAAATAGGCACACAGTGGGAAAAAAGCACGAAATGTCAACTTTAATCTCGAAATTTCCACTTTGATCACGTAGTTTATTTTGTCATTAAAGTAGAACATCACAAACTTCATCTTAAAATCATTTAATTTACTAGTTTCTCAAATCCCATTGTAACTAAAGTAGCACGTTAAATGCTTCGTTTTGTATTTGATCTTCTATGTGCTTTTTGTGTGTGAATCACTACGTGCTTACCGGCTTTCTCTTCCTCCAACAGGACACAAAATCCATTACATTCGTAATATTACAGCTCTCTGAATAATTAAAATACTGCAATGTATACTTGATATAATTTTCAGGATGATAGGAGTTAAAGCATGTTATTAAGCATGGGAACACTGTGGCACAGTGATTGTGCACGACCTTCGATGAAATAACTTATTGTAGCAGTACTGTCTCTTTTAAATGTACTAACCCCCAATTCCTGTCCTTCCTTTTCTTTCTCCAAATACCCAATCGCCACACAATCAGCTCTGTAATAGACGTTAAGCCATCTGTAAGCTTATAACGCAGATTCTTCAAAACTTTTAAGTAATGTTGAAATATCTTCGTAGTGCATGTTTAATTATTCTATCCTTCATGCCAATCCCAGTGAAGCATAGAGTGCGAGGCAGGAACAATCCGTGAACGGAACTCCAGATCCTTGCTACCGCAGCGACACTATCCTTTTAATTATTAACAATATAGATTATTTAAATGAAGTTAAAGTTTTATCTGTATAATATAATAAACATATTTTGCTGCATTTCATCTTATTTGTCATCATATGTAAATACACGCTTTATAAAGTGGCTCAGGTTGTGCAATATTATAACTGTAGTGCAAGTTTACAGTGAGGTGATTGTACTTATAAGTACAAACATTTCTACAAGGAGCACTTGATGAACTTATTGATTGCGTTTAGAGCTCTTGGGATGAAACTCTTTCTGAACTGCGAGGTCAGTACAGGAAATGTTTTGAAGCATTTGCCGTGTGAGAAGCAGTTCAAATAGGAAGCATGGCTGAGGCAGCGTGTGCTTGATGCTGTATACCGATAATTCTCTTTCTGATCAGCTGTTCTGAGTGGTGCAGTGAGAGTAATATGGAAAAAGATGATCCGCTGTGGCAACCCCTAACGGGAGCAGCTGAAAGAAGTAAAAGAAGGTGCAGTGAGAGTAACAACGCTAAAGCATTTATGGTATTTGGAATAGTTTGACCATTCCATGGACCATTATATTGTTACAGGTTACAATCAGATGCATTAAACTAATAAACAATATGTGGCTAATTTCAGTGTATTTATAAAGCCGCATCAGGGATGTGAATCTGAAAAAGAAAGGGTAACCACACAGGAACAGTAGCACTGCTTTGACGCTGGGTGCTGCAAAACCCAGCGCAGAACTTGCGTACAACAGGGTATGAGCTACCATGGAAATGTGCGTGGCTTTACACCAAGTTAAGGTTTTATACATCGTGATTTGAGCGTGGAAACGTTCGCATGTAACATTTTTGTACGTATGCACCGTTTATACATGAGGCCCCTGATCTTGCTATGTCTCTTAATGCCACTGCTACATTGCAAAGCTACTGTATTGATATGGGGATCCATATTACTAACCGAGAATGCTAAACCGGATGGACGCAGGGACATCCGGCCATGGGCCGTAGCCGCAAAAAGACGTACTGCGCAGGCGCCCCAAGAAATGAGGCGCCGCGAGAGGCGGCCAAGACCACAGAAAAAAGGAGTGAGCACAGAAAAAAGGAGTCAAACACAGGCGACGCACACAGCGCCGCACGAGCAAAACACCCCCCCCCCCCCCACACACACACACACAAGCAACGGATGGGACACACACAAAGAGGAGGATTTAATCCCATTGCACACGAAACAGGACGCACACAAAGAGGAGGATTCAACAAGCCACAAGCACACAAAAAAAAAGAAGCCGCGAGCACCACACAAAGCCCATTGGACACGAAACGGGACAGACTACGGACATAGCACATGAAACGTACACAAAAACGACGATTCAGACCCACGACCACAGTAACATAAATAACAAATGACACACAAAGCCCCATTTCTAAATGAACCGTTCGTATTAAACATACGTCATCTCAACACGTTCACAATATTCAGCATAGGTAGATCTCATTACAATGAGGCACTATTAACCGTTCAACCGCAGAAAAGGCTCCATATTAACAGTGAGTGCGATCCTCCTTATTACTTATCCATATTTCTCACGCTCAAGAACAAACAAGTCATGAATTCACGATCACAGGTACAAAACGATACCGCTCGGATAACGGGACCAAACACAATTCACACTATGCAGCATAGGTGGATCTCATTACAATAAGGCACTATTAACCGTTCAACCGCAGAAAAGGCTCCATATTAACAGTGAGTGCAATACTCCTTATTATTTATCCATATTTCTAGAAGAAAAAATGTCTCGGCTCCAAAAACGCAAAGCTCAACTAAAGCTTCTAACTAACGATGTACCTAAAAGTACAAACTTTATGAACTGCATTAGATCCTACAATAGTTCATTTGCTTTTGCATATACCAGAGTAAATATCAGGCCACCAAAAGGCAATGGCCCATACTGCTTTCGCATATGTGCACAAATACTGCATCGCATTGGAACAGTGCACCCTGAAACAAATCAACAACGCAAATATGCACAAATCTACATCCTAGATCCACATGACGCAATCTATCAATCAAAGTGCTGCATCGCAACAGGCACGGATTCAAAACGAAACACCTCCCATCTCAGACATACATTAATGGCAAGGAAGGCTACAACGGGCTTCTCACACAGCACAGGCAAATCGATTACAGCTCCAAAACAACACGTCCCAAATACTACACATGCAACAATGCACCTCTCAAACGGCACAAGCAAAACATACACCAGGAAAATTCATTCGGATTAATGAATGTCATTTGCAATCATTGTCATTCACTTCACTTCCCTGAAGAAACAACTGGCAATACAAGTAATACATTTACATGTTGTTGTCAAAAGGGTCAAATTAGACTGCCTTCTTTACATTCATATCCTGAATATCTACAGAAGCTTATAACTAACGATGTACCTGAAAGTGAAAACTTTATCAACTGCATTAGATCCTACAAATCGGTATCCACTATGAACATTAACGGTGGCACTGCACGTGACATCCGTCTTGCAAAAATGTTAATTATTGATGAATGTACAATGGCATCCAGTCACTTACTCAACACCATTCATAAACTTATACAAACGTTTATGAATAATAATATTCGCTTTAGAGGAAAGGTACTTTTATTAGGAGGAGATTTTAGACAGTGCGTAGCTATTCTTCCACATGCCATGCGCTCAGCTATTGTTCAGTGCACCTTAAAATACGCAGACAATTGGCATTGCTTTCAAAAGATACAGTTAGTAAAAAAGATACGATGTCCAGAACCAGATCATAACAATTACTTATTACAACTGGGAGATGGTACACTCACCAATACAGATGGACTTCACCCGCATATTATTACAATTCCTCAAGCCTTTATCTGCGACGACTTAGTTACAGACAGATTTGGAACAGCAATCTCATTAGACCAAATGCCCCTTTTAACACAACGCACTATATTATGTCCAAAAAATATTAATGTGGAAAACATAAATACACAAGTCATTCCATTACTTCCTGGAGAGACACAACTCTTTCTAAGCTCTGACAAACTTGACTCTGATCACGACAATAACCATCTTCATTGACATTACAAGTTCTGACCTGGAATTACCTTTTACACTTAAACGGCGTGTACAAAGAAATTTTCCAATAAACCTTTACACTGTGCCACACACTTTATTGTTTGCTTTCTATTTGCATCATCTACACCTTCACACTATTCTATATCTCATTCATACATCACGCTCTTTGTCATTCCCAACACCAGGGGTTGGCGAGCAAAGCGAGCAGGGGGCGGAGCCCCCTAGTGGACTATAATGGGCTATGAATAAATATGTGCTGTGTGTTTCCTACATTGTATAAATGCATTAATTATACACATAATAATAGTGATAAAATCATACACTAGAAAAACACAGGAAAAGTTTAGGTTTAATTGTACTTAATCAAGCATTTACTCTGTGATAAGATTTGCTGAGCTGCTTGGCTTACTGCATGATCAGATAGAACCAGCATTGGGGGGGATTATAGTCAGCATTGACCAAAAGTGTAAAAGTGTAAGACACATCCTGAGAGACTGTTGTCATTGATAAAACATTAACTAATGGAAGAACTGAGAAGAAAGGTACGACCAAGAGGGATGGATTGAAGGACCACAGTTCACCAGGGAAAGGGTGTTGGCCTTTTTTCTTTGACACCCCATTGGCCCAAAAATGCCACAGAGAAGTGTGGAATATACATAAATCCCAGGGAAAACTGATGATCTTGAATAACCACTGCAACCAGAGGTCCTAACTAAAAGACTGACCAGCTCACTGAGTAACACAAGACCCCCGTCCACCTGTGCACTAGACACACTGGATGTCTAGTCTTCAACAAGCAGCACTGCTATTTATCCAGGTTGTATTTGGGATAACTTCCATATCCATATGTAATCACTTTGCTTCAGCTTTACGCACATTTTAGGACTTAGAAGATATTTAAGATTAGGATTTACTGTCTCTGAGTAAGTTAACAATAAATAACATGTTCAGTCAATCCAGTTTGATCTGTCTGTGAACAGTGTCATGGAAAGAAGCCACAGTCTAACACCTGACTAACAGATAAATGAGTAGAGGTTACTGGGGACATTATAGAGGAGGTGGGGTCCCTCTGTGACATACTTTAACATGACATGACAAAACATGTATTAATGCAAAATTATTCAAACATCAGAGTAATAGGGAGCTTCTGCATGAATGGTTACTGAAACAACGCCAGACTTATCTTTTTCTGCTTCACATACTGCTGTTGTGGCACTCACTGGGAAAAGGGTGAGGAGAAAGTCAAGTGATGCATTAATACTGTGAAGCGTTCTCATTTTAGTATTCTTGTCTTTTCACTTACACCAGGACACTGCTCTTGACACTTGGTTCTCACTTTACCACTAATACTAATGTCATGGTACTGGAGCGTGACATGTTACGTATTGCTTGTACATGCAAGTTAATAATAATAATAATACGTTTAATTCATATAGCGCCTTTTCCATGCTCAAGGTACAAACAGCAGGTACAGTATATGTAACATTGGATACAAATGTTTCCAGAATAGAACATTAAAAGAGATAGATACTGTACATGATATAGAAAGGCATTAAACAGAATAAAAGACTAAATTCAATACTAAAGAAAAGCCTGGCAATAACATAATTTATGATATAACACACACTGAGCATCAATACAGAGAGGTAAACTGAAAGAGGAGGCAGAATGTCAGGTTAAGTTAAATGCCTTCCTGAACAGATGAGTGTTAAGAATGAAGGGAGTAGGCTGATTTACTTAATTCCATTCCAAAGACTGGGTGTTATACAGCTGAATATCCTGTCACCCATAGAGTGCAGGTTAGTACGGAACACAACAAGATTGCCAGAATCAGAGGACCTTAGTGGGTGAACGGCAGAGCATGATGATGGAGAAGGTCACTGATGTGATCCAGTGCAAGGCCATTTAGAGCTTTGTAGGTTAATAATAGAATTTTATACTCATTTTTATAAGACAGAGGAAACCAGTGGAGTAAAGCAGGATGGGTGTTGTATGCTCACTGTTGCAGATTTGTGTTAGGACTCTTGCAACAGAGTTTTGAATCAGCTGGAGCCAAAATATAAGATAAGAAGTGGCACCTGCCAGTAGGGAGTTACAATAATCGATGTGGGATGTGATCAAAGCATGGACAAGTTTCTCAGCATTAGGAAAGGTGAGGAACGAGCAAACACGGGATATGTTATGGAGGTGAAAGTAGGAAAGTTTCTTAATGTGGTTTATGTAAGTGGAATAAGAAAGGGAGGAATCAAAAATGACACCAAGATTCCTTGCATCAGAAGAAGGCCTGATAAGTTAACCATTATGAGTGACTGAGAAGGGGCTCTATTTCTTAAGTTGTGCTTTAGTACTAATTTGTAGGAGTTCAGTTTTGTTGCAATTTAATTTTAAAGAGTTCTGCTCCATCCAGGTTTTAATTTCACTGAGGCATGTTATGAGCTGAAGAAGCCCTGATGAAGTTTCACTTTTAACATTGAAACAGAGTTGAGTAACATCTGCATAAAAATGATAACCCAGTACATAGCACCGAAGGATATGGCCAAAGGGAAGCATATAGATACAGAAGAGCAGAGGGCCGAGGACAGAGCCCTGAGGAACCCCTTTTGTGACCAGCGCTGAGCTGGACCTGCTGTTGCCAAAACTAACAAACTCTTGCCTGTCATTCAGATAGGACTTAAACCACTGGAGGGCAGTGCCAGAGATACCCAGCATGTTCTCTATTCTGGACAGTAGAATGTCATGTCTGACAGAGTTAAAAGCTGCACTTCACAGAATTAATATGCTGGTTTGTCCAGAGTCTGCTGCCCTAAGTAAATCATTAGTTACCTGGAGCAGAGCAGTTTCACAACTGTAGTGTGCCCTGAAACCAGACTGAAAGGGTTCCATCAAATTACTAGAAGTTCAGTAATTGGTGAGGTGGGAGGCTATCCATCCATCCATCCATTTTCCAAGCCGCTGAATCCGAACACAGGGTCACGGGGGTCTGCTGGAGCCAATCCCAGCCAACACAGGGCACAAGGCAGGAACCAATACCGGGCAGGGTGCCAACCCACCGCCGGGTGGGAGGCTATGACATTCTCAAAAATTTTTGAGAGCAAATAAAGTGAGAGATAGGCCAAAAATTGCCCAGATTGTCAGCATCAAGACTGGACTTTTTTAAGATTGGGGTTACAGAAGCTATTTTAACAGTGGCTGGCACAAAGACAGTGTCAAGGGATGTATTTATTATTGTAGTAACAGTCAAGATTATGACATGTACACAGCATTTAAGAAGAGTGGTGGGGATGGGGTCCAATACACAGATAATGGGCCTCATCTTACAAAGCAGGTCATTAACAAATGCAGATGTGACTGGTGAAAATTTTGTGAAAAAAGCTGGATGGAGTGGGAAGACAGAGAAAGATATAAATGGATGATGGATTTATGTTAGTTGAATTATTTAGATCTTTAATTATATTGCAGAAAAAAATGGAGGAATTTTTCACAGACTTCAGTAGAGGAGGTAATTGGGCCAGATGCAGGTTGAAGTAGTTTATTAACTACAGAGAACAAAACCCTTGGGTTATCATGTCCATTTTCTATTAATCTGCTGTAATGTATGCTCTTGGCTGCAATTAGTGCATCCCTGTAAGCCCTTTGATGGTCAAGTTTGATTTTTCCAATACTACTACATCTACTGCAACCACCACAACAACTACTACTTCTATTACTAAAATGGGAGATTCCAGCATGAAATTATTAGTGTATGTAGATAGATAGATAGATAGATAGATAGATAGATAGATAGATAGATAGATAGATAGATAGATAGATAGATAGATAGATAGATAGATAGATAGATAGATAGATAGATAGATAGATAGATAGATAGATGTCACTACTCTTAATCAATTCACATAAAAGTATAGAGAATTTTATATTTCTACTCTAGATGGAGCAATCAGTGCTTTTCTTGAGCAAAGCCAGACTCCCAGTCGTCTACTGAATGTAAAGGCATCCATATGATCAACAGTCTTCTGTCCTGAGAGGGATCAATATTGTGAAATTAAATTGTTAGATTAACATTGTTTATATGAACAGTCTCAAACATATATTTTCAAGGATTAATTTAAAATTACAAAAATTCATTTAACAGTGATACATTTTCTGTAAAGAAGCTGTACAGAAGAAAACGAGGACAGTGCCACATGGAATAATCCTCTTCCTAATCAGAGATTTCACCCACTCATCCATTTACTAAACACAGTGGGCCAGAGATAATTCTGTCAGTACTGGACACAAGACACTAACAAAACTGATCATTACTGTGGGCCATTGTAGGCTTTCCCTAACCATTTCCTCTTTCCACTGTTACTACATGATGAATTACACATTTTCATAAAGGAGTCATTAAGTTTTTCATCGTCTTTTCTCTACAGGTCACCTCAAGAAAATGATGGCCACTGTAAGTCATCTTTACCAAAAAAAATACTTTAACATTTTTTGAGGAAAGTTAGGAAAAAATAAATGATGGCTCTACATGGATGCACCAACAGAAAAAGAACTGAAGGTGATATGCTGAGGCTGAGCAATTTCATAAAATATGGCCTGTTGTTGGTTTTGGGGTCTTAGAGGAAAACATTTAAAACAATTATTTCACCAATACTCAAAACAGTGATGGTGTCATTGCTAACATAACTTGTTCTCTAAGATTAATTTAAAGTATATTAAAATGCTTATCTATTTGTTAACTTTACTGCACATTGTCATGGCTGATTCAGGGCATATCTCAATACTTGTTGTACTTGTATAATCGTGCATGTGCCAAATAAAGAATCCTGGAATCTTGAAATATTTAAAATATTTTGAGGAAGTGAGGATGGGACCCTTTTTGGCAGCCCCTTTGCACATACAATGACACTCAGGAAATCAAAAATGATTAGTAGTAAAGAGCAAAATGTTTTGTTTTGTGATTCAGGGTTTTACTTTACACAAAAAAAAAATCACAAATAAATTGTGTATAGCTTCCATCAAAATTTTTGCAATTGATTCAAAGAGAAAGGCATTTAGGTGCTGTTTGGAAGCATTTACATGCATTCATTCTGCATGCATCTGCCTATCATTTAGAACTTAAATAAAGATCTTTAATGGGGAAGAAAATCACTTGACTCATTTCTTGTCACATGTAGCCATTTATTGACCTGGTAGTACGATTCCCACTTTTTCAACGATGGTGAGAATCTTGCCTATCACAATCCTGAAGAAGCATTGGAGACAGTGCCACTTGAACCGTGCATATCATCAGACTTTTCCACAGGCATGAAGAAACAGGAAAGGTGGTTGCTGGTTAAGAGTGCAGTGGGGACTTGTGTATGGGGTGGTTTGGGCTGGCAGGGTTGGAGTCAATGGAGTCTTGTGCATTTCCCTGTGGAGAAAACACAGTAATGTGTAGAATGGTGTGTTTTGGTGTGTTTGTCCATGCGGAAAATATACAGCATGTCATATTTTTAAAACATTGTACTGATGATATGAATGAGGGAAATTACACAGATACAGAAAAGAACACAGGTAAATATGGAAGTGTGTTGGGATCAGAGCTTAAAACAGCAGCCTGACATCCGGATCATGCTGAATGTGGGATGTGGGTGGAGTTGTCCGTGTTTGAGGGGTGGAGTTTTTAATATAGATAGAGATAAGGAGTGGTTGGTTTTTTTTGTTTGTTTTTGTGGTGGGGCTCACCTGGCTATGGTCTCTGTTAAGCTGAAACAAGTACCTTATAAGGATTTAATAAAGTTAACTTTGGCGCATTAAAGCCTTGTGTGTCACTCCCTGCTGTAAATTGGGACAAGGGAACTCAGGGACAGGGTTTTACTCCAGAGCACGTTGCTCTGGCCCTGGAGCTTCACACCACTGGACACGAGGAAGGAGAAGCTCCCCTGCATCACCCCGACCACGGTCCGGAGACAGGCAGGAAAGGTAACAAGTGTGAATAGCATTATGCATTATTATCAGACATTTGTAGTCTTTAATGTTCTCCGTTTTCTTTTCTGGTCTTCTGTGGTTTTGTTTTGCGCCACCACCACCACCTAATCGAGACACTGGGCAGCCACCTGTGATGCTTGAATGAAGGCGGGTACCCTAGACTGTCTATGAGACCCATTGTGTCGAATCCTCTGGGACCAAATTTAAAAATATTTATGTTAGGTACAATGCCCAGTGCTGCGGTGGGTTGGCACCCTGCCCAGGATTGGTTCCTGCCTTGTGCCCTGTGTTGGCTGGGATTGGCTCCAGCAGACCCCTGTGACCCTGTGTTTGGATTCAGTGGGTTGGAAAATGGATGGATGGATGGACAATGCCCAGTGGGAGCTTGGTGGGCTTTTGCCCTTGGAACCCCTGCAGACTTTTTTTTTCTTTTTTTGTCTATCCTCCTTATCAGACCTTATCATCATACTCATCTTGATAGACTTAGAATACAATATTATTTTCTAATCATATATCTATGTTATTTAAACTTGTTTTGATTTATTTTTATTACTTATTTATCATTATTTACCAATTGAAGTTGTTTTACTTTTCTCGTAACTACTTCTTTGACATCTTGTAAATCACTTTGAGCTACAGTGGAACCTTGGATTGCAAGCATAATTCGTTCTGGAAACGTGCTTGTAATCCAAAGCACTCGTATATCAAAGAGAATTTCCTCATAAGAAATAATGGAAACTCAGATGATTCATTCCACAACCCAAAACTATTCATATAAAAATGATAAAAACAAAATATGAAGTAAAAATACATAAAACAAATTAACCTACACTTTACCTTTGAAAAGAATCATGGCTGGTGTGAGGAAGACAAGAGAGAGGAGGATTATTGTGTAGGACGGCTTTCACTCTAACTAACGGAATCACTGCTATGTGTTGGCTCACTGGAATCTTCCTCTTTTTTTGCGACTTTAACAAGGAACCTCTCCAATGACAGTTGCTTTTGCCTGAGGAGTCACTACACTTGGACACAAAATTAAAAAAATGCTTTACGCACTGTAAGGTTTCTAAATTCTTTTGGGATTCCACCCAACGGGACGACATGCAGAACAGCGTCCCAAAGCAACCGCAAGCTCCCAGCACTGTAGCAGTTCACCGTAAAAGCGAATCCAAAAAGATCGTGGACATGCTATAAGCGCCCGCCATTGATGGGTGATACAAGGAAAATTATAAATTCAGGGCACTGTATTACTTGGCCACTAACCTGACCATAACCCTGTCTGACTGCTGTGTCTGTGTATAGTAGAGTGGCAGATCCCGCTACAATTAATAACCGCGCTGTTGCTGTTTCAAGCTGAATAAAGCTGGTGTTGCTAAAGTACTGAGACTCAGCTTCGTGTTTTGGGGTGCAAGACAGGGACTCACACATTACAACACACACACGTGGTCACAATGCTATAGTAAACAGTATACGCTCGTACAGATGTTGACTATATGAGTGAGGCACGCCGACTGAGACCAAGAATGTGAGATGATTACCCCTAATCCGAGAGAGCGAGAGTGAGAGAAGAACCATCAGCTCAGTTGTGATCATGTGACGCTCGGCAGACAACGTGTATACATACTACTCAAGACCTAGCTCATTTATCAAGTTAAAATTTATTAAAAATTTTAGCTCATCTTGCAAAACACTCACAAACCAAGTTACTCGCAATCCAAGGTTCCACTGTACATTCTTTGTATGAAATGTGCTGTAGAAATAATTTTTGTTGTTGCTGCTGAATGAGACTTCAGGGAACTGTTCAACAATGAGTTTTTAATAAATTTGCAAGCCTTTCTGAAAACATGTTTTCACTCTGTTATTATGAGTTATTGAGTGTACACTGATGGGCAAAAATGGCAAATGTATCAATTTAAAATGAAATACACAACACAATAAAGTGCACAGAAAATCAAGGGCTCTGAATACTTTCTGAATCCACTGTATGAGGCAGCAGCTCTAAGCATCATGTCACCACCATGTCCCTCTTACACTCACACACTCGTACGGCACACTGGTGCACATAATATAACAGAACATTCTCAAACCTACTTCATTTAATTTGGGATCACAGAATGCCAAAGGCTGTCTCAGCAACATTGGCCCTCACAGGTCCATCACAGGGCCTGCTCATACACTAACCCATAATAACAGTCTGGAATGGCCAGTTAATCCTACCAGCCAGTCTATCTGGATATGGGAGGAAAACTGGAGTAGCTTTGTGAAGACCAGTGCAGACGTGGGGAGAACATGTAAATGCTGGATCGGAGAAGCAGTAGTGCTAACCACTGCATCATCATGCTATAATGAAAATATATAAAAATATAATAAAGCTTTCCCAGATGAATGACAGTGAAGTCACATTAGAATATTATTATTTAAATTAGAAATTTTATCTTAATTATACTTTTTGTTTGGCATCTTGACATATTGACAGCTACCATTTAATGAAAACAAATTATTTCCATTTCTCTAAGATGCACAACTTCAGTCACAATTTCTTGCAACTTTTAATTTTCTTATTTTCACTTTTCTTCATCTGGGATTCTACATTACAATTTATGCAAAATGTAAAAAAGAGCAGCCTCTGCCTGGATTTTTTGAATTTGAATTTGTTTTGGAATTATCAAGTTGGAATTTGCATTAATATGTATTGCAGTTATATATAACCAGTAACGGCGCACTGCACAATAACGTGCAGTAAATACACTTAACTTGAGCTTTCATAGTTTTCATACTGTTTCACTGTACATTTAGCATTTGTTTGCTCAGAGGTTGATGTGCTTGCTGCTTCCTGAGCAGCTTTCCCTTTCTCTACCCTAGCGGCCCACTTCTTCTATTCTTTCGTCGGCATCTTTTCGCGTTAAAACTGATTAAGTCAGTGTTTGTGTTGCAATTACTTAGTATGTTCTCTTTAATCTTTCACTTAAGCAGGCACTTAAGTCTTCAATCTGCCTCAAGAATGATTTAAGATATGAAGAGGTAGGGGATGTGACGGCGAAGGTGGTAGTGATGAGAATGGTGCCCGTACGCATGCGCCACATGGCCACCCTGCTGGCTGCTGCCGAGAGTTGATTCTTCAATAAAATAAAATAAAATAAAAAGAGGAATAACCTTGGAGGTCAATCATCACCCCGAAAGTGGCCAGTAAACGCTACATAGTATATGTATACCAAAGCTCAGGTCAATAGTTCAAACGGTTTGCGAGCTACAGGTGATTTAAAATCCTGGACAGACAAACGGACAGCCACGGTAGCTATATAAGAAGATAACAGACCAAGAACAAAGGTCATCCTTTGAGGGTTTAAGATGTGATGTTCGGTTTCTATCCTAATATCACATACAGGGGGGTTTGGGAGCCAGGTATTAATTATAGATCACTTCAGTAAAAAGGCCAGAACAGGAGAAAGAATTAAAGAAAGGAAAGGACAAAAAATGGAGGAGGAATGAAATCAAGTGTGAAGCTCTATCTTAGAAAACTTACAGAAATACTTAAGTAAGACTTATTTTTCAAAAGTTGCACAAAGCACATTGAGTGTCCAAAAAGTATTGTGACATAAAATTGTCTTTTTTTCTGTATACTTAAGCTATGCAGAATTGAGAAAGAAAGATAAAAATGAGTCAAGACTACTATTTCTTAGAATTTCTTTGTAGATAAATTTGAATGTTTTAGTATAACATCCCTTTTTACACAAGCTTGGGTCACATGTATTCATTCTTTCCATTATTTCCTGAATGAGCCATTATTACTGTAGGCTCACACAGCGCCATAAGGTCAAGGCCAGAACCAACTTACAATGAGACACCAGTCCATGATGCAAAATATGAGGGGATGCTATTAAATGAGGTGTGGGCTTCTGATTCATTTATGCTATTCTGGTGTTGGCTTTAAAGTTGCGGACATATGCTAAACTGGCATACACGTTTTTCAAAGAATTTTAGATTAAAAGCATACAAACGTAAACATTCCTTGTGGTGTTTATTATTGTCTTTTTTTCTTTAAGCTGTGGCCTCAGACCCCAAACTCCAGACCCAACTACAACTGCACAAGTCCTGGGTTCAAATAGACTTTTCTATTAAACAAAATACCTTCTCAAAAAGCTTTTTCATGATTCTTCCACATTAAATTGAACTTTCTTCTTATAACTGCAATCCAGGTCAGCGTTGCCCATCTCCATTCCCAACTCTGCCCATCAAAGGGCTTGTTTTTAACATGAGTACTTCCAACTCTAATCATTATGATTAGGAAGAACTTCCACCTCACAGGGCAACTAGCACCCTCTAATGGCACCCAAGAACACAAACAGGACTGCCCACTAGAATTAAATCTCCCATGCAGCCCTGCAAGTATCCAAATGGGAGCAATATCAGACATATGCTGCCACCCAGAATACAGGGGGGGCACATGGCCTAAAGGTGGCAGGCTTACAAGATTTGAGCCATAATAAGAAGCAGATCGACATCTAACAAAAACTGTAAAAGAAATGGGAAATGTGTATAGAGAAAACCAGTTCTTTAAAAAAGAGCTAAAATAAAGAGTATACAAAAGCAGGAAAACAAACAATTAGCACAGCTGTAATTTCCTCCATATTTTTCCTTTGGGTAAGTACTGTATACAAATAGTGATCACTTAAGTTTAATATAGTCAATTTACAATTAACACCTCATTGTTTGTAATGGAAAAACACATCCTTAAGCTAAAAGGCTGTTGTGTTTAGCTCATCAACTGCAGTTTTAACTCTAACACCCTACAGAATGAACAACAATGACGATGTAAGGAACATGAATTGTGTCTGAGGCAGAATGCTAAAAAATAGTGATAATCTAGGACAGATTACAAGGCCCTGCGGTGGGTTGGCACCCTGCCTGGGATTGGATCCTGCCTTGTGCCCTGTGTTGGCTGGGATTGGCTCCAGCAGACCCCCGTGAGCCTGTGTTCGGATTCAGTGGGAAGGAAAATGGATGGATGGATTACAAGGCCTCATCTGAATAGGATGAATAGTAACTTTCTCAAATTAAATAAAGAAAAAACCGAAATCTTAGTGATTGGCAATAATGGATACAGTGAGGCTATTAGAAATAAACTGGATGCATTAGGATTAAAAGTCAAATCGGAGGTAAAAAGCTTAGGGGTAACCGTTGATTGTAATCTGAATTTTAAATCGCATATTAATAAAATCACTAGGACAGCATTTTTTCACCTAAGGAACATAGCAAAAGTTAGACCTCTTATATCATCGAAAGATGCAGAGAAATTAGTTCATGCGTTTGTCTTTAGTCGACTAGATTACTGTAATGCACTCCTCTCAGGACTACCCAAAAAAGACATCAATCGTTTGCAGTTAGTGCAGAATGCAGCTGCTAGAATCCTTACCAGGAAAAGAAAATCCGAACACATTTCTCCAGTTTTGATGTCACTACACTGGTTACCTGTGTCATTCAGAATTGACTTTAAAATTCTGCTTATGGTTTTTAAAGCTTTAAATAATCTCGCCCCGTCTTATATATCGGAATGTCTGACACCTTATATTCCAAATCGCAACCTCAGATCCTCAACTGAGTGTCTCCTTAGAATTCCAAGAGCAAAACTTAAAAGAAGTGGTGAGGCGGCCTTCTGCTGTTATGCACCTAAAATCTGGAATAGCCTGCCAGTAGGAATTCGCCAGGCTAATACAGTGGAGCACTTTAAAAAACTACTGAAAACACATTACTTTAACATGGCCTTCTCATAACTTCACTGTAATTTAATCCTGACACTCTGTATATCCAATTCATTATAATAACCATTCAAAATCTGTACTAACCCCTACTCTCTCTTCTGTTTCCTTTTCCGGTGTCCTATTGGTGGTGGCTTGTGCCACCACCATCTACCCAAAGCACCATGATGTTCCAACAATGATGGATGGATTAAAAGCCAGAAGTCTGTATAACCATCAGCATCAAGTGACTCCGTGAGAACCCTAACTACAAAGAGGACTATTTCATTTATGTTAGGTAGAATGCCCAAAGGGGACTGGGCGGTCTCGTGGCCTGGAACCCCTACAGATTTTATTTTTTTCTCCAGCCTTCTGGAGTTTTTTTTTGTTTTTTCTGTCCACTCTGGCCATCGGACCTTACTCCTTCTTATGTTAACTAAGGTTGTCTTATTTTAATTTCTTATTTGTCTTTTATTCTTCTTTTCTTCATTATGTAAAGCACTTTGAGCTACTTTTTGTATGAAAATGTGCTATATAAATAAATGTTGTTGTTGTATCTGATAATTTGTTTTGAGGGCCCACAGGCTCTCATTCTTATGTTGATAAGGTGCCACATGAGAGGCTGGGCATCAAATTAAAAGAAGTGGGAGTTCAGGGTGATGTTTTTAGATGGGTGCAGAATTGGCTCAGACCCAGGAAACAGAGTTGTAAGAAACCTTGTAAGAATTGGCTGACATTAAGAGTGGTGTATATAGGGGTTAGTGCCAGGGCCACTGCTATTTTTAATATACATACTGTAAATGATTTAGATAGGAATATAAGTAATAAGATGGTTAAGTTTGCAGAGGATACCAAGATGGGTGGATTAGCAGATCATTTAGAATCAGTTAAATCATTACAGAAGGACTTGGACAGTATACAGGGTTGGACAGATTTGTGGCAGATGAAATTTAATGTCAGTAAATGTAAAGTATTACACATAGGAAGTGAAAATGTTAGGTTTGAATACACAATGAGCGGTCGGAAAATCGAGAGTACACCTTATGAGAAGAATTTAGGAGTCATAGTGGACTCTACACTATCAACTCCCAGACAGTGTTCAGCCATTAAGAAGGCAAACAGAATGTCAGGTTATATAGCGCCTCGATGTGTGGAGTACAAGTCCAAGGAAGTTTTGCTCAAACTTTATAATACACTGGTGAGGCCTCATCTGGAGTACTGGGTGCAGTTTTAGTCTCCAGGCTGCAAAAAGGACATAGTAGCACTAGAAAAGGTCCAGAGAAGAGTGACTAGGCTGATTCCAGGGGTACAAAAGATGAATTATGAAGAAATATTTAAAAATCTGAGCCTTTTCAGTTTAAGCAAAAAAAAAGATTTAAAAAAGACATGATAAAAGTGTTTCAAATTATGTAGGGAATTATTACAGTGGATGTAGACTGTTATTTTAAAATGAGTTCATCAAGAACATGGGGACACAGTTGGAAACTTGTTAAAGGAAAATTTCTCACAGTTTTTCTTTACATAGAGAATGATAGACACTTGGAGTAAGCTACCAAGTAGCATGGTAGACAGTAAGACTTTAGGGACTTTCAAAACTCGACTTTTTATAGAAGAATTAAGTGGATAGAACTGGCAAGCTTTGTTGGGCTGAATGGCCTGTTCTTGTCAAGATTGTTCTAATGTTCTAGTATTTATTTTTCGGAAAACAGAGGATTCTTATAACACTACCCATTGCCGTTAAGGGCCAATCAGACAACCAGCTGAGCATATCAAGAAGAAACCCAAAACAACGACAAGACTAGCTGCATATTAGTAATCTTAGTATTGATCTTGTTCCGCTATTCACTGTAACAACACTTACACCAAAGGATCGTTTTCTCTACTACTTAGCCTGGTCTTGCTCTGCAGCTACTGCAGTACTATCTCAGGTACACTGCTACTGACCCATGGTACAGTGGCAGACATATTTTTGGGGCCCTGAAGCTTAAATTGTTATGGGGGCCCCTTTAGAACCAGCAGCAAGGTCTGGGTAACCACTGTTATTTTCTTCAGTGAGGTTGTTCACCATATTTTTTTAAATATAACCACTTCATGGAGGGGTTTTAAAAAACCCTTCTCATACAGTAGATACTTTTTTAAGTGATGTGGACTAAACTCACTTCTGGGGCTCCTCCAGGACTAGATGCCCTGCTGCTTAAGTTTTACTAGTTACATACTGTAGTAGATCCATCCCTGCCATGGTGTTAATGTCTTATGTTGTTATCAATGAAATGGCCATGGCAGCAACTGTGACTAAAAACTACACATAAAATAGCATAAAGTTCAAATTTCCCCCTTGGGACAAGAAAAGTTCTAAAATGAGACTGAATACACAAATATAGTATTTTCAGAAAATACAAATACAGAAAAATTATCTGATAATTTTAAAATGTGAAAATCAAAACTCTTTGTCTTTGTCAAAAGAATCAAAGCTCTTATCAACACCACAATATATTATGGCAGGAGTCTGAGGACATCACACATCATGTGACTTCAGCATCAAGTGTCTAGCAATGGGTGCTGTTGCTATTAACAAGTTGGCGGTGCCCATGAAAAGCAGTCAGTCAGTCAGTCAGTCATTAACCAACCCTCTATATCCTAACACAGGGTCACGGGGGTCTGCTGGAGCCAATCCCATCCAACACAGGGTGCAAGGCAGGAACAAACCCCCAAGCAGGGCACCAGCCAACCACAGGGATAAAATTATGGCATCCATTAAACAAAATGGCAATGCAAATCCATCAAACTCCTAATGATAAAAAATATGAAAAATTATAATAATAATAAAAAATGTTACAATTAAAGAAAAAAATACACCACAAGTTCCTAATCGATTATAAGACAATTGTGATCAAATATAATAAGTAATAGAGGATCCATGTAGATTACTACTTTTGGCTACTAGCGCACTGCAGACAGTTGTGACACCAGCACTATCACAAACGCAAATGAGCCAATTCACATGTAAATATGCCTTTTCATATTCTAAGAGCAGTGAAATCTTATGTCTCATGCCGCTGGTATTAGAAAACCTGAACAGATGATACCAATGCAAAGTGAAGATTATGCAGAGATAGTGGGTGATTGTCATTAGTACCTTGTTAAATCAATCAATCTGTTAATACAAACCATTTATGCTTTTTACAGCCCATATTGAGACAGGAACAGATGCTGTGATTACTAGACAGTGAGATAACGCTACACCAGAGTAATGTATAGCTGCTTGATATTGAGTTCTTTTTTGTGTTTTAATAAAGTAGCATAGAATATTCATGTGACATACTGCCCTGATTTAAAAAAAGAAACAAAAAAAAACACATAAATGTCATGGGGAGGAATAACTCAAGCACTTTATCTAAAAAAATTATAAATTCCATGACCAGAGAAATTCACTGTGGGCTTAGACTGTGGAATTCACTTTATTTAGGTGGGAAATGACACTTAGCCTGATATGCACTGATATGTACAGTATGTGTTTAACCTCATTTACTTCAAAGTTAATTGAAAATCAAATGATGTTCCAAAGAATGACTTTTTAGTCCTAATCAGTCTTAATGATTTTAAACCTTCAATCTTTATTTTAAACCACCTGTTACAAGTAGGTGGCCCCAGAAGCCGGCGACCAAATTAACATAAGTAGATGGTAGTAAAAGTAATATGCAACATATCACCGCTCTCTGGCCCCACAATAAACATCCATCCATCCATTCTCCAACCCGCTGAATCCGAACACAGGGTCACGGGGGTCTGCTGGAGCCAATCCCAGCCAACACAGGGCACAATGCAGGAAACAATCCCGGGCAGGGTGCCAACCCACCGCAGGACACACACAAACACACCCACACACCAAGCACACACTAGGGCCAATTTAGAATCGCCAATCCACCTAACCTGCATGTCTTTGGACTGTGGGAGGAAACCGGAGCGCCCGGAGGAAACCCACACAGACACGGGGAGAACATGCAAACTCCACGCAGGGAGGACCCGGGAAGCGAACCCGGGTCCCCAGGTCTCCCAACTGCGAGGCAGCAGCGCTACCCACTGCGCCACCGTGCCGCCCCCACAATAAACATTCACTGTCAAATTTATTTGGTTACAGAAAACTAAATACTGCTTAAAATCAATGCTGATATTTTATCAGGCAGTGTGGTAAGGCTTTGGACTTCATACCCTGAGGATGTGAGTTCAAATCCCGCTATTGACGTTGTGTGCCCACAAACAAGTCACTTGACCTGCCTGTGCTCCAACTGGAAAACCAAAAGAAATGGAACCAATTGTATCATTGTATAAATGTTGTACATTGCCTTGAATAAAGGTGTCAGCTAAATAAGTAAATGAATGTTTTTAGTATTATTATAACAGTGCCCCCTAAATTGGTGAACACCAAGATTATTCAGGATATTTTCACTGACATAAAGATGTTCATACTTTTCTAATGTATGGTTTGCAATATGATCACAACTGAACACAGGTGTCTCTTGAGGACCTCATTTAACTCTTGCATGTCTGAGTGGTCTGCCACAAAAGGACTCAAAAGGTGAAGAGAGCAAAAACAAGGGAATAAAGAAGTGTCAGAAGCTTTAAGTAAAGTTGGGACATTTTTATCTAAATCTTATTCAATACTGGCAGGGCTACCCTACACTGCTGGGGTAGAATAAAGTGGTGGTGCAGTTACTAAATAAACTGCCAGGGGGAAAAACTTGGGTGCCAAACCCAAACCTTAATTGATTTAACCCATCATGGGGAGCAACTTTGTATATTGAAAATAAATATTCAAGGTAATTTTACAAAAGTCTATGTTCACTTATTAAGCATTATGGGTTCACAATTTCCCAACCTCCACTTTGAAAAAAAAAAATATTGCTTGAGCACAAAGATTTCCAACAGTCTAAAAAAATTCAAAACATAGGCACATCAGGAAATTAGAACATTAGAGCAATCTAGACGAGAACAGGCCATTCAGTCCAACAAGGCTCGCCAGTCCTATCCACTTATTTCTTCCAAAAAAACATCAAATCCAGTTTTGAAAGTCCCTAAAGTCTTACTGTCTACCACATTACATGGTAGCTTATTCCATGTGTTTATGGTTTTCTATATAAAGAAAAACTTCCTAATGTTTATGTGAATTTCTGTGTCCCCGTGTTCTTGTTGAACTCATTTTAAAATAACACTCTTGATCCACTGGACAAATTCCCTTCATAATTTTAAACACTTCAATCATAGATAGATAGATAGATAGATAGATAGATAGATAGATAGATAGATAGATAGATAGATAGATAGATAGATAGATAGATAGATAGATAGATAGATAGATAGATAGATAGATAGATAGATACTTTATTAATCCCAAGGGGAAATTCACATACTCCAGCAGCAGCATACTGATAAAAAACAATATTAAATTAAAGAGTAATAAAAATGTAGGTATAACAGACAGTAACTTTATATAATGTTAATGTTTACTTCCCTGGGTGGAATTAAAGAGTTGCATAGTGTGAGGGAGGAACGATCTCCTCAGTCTGTCAGTGGAGCAGGACAGTGACAGCAGTCTGTCGCTGAAGTGGCTCCCCTGTCTGGAGATGACACTGTTCAGTGGATGCAGTGGATTCTCCATGATTGATAGGAGCCTTCTCAGCGCCCGTCGCTCTGCCACAGATGTCAAACTGTCCAGCTCTGTGCCTACAATAGAGCCTGCCATCCTTACCAGTTTGTCCAGGAGCGAGGCGTCTCTCTTCTTTATGCTGCCTCACCAGCACACCACCGCATAGAAGAGGGCGCTCGCCACAACCGTCTGATAGAACATCTGCAGCATCTTATTGTAGATGTTGAAGGACACCAGCCTTCTAAGAAAGTATAGTCGACTCTGTCCTTTCTTGGACAGAGCATCAGTATTGTCACTTCTTAATCTTTTGCTTAAACTGAAAAGACTCAGCTCTTTTAATCTTTCCTCATTATTCAACCTTTGCAGCCCTGGAATCAGCCTAGTCGCTCTTCTCTGGACCTTTTCTAGCACTGCTATGTCCTTTTTGTAGTCTGGAGACTAAAACTTCACACAGTTCTCCAGATGAGGCCTCACCAGTGTGTTATAAAACTTGAGCAAAACCTCCTTGGACTTGAACTTCACACTTCAAGGCGCTATATAACCTAACATTCTATTTGCCTTCTTAATGGCTTCTGAACACTATAGCTTAGAGTCCACTATGACTCCTAAAGACTTCTCATAAGGTGTACTCTCGATTTTCCGACTACCCAATGTGTATTCACACCTAACATTTTTACTTCCTATGTGTAATATACAGTACTTTACATTTACTGACATTAAATGTCATCTGTCACAAATCTGCCCAAGCCTGTATGCTATCCAAGCCCTTCTGTAATGATATAGTGGATTCCAAATGATCTACTAATCCACCTATATTGGTATCATTAGCAAACTTAACCAACTTGTTAATTATATTCCTATCTAAATCATTTATATATATTAAAAATAGCAGCAGCCCTAACACTGACCCCTGTGGAACACCACTCTTAACACTGGCCAATTCTGATAAGGTTCCTTATACCGTCACCTTCTACTTCCTGTGTCTGAGCCAATTCTGCACCCATCTAAAAACATCACCCTGTACTCCCACTTCTTTTAGTCTGATGCCCAACCTCTCATGTGGCACCTTATCAAATGCTTTCTTAAAGTCCAGATAAATAATATCATCTGCTCCACTTTGGTCGTATCCTTTTGTTGCCTCCTCATAGAATTCCAGCATGTTAGTAAAACACGACCTCCCTCTTCTGAACCCATGTTTACTGTCCTGAAAAACTCCTGTTCTTGCCAAGTGTTGCTCAATCTTATCCTTAATAATTCCTTCCATTAATTTTCCTGTGATGCATGTTAAGCTTACTGGCCTATAGTTGCTTGGATCTGCCCAGTCACCCTTTTTATATAATGGGATGATCTTTGCCATTTTCCAGTCTTTCGGAATCTCTCCAGTGCGCAGTGACTTTCTAAAAATATGTGTCAAGGGTTTATATATGTACTCTCTAGCCTCCTTAAGAACTCGAGAGTAAATATTATCTGGTCCTGGTGATTTGTTTGATTTCAGCTCATTTAATCTGAGCAATATGTCTCCTTCCACAATTTCCAAATCCCACAGTACCTCCTTAGTAGTCCTGTTCACCTCTGGGAGGTTATCCACTTGCTCACTTGTAAACACCTCAGAAAAATGTAAGTTTATTGCATCCAGTATTTCACTGTCTGTATCTTTTAATTCCCCTTTACTATTTCTGATGCACTTCACCTCTTCCTTGACTGTTCTTTTACTACTAAAATACTGAAAGAATCTCTTAGGGTCTTCTTTCGCCTTATCTGCTGTATTCCTCTCCAACTGTCTTTGAGCCTTTCTGATATCCTTCTTAATGGTTACCCTCATGTTCTCATATGCTCTATGATTCACTTTGCAGTCATTAGTCATATATGCCTTATAAAGATGTTTTTTCCTTTGCAGCTTCTTTTTTAAATCACCGTGGAGTTTTTTTTAATTTCCTATTAATTCCAAATTTAGGTATGTATCTGTCCTGCATGTTCCACTGTTCCTCGACTGTCTCCATACTTAAAAGCTTATCCCAGTGTATCCTACCTAGACTTTGCCAAATCTGCTCAAAATTTGCCTTACCAAAGTTGAACTTAACAATTTCAGTCTTTGCATCTGCAGTCTTACAAAATAAAGAAAATTGTATTATATTTTGATCATTTGACCCTAGTGGTTCAATCACTTCTACACCCTCAATTCTATCTTGATTATTACAAAATACTAAATCCAGACAAGCTTCACCCTGTGTTGGTGCTTTAACATACTGTGTTATAAAACAGTCACTGATTACTTCTTAAAACTCCTGCTCATTCCACATTCTACACTAAGGACTCAAATTAGTCCTTAGCTTTGTGGTGTTAAATAACAAAATGTCCAAAGTCAGTGAAGTTATAGGATCTATGACTGAAACTTGCATCCAGTGCCAGTGCTAGGTTATTTAGCACCCTATGCCAAGCTTATTAGTGTGCTAACCAACTGTTTGATGGCTAACCCGTGCGACTGGGTTTTTACCCCACTTATGATCTGTGCCTAATTCTCCTTAATGGTGGTGCCAGCCCTGCTTGTATCCAAGAATATTCATCAGTTATCCATGCATTTCAGGACTTCTTGCCCTTCATTGGGGCCCAGCAAACATGAACCTAAAGATTTAAATAGAGTTTATACTTCCCATAGAAAGATATGCTCTGGATGCAGCATTCACTATGAATTGTTACCAACAACAGAAGATTCTGAAACACTCCTAAGGCAAAGAACTCCTACTTACAAAGAACAGCTAGCTCCAATTTAAAGAACAATAAATGAAAAAAAAAACAATTTCTGGTGTGTCAATAATCTTTATATATATAACACTACCATGGTTGTTTGTTTGTCTGTCCAGAATTTTAAATCACCTGTAGCTCGCAAA
Source organism: Erpetoichthys calabaricus (assembly GCF_900747795.2). Classification (NCBI taxonomy): domain Eukaryota; kingdom Metazoa; phylum Chordata; class Cladistia; order Polypteriformes; family Polypteridae; genus Erpetoichthys; species Erpetoichthys calabaricus. Next base: position 20,562,404 of record NC_041404.2, read on the forward strand.
CCGCTTGAACTATTGACCTGAAATTTGGTACACATATACTATGTGGCGTCTACTATGCACTTTCAGGGTGATGATTGACCTCCAAGGTTATTCCTCTTTTATTTTTTATTTTATTGTAGAATCAACTCTCAGCAGTGACCAGCAGGGTGGCCGTGCAGCGCATATGTACAGGGGCCGTACTCATCCCCACCACCTTTGCTGTCACTTCCCCTACCTCTTCATATCAGATTGAAGACTTAAGTGTCAGCTTAAGTGAAAAATTAAGGAAAACATACTAAGTAATTGCAACACAAACACTGACTTAATCAGTTTTAATGCAAAAAGTTGCCGATGGAAGAAAAGGAGAAGTGGGCCGCTAAGGTGGAGAAAGGATGAGCTGCTCAGGAAACAGCAAGCACATCAAACTCTGAGCAAATGAATGCTAAATGTACAGGGAAAGAAAATGAAAACTATGAAGGCTCAAGTCAAGCGTATTCACTACACGTTATCATGCAGTGCACCGTTACTGGTCTCAGTATATCAATTGTCTGGAACATCTTAGTCCCACCTAACCTGAAGAGTGTTATACAATATTATTGAATAAACAAGACCTCAAAATCCTCACAGAACATATAAATCATACTAGCTGACGCCCGCCGTAGCATACGGCGGTGTAAGAATAGGAACGGAAAATGGTGAGAAAGGAATTCAGAAATCAAGAAGAAAGAAATACTTCTTGAAAGACGCAGTGTGCATGTAGAATTTCCGGCCAAACAGGATTACATGTGAAAGTGATAAATAAATCAGGCTTTCCAAATTTACGTACTATGGCCACGGCATCCTGATAGTTTTGTTGCATGTATCTTGGACTTCCTGGAAATGTGGACAGTAATATGATCATTTTGCCTACACGTACGTTGTCATTTGCAGCGTTTGCTTGCAGTGTGTCTAATAGTTCCACGCGCAGATCTTGTTGATGTAATCTGAGATAGTTGAGACGCGTGCCCTCTGTTTTAACATACGCATCTATTACGTACTGTTGGAATAGTTTGCCGCTGGAGTGCAAAATACTAAATGTATTCCTCATTGCTAATCTGTACGCGTAAAATTGGCATTGAGTAGGCCTTATTCGCTGGGCCGTTCTTTTATCGGGAACATGAAGTAAATCTTTGTGCCAGCCAATGTCTCTGTAAGGGAATAAAAGTGGGTAAACCATAGGATTGCAATTCATATTGAGCGTGGAAATCTTTTTACAGGAGTTGCCTATGGGATAGATGCAAATGTCCCTTTCGGCAGGCATTTCGCCATCTTCTCTGACAAAAATCGCTGCAACATCGGTGTGACATGTCGGGGCATTGTATCGTCATAAATCCTGCCTAGGGCTTTCCTTGAAAACCATTCGTACAGATGCTGTTGGATTGGACTGAGCAATTTCATGCATGTGTTTGTATGATTTAGCGAAGGGGTTGATGGTTCTGAGCATGAAATCTAGCTGGAGAAGTACATTTTTGCTACATGTAGAGTTTGCTTTATTTTGTAAGTGTACTTCAGTAACGATAATTTTTAGCTTCTGATGTTTGCTGTGTAAGAAGCTGTTGTAAAGACACAGGTGACTCCCGCAAAGGTGGTAAAGCTACTTTACCATTGTGGCAGCACCTCGAGGACTTGTTGGATGTATTATGCTTAGCAGGCCAGTATAGTGCATGACATGGAAGAGGACGAATAGGAATCGAGAAATGCCGTGTCGGCTGTGTGTGGGCAGGACCGGTTTTGAAGAGGAGCCGCAGGTAGCATGGGGAAGGTTTTGGAAGAGGACAAATAGGAATCGAGAAATGGTGTGTCGGCTGCATGTGGGCAGGAATGGTTTTGAAGTGGAAGCATGACGAACCAGTAAAGAAATATATATAAGAGATACTAAAGGCTTTTACAATTAATCACTCTATATTCTAACCTATAGGGCTATGGAGACAGTCAACAACTGAATAATCATTAATCAATTTTTGATAAATAAGCAACTTTGCATGCATGTGCCAAGACCCAGAAATGCATGCTGCCCAAACATTAAAGCATGAGTAAGAATTTAGGAAGCAAAATTCCTTGTTAACAGGTGAAAAAAAAAACTTTATTGAGTTTCACATTTTTTAATTTTAACAAATATATCACCAAACCATATGTAAATTGAAACTTGTCTTTTTTGGACACTAACTGGAATGGTGTACAGGTCTGTTACCTGCCTTCAGTCCAATGTTGTGGCCTCTGTAACCCTAATGTAGATTAAATGTGTATAGTATATGCCAGTGCTTCTCAAACTCAGTCCCGGGGACCCACTGTAGCTCCAGGTTTTTGTTCCTACCAACTTCTGCTTTTAATTGGACTCCTTGGCTAATTAAGTGAGTTGTTATTTCTCAGAGTCAATGGAGAAATAACAAAACTAAGTTTGGTAAATTTTTATTAAAATGTTCTAAGCACTTAAAAGGGGATTTTTTTTAACTTTTTAACAATTTTCATCCTGATTTTCATTCTGCTTTTCCAAGCGTTCTAATTGTTTATTATCTACTAACTAGTGGGTCTGACGCTAAAGTTATTGCAGCCTTTCATCACTCAGTGTTGTTCACCTGGCTGTCAATTCTGTTTGTTTTAATTCTCATTATTAGGATACAATGAAGGGTGCAAACTGCACACAAAAATAACACAACAATAGGACAACAACAAAAGAGAGGTAAGCGTTTAAAGCAAAATTAGAAATATTTTAAAATGTCTTATAAATGTAAAAATCGTACTGCTGTGCTTTTCTAAAGACAGAATACGAGAAGGGAATAAAGACCTGCGGCCACAGTGGGTCCTCAGGGCTGTGTTTGGAAACTACTGTTATATGCTATTACAAAATATAAAGTAATAACCTTGTCCTTTGTATTCTGATGAGCTCAGGTTTAGGTATTATGATTGCCTTGATGACATCTGAAGTCCAGAATATAAGAGGCCATTATTTTGTGTAGAGATGTAACTTCAATAGGTGTGTAGCTCTCAGCTCCCACCTGCCAATATCTTTGTGTAACTTTGAGTTGTGTTTTGGTGAATTAGTCATTTGGATTAACACTCCATGATAATTCTAAAAGGTCAGCTAATAAGAGACAGGCATGTAAAAGAAAACCAAATGTTGTAATACCACCAATGCAACAAGGGATAGTTTTGTGTTTCTATTTTTTTTGTTAGCAGGGGAATCAGCTGTGTTATGGCTGGGGGCTTGGAGATGTGGTGGATAGGGTGGGGATGCAGAAATATTTGAACATTTCTCTATAATGACAAGCAAAGCTCCTGGAAATAACTGCTGAAACACAAGCCTAGTTTTAACTCGAGGTCACACATCTCATAATAAAGCCAATTTCACAGGAGCAAGTAATCCGGATTATGGCTTTTTTAAATTGCACTTTCCAAATTGTTTGCAAATAACTTACTCTCAGTGAAAGATGCAGCCTTTCCTTTACCCAGGCCATTATGAAGAATGCCAGCTCAGCCAAAGATAACAACATGTCTCCAATTGAGGCCATTTGTAATATAAGAAATGCCTGAAGCGCCCACAGTAGAAAATATTAATGGTCAGCAGGGATGTCCTGAAAGAAAGAGTAGGCAAAGGTTAGCTTCCAATAACAGAAAAATAGAGTCAGGATAGCTCTAGCAATGGAAATAATTTGGTGTGTTGGTGTGTTGTGAACTGGGCATGGACACCTACTACTGTCTGTCTTTATCACACACCTGTATGCATTCAAAACATAACATCTGCTTGTACTAAAAAGCCAATCACTGACCTTCACTGATTCTGAATGCCTTTTTAGAAAGTTGCTTTCTGCAATACCAGATTAATAAACACTAGGAAGGGAGCCTTGCCCACTTGTCCACCCAGTTAAATGCCAAAGCACTCTCTTTCTCAAATATTTACAGAGATAACCTTAGAAACAGAGGGGCACAAGAAGAGGAACTCGAACATATAATCAGTGGTTGTTTTTATAACGTCCTGTGGTGGGTTGGCACCCTGCCCGGGATTGGTTCCTGCCTTGTGCCCTGTGTTGGCTGGGATTGGCTCCAGCAGACCCCCGTGACCCTGTGTTCGGATTCAGCGGGTTGGATAATGGATGGATGGATGGATGTTTTTATAACTCGGTTTGTTAAAATGCCAACAGGAGGAGAATGCCTGTCTAGATTTAGTATTCTGAAATAATCATCATAGAATTCTGGATTAAAGGTAAGCAGGCCATTAGGATTTAGTGTCCATATATAATTCACAGCGTATTTTCAAAAACCTAAACAGTTACATTTAATTTTGGCAGAACAAATTATAACACACATGTTCTTGTCATCCAATAAGTGATGCAACAGCAACAGCACTGTATGTACAACATGTGGCGGTATGCATTACTCAGTGTCTGAGTTTTAGGGAAAAATAAAAAACAAACAACTGCATGGTTGTTAAAATCATTTATGGAAAATTGACTCAAGAATTTAGTCAACATTTTCTCGATTTTGTTAGCATTTTGGCATAAGTCAGTAATTATTTTGTCTGCCAGGATTTACATCTCTTCTTGTGATCTCAACTCCTGTGTACTTATCATCTCCTAGTTTTCCAAACTATTGTCTTTACTGAATACTGTAATAGCAAAAATGGTGAACAGGACTGAAACCAAAATCCAGACCAGGATACCACTAGGTCTGGAACTCAGAGATGGCCTCACCCCAGGTAGCCTAGCCACAAACTCAAACATTATGCACAAGCCCAGAATGGAGCCTAGGATTTTAAAGTTCAGAATACTCAACAAATGAACATGGGGGGAGAGGATGGCTCTACACCTATGGTTTAAAAGACAAAAGAAAGCAAATGCCCTTTATAAATAAAGAATTTATTCAAATGATCAAAAAGGAAGTACAAAAGACATGGCAAGGGAAAAGAGGAAAAGTACAGCAATAACAGATTGCCTAAAAAGGTAACCCAAAGCAAATGTAGCTAGTCCAAAATTGAAAGAAATTCCAGAAAATAGAAACAAAACTCCACAATTACAGAAAATCCAAAAAGTACTTACAATAATGATCCTCACACTATAACACTAAATGACACAGCCAGAATAAACAGGATGAGGGCAGTCCTTCAACAGCGATGTCATGGAAGACTTCCTCATGATGTTCCACCCACAGAACACAGGCATATAGCAAAGAAACATTATATTCTGTTCACAATAACTAAATACTAAGCAACATTAAATACAAAGAAATAGATAATGACAAGAAACACTTGTAAAATAATAATTCAGGAAAGTAACAGAAATTACCAAAAAAGAGAAATAACTTACTTAAGCAGGGATCAGACCCTGGCTAAAACATAACATTGATAATTTGTGTCTGTGTGCATACTGTATCTGTGCGATTCGTGATTCATTACATTAGTGTGGGCACCAGCCTCCACAATAGTGCTAAAAAAAAGCAAATAGGAGAAACAAGGAACACAATAATCATACTCAGTGATGTCAACAAAGCAAAAAATACACTAGTAAACTATATTTTCAGGCCTTATATAATAGGAAGAACTAACATCATCAAAACATCACAGGCTGACTTGTTTGACCACATCCAGCATGAGTCATTGTCATGACCTTTGATGTCATGACATTGCCACCATCTTGGATCTCACGAAGAACAAAGAAAATGCGAAAAAAATCGGACTAATGCATTTAGTTGAAAGGGGCATCCAGGACCTTTCATTTCTTGAGCCTTTCCTTTCCACCTAACTTTTTACTGTGGCAATGTGCTACTTTAATAAATAATCGAGAGTCCTGGAGATGCAAGTGCACTGGTGATCTTGCACACACCATTTCTAGGCTGATTGGGTGCTTGGATGATCGCATATTCACGTGCAAAAGCGAGTGGATCAGTCAAGTGCTTCATTCACACCTCAGAGCAGGTGGAGGACAGCACCTGCACCAAATTGTCTAAAGTGAGCCTGCATGGCAGAATAGGGAGGGAAGACAAAGAGAAATTAAGGAAAGGAGGTGATAGGAATAGAAAGAGAAAGAGGAAGGATCGGGGAGGAGCCTATGAGAGTGGAAAGGAAACAGGTGGTTGGGGAGACGGCCCCGATAGTAATGCACGACTGGTGATTGGGGGCAGGGGTCGCTCCCACCCAAGTGTCTTGGGGAGCAAGAGGGACCAAGTGCTCCAGCGGAACCCCCACAAAAGGCAGAGGAGTCAGAGGAGCAAGGCTTGGTGTGGGGCCCCATAGATTGCTGAGGGACTGGCAGTGGGGGCCTGAGTCTTCTTATGGTTGACTGCGCCTGCTGGTGGACATCTCCTCTGGGTGTAGAGATTATGTCTGGAGTAAACAGAAGACACGTCTGTTTTTAAAAAGGTGGCATGTTCTGCCAGGGATTTTAACTTTGATTTTTATCAAAGGATTGGATTTATTTAATTGAACATTTTAATCTCTATAATCATAGGATTTTATGGAATATTTATTTATTGAAGATAGTGATGCACTGCCATTTGAACACTTTTTTTTAGTAAAAGGCACCCCAACACTTTGCACCAACCCCTTGCTGACTGTGTGTGTCCTCATTTGCCCAGCTCATCCTCCGGTACGTTTTTGACGGTTCCAGGTTCAAGAGGTTCCCGGAAGCAACCATGGAGTGTGAAGCTAACTTGGACCATCACACTATTCTACCCCCTGTTGTTACGGTCAGAACTTTCCATATACTGTAAGTCCTGATGAACCAATTTTTTTAACCAGGTATCAAAGGTTTTCGAATTAGAACAGAAGTGAAGTTGGACATAACCAAGGTTAAGCACTGTAAGACAAGAGACTGATCATCATATTAAAGGGAATGCATTCACATCTAGAAGCATAACCAGAATCATAAGAAGAATTTTTCTATTTTTTCAGGTCTTACCTTTATATTTATACAACGTATGGACTTTCCGTAATGACCTATTATAACATGTAAGCCAAGATGGTGTTCATCACGTGACACATGCCAGGCCCGGCCTTAGGCATAGGCGAAAGAGGCGACCGCCTAGGGCCCCGGCGTCTGGGGGGCCCCAGATCGACTCCTTGGTCTAATTTTCACGCATTTCGCAGAGCTTCCAGGGGGGCTCCACCCCCCTCAGGGGGCCCCTGGACCCCCCTTTCGCCTAGGGCCCCATAATACCTAAGACCAGGCCTGCACATGCATCATGTTCCTAGCAACCACATAGCATCATAGCAAATAGACACACAAAATGATGGCCTGCATAAGAAGAAAATCGTAAAAAATTACATGAAATGATCTCACTAAAATAATGAAAGTACTACACAAATTACACAAGGTATAATAATTGCACAATCCTGACAACCTCTCTATTCACCTTTCTTTTTTTTTTCTTGAGGACATAAATCTATCAGTTGTTCTGGGAATAAATGAGAGACATTTATTTGAAACATGATCAGTAAAATGGCCATGTTTTCCCAGTAAAATTGCCACTCAGTATAGTTTTTATATTTTCAGTTCCATTATACAGGCTGAATACATCCATCCATCCATCCATTGTCTCCCGCTTATCCGAGGTCGGGTCGCGGGGGCAGCAGCTTGAGCAGAGATGCCCAGACTTCCCTCTCCCCGGCCACTTCTTCTAGCTCTTCCGGGAGAATCCCAAGGCGTTCCCAGGCCAGTCGAGAGACATAGTCCCTCCAGCGTGTCCTGGGTCTTCCCCGGGGCCTCCTCCCGGTTGGACGTGCCCGGAACACCTCACCAGGGAGGGCGTCCAGGAGGCATCCTGATCAGATGCCCGAGCCACCTCATCTGACGCCTCTCGATGCGGAGGAGCAGCGGCTCTACTCTGAGCCCCTCCCGGATGACTGAGCTTCTCACCCTATCTTTAAGGGAAAGCCCAGACACCCTGCGGAGGAAACTCATTTCAGCCGCTTGTATTCGCGATCTCGTTCTTTCGGTCACTACCCATAGCTCATGACCATAGGTGAGGGTAGGAACATAGATCGACTGGTAAATTGAGAGCTTCGCCTTGCGGCTCAGCTCCTTTTTCACCACGACAGACCGATGCAGAGCCCGCATTACTGAATACATCATCAATAAAATACAATACAATACAATTTATTTTTGTATAGCCCAAAATCGCACAAGGAGTGTGGCAATGGACTTTAACAGGCCCTGCCTTTTGACAGCCCCCCAGCCTTGACTATCTAAGAAGACAAGGAAATCTCACAAAAAAAAAACCCTTGTATAGAAAACAAAAATGGAAGAAACCTTGGGAAAGACGGTTCAAAGAGAGACCGCTTTCCAGGTAGGTTGGGCGTGCAGTGGGTGTCAAAAAAGGGGGAAAATACAATACAATACACAGAACAGAACACAAGTAATCCTCAATACAATACAATAGTGCAATAGAAATATTACAAGTACAGAGAGCAGAATTCAACAATAGATGAGAACACATAATAAATAGGATTCGGGTTCGGATGTGTGATCTTGTGATATTTGCCACCCAGTTCTGAAATCACATTTTCTGTTATAATGTCACCCAGGTGCAAGCAGGAGTGGGCAGATCACCAGTTTATCATCAGGCACAAACACACACTGCTTAACTCTTGTCAGGACATTTTAGAGATGACGAATACTGCATTTTCACATTAGCCATATTTTTACAAGTAAAGTCTGCTGTAGTTGTTGCAAAAACGATTTGCTGAAGATGAAATGGCTTTAGTCTTCAGCAGCATACTAATGCTTATTTTGATTTGATATCTCTTGACAAGCCAGAAATTGATCATGTAGTTATGGCAGGATACAGGCAGATGTGTTCTTGCCATTTTTGTCTTTGGTTTGTGGTGTGGAAGAATTCACCGACTAATGTCAGCCTTCCTTTTCTAGTAAACTGCTTACATCTTAGTTTCAGATCACCATTCAAGAAAGATGATGTTCATGTTTTCAGCTCTTCAGTCCATGTCTAGAAAGGACACAATACTGTTGCATCTGAGCTCAGCCGCATTTTCGCGAGACACTTTGCTTTAAACGTTGAAGCTTTCCAAGTCGTGTGAGATCATCTGAATCGCTATTTGAAACAAACTGAGAATGACAGTTATTCTGAATTTGACTTTAGCGCTTACAGCGAAAATATATGGAATTTAGAAGGCTTAGCAATATGATGCCTTGCTGTGCAGGGTTATTTGATCCACCCTTTCTACAAGATAAAAGCTGCAGGGAAGCTCATAAGCAGGCTTCCATTTCCCTTCTGAGGACCAAACTCTTCGCTTGATTGTACAAATGTTAAAAGTATTTGCGTAATGCAATGGCATGTGGAAGAATTTAATAGCAACATTTCATATGACCCAGCACGTGTATTATCAGACATAATATTTTTATTGCAGCTTTTGTTAGGTCACAAATGGAATTGATATCTTCTACCACGAGATGCTATCTCTAAAAGTCTTAATGTTCTAAGTCATGGATCATTAAATGCTGAACTGGAATTGAATAAAAAAAAAAACTAAATGACGCTACATGAAATGCTACTGTATTTAGATTAGCTTAGCAGTGTGAGAGAAAAAGATGTTACAAAATGTTTACAGTTTGCATTTTCACTACTTTGAGTGCACATAATATTCTATTTACTGCCAAGACTGATTTATTGGAAAAACCCTTCAGGGTGTCATATCTTATACGTTACTGCCAGAGGTGTCAGATTTGTTCTTTTTGTGTATAAAATGTGATAGAATTTATATGCATACACTGTGTCCTCAAAATCATCCATATTTAATATCTAAATAGGATGGAACACTGGCATTTTCTGTGGTAAGCCCAAACCTGAATCATGACTGGACATACCATATTGTCACAGTCACCTCCAGCTCCCTCCGTGACATTGAATTTCTATGGATGGACATCATGGAAAGAAAATAAGGATAATCATAACATTTATATTCAGATCTTCTTTTAAAATAGTTAAAAAGTAAGAATCTATCCTGACTGCACTGGGCAACTGGAAAGAGATAGTTCTGGTTGTGGCAGTAGCACCTAACCTCATACACACACAGACACACCTATAGTCATTTACACCACACACAATTTATATTTGCTAATTAGCCTAGCCTGCATGTCTTTAGGATGTGGGAAGAAATCAGAATACCATTAGAAAATCCACAAGAGGCACTAGGAGACAATCTTCACACAGATGATGAACATGCCAAGCTTTGAACTCTGTCCCCTGAAGCTGTGATGCAGTAGCACTAAGCCCATCATGCCTCCATTCTATTATATAAAGAACTGAAAAATTATACTGTATATTGAGATTAATACTGAGAAATGTGTATATAATACTCAACAACAAATGTTTACCAATTGGTGATTATGATAGACAGCCTCAAGCTGAACGCAAATATAATGTCATATTGACTGCATTATGCAGGAATTTGGAGATACATGAAATTAACTTTTTAATCACTAACTGATGCTGACACATTATATTAGTTCAAATGAGCTAAAAATGTTTTACTGCTTATTTTCATTTATACGTGGTATCTGATGCTTCTCGTTTCTATGTCTGGCATTGACCCATTCCATTTGCCCTGATCCTGATTTTCAATTGTTGTAAAGTCCTGTTGAAACTTTTCACCATATTGTCACTGATTGCACCAAAATTGGCAGGGAAGAAGTCCAAGTCCCTTAGTGACGCGTTGCACTTCATGGTTTTGTATGCTCTGGACACCAGGGGGTGCAACAGGTATCCCAACCGTGATACAGATATACAACAGGCACAAGTTCAAGTCCAGCACAACACAGGCATTTATTCTGCTGTGGGAAACTCTTTACTACACTCCCCAGCTGCACAGCCAACAGATTACTTAATCACAGAAATAAAAGAAGCCTTTTTCTTCTTCTTGTCTCTTTATTTCTCTCTCGGTCTCTCGACTGCCTCCACTCCTCCTCTAGCAAGCTTTATCCCTCTTCCTCCTGACTCTGGTTCCTTGAATGAAGTGGTCCCTTTTATGCTGCACCTGGGAGAGCTTCAGGTGGTCCATCAGCATTTTCTGGGAGTACTCCCAGATGTGGTGGAAGCCCAAAGTAGGGCTCTGCAGCTTCCCACCTAGCAGCCCCAACAGCACCCAACAGGGCTGTCCCTTGGAGCCCTGTGAGAATCCAAGGTGCCACTGCAACCCAGGGTGGCTGCCATCTAGCTCTCCGGGGGAGGCAGTGCCCTGTGTACATCTGCTCCCCCAGGCCTTCCATTATGATGGCCTCCCGGCCTATAAAGAACCCCAGCTGTCCATCATATTACTAAGTAATTGAATTAGAACACTGGACACATTAGAATAGGTCATGTCCCACCTATTCATCAAGACTGTCCAAAGTAATATCAAGCCAAGATTTGAAGGTCAGTAAAGTTCTAATCTCCACCACACTACTGGGTAATTTATTTCATGTGTCTATGTTTCTTTGATTGAAGAAAAAGTTCCTTACAATTGTGAGAAATCTCCTCTGCGTTCCTGTTAAATAATTTATTTTGAAGTAATAGTTGGGATCCAATGTGCTAATTCCTTCATGTCACCTCTTATTTTCCATTTGCTTAAAATAAAAAAGGTTCCATTCCTTCAGTTTTTCCTCAGTAGTAGCTCTTAGAATCATCTTAATCAATTTTCTTTGCACTTTCTTTAGTTCTGCACATCCTTTTTGTAATATGGAGACACAAGGTGAGAACTAAACTAGTGTATTATATAAATTAAGCATAACCTCCCTAGACTCCACACATTGGCCTTCGTAACCTAACATCCTATTAACCTTCTTAATGACTTCTGTACACAGTCTTGACATAGACAGTGATGAGTCTGTTCTGACTCATAAGTTCTTCTCATACGATATATAGTCAAGTTTTAGACGAATATTGTGTATTCAAATCTAACATTTCTATTTCCTATGTTTAATAATTCACATTAACTTACATTCAATTTCATCTACCATAAATCTGCCCAAGCGTTTATGCTATCTAAGTCCCTCTGTAACAATTTAGCTGATTCCGCATTATCTGTCCTTCCCCCTAGTTTGGTATCAAACTTAGCCAGTTTATTCATTTTTTCTTTGTCCCCATTGTTTATTTAGGCTATATTATATTCAGTAATCTCTTCGAGACTGAACAGCCTAAGCACAAATGAGAATCTGTTTGTAGTAACTATGAAGAATGTATTGTAATGAGGAAGTGCAAATCAGAATTCAGAAGACATGGTTAAGACCAGAACAGGCCAGACTTGGGGAGCGGTGATGGAAGGAGCTTGGGGCAAATCAAAACAGGTGGTCACTTCTGATTAATGTGAACCACTAGGGGGCACTGCAGCACCCCAAACCCCAGGCACAACTGCACAGACACAGTTTCAGCTTCCTATAAATAGATTAATTGCCATAAATACCATGTATTCCACTGTTCAAGGAATAAGACTCTTCCCTTCTTCACTCCATCCAGGTGAGCTTTGTCCGACTACTCTCCCGACTCTAACCCCGGGTGAAGTGTAAAGGAAAAGAGACTTCCTTTATACCAGACATGAGAGTACTTCTGGTGCTATCATGCTGCACCCTGGAAGCCTTTCCAGGTCAGGTGGAACCTCATCATGATAGCACCAAAGAACCCCAACTGTGCTGCCAACCAAAACTACAATTCCCATGCAGCCCTGTGGGTGTCCAAATGGGACACATGCCAGAGGGATGTCATAACCCTGTGTACTGGGGAAGCACATATCCCTGGGAAGCAGTCTCTCCCTGTCCATCCATTATAACAGCCTCCTAACTAGGAAAGTTACAACTAGGTAAACTGTTCACCCACATCCTTCCATTAAAAGGGACTCCCAGCCAAGTAAGGAACCATTCATCTCAGGCGGGATGCCAGCAAACCCATGCTGCCCATTATACTATGAAGAGTCTTGCAAGCAAAGTAAGCAATAGAGATCTTCGCATTAGGCCCCCACCATTGCTTTCTTTCCATGTTAATGCTAAGATCTGCTTAGGATAGTGCTATTTTTGGAACATCACACTGCTGGAGCCACAATTCAAATGACTCAATGCATATAATGTATTTGACTCCTGAAGATTGATCTTTTCTATGTCAGCAAAGTAATGCCACTTAGTGTTCCCAATATCCCACTAAAAATTGCTGGCGTTTTCACAACTGCGTCATTTGGCAGTTGGTTTAGGATTGCAACAATCCTGCAAATGTTGTGTTATATAATGAATGTGATAGTACTGACTAAATATGACCTAATCCTGACAAAGTGAATGGCATTAGAAGATGAAGATGCCATAGATGTACAACTACAAATATTGAAGGTGCTTCTCAAATGCTTTAAGGCTGGTGTCTTGATTAAAGATTAAGCTGGAAAAGAGCAAAGCAACCTGAGGAAGGTAGTTTGGATAGCCGCATGATGGCATGTGACTTATATGTCTACAAAGAGAGTTCACTCCTCAGGGAGGTCATCCTTGCCTTATGGGGTCACGCTGCTTGGCTTTTATTCTGCTCCACTCAGTGATGAGCCAATGCTTTGCTCTTTTGCTTTGTTTCTCCAATTATGTTAACAGGCCTCTGGAGAGCCACTCTTCAGTCAGAGCTCTCTGCTGTCAGCTCAGAGGTCAGAGGCTTGCACTTCGATGCTTTACTTTGCACCTTCCAGAACATGGGAGGTTATGGAAAATTTCTGTTGCAAGAAGTGTGATAATATTGCTTGGGTAAAGTGCTGCCAAGTGGTGCCAGCAGAGAGCATACTCTACAGAAACAACTGGAGACTTTCGTTCATAAAATCTGAAATGTATGTTTGTAGCACTTTGTTGTCATGTTCTGCTTCCTCTCGAGAAAATCTTGTTTATTGTGGTAGCTTTATTTCATGACCTAAAAAAACTCCTCTTCTAATTATGAGATGCCAAGTTCTTTGATTTTAAAGTGATTTTTCTTGGTAGTGGTAAATATTCAGTGTCATAGGGGGGCTAGAACCAGCCCCAGAAGTATCGGGTGCAAAAAAGGAACCAATGATGGACAGGATGCCAGTCAATCACAGCTCCTGCTTACAAACATGCCCTCCCACAAGGCAAATTTAGAACTGCCAATTAACTTGACATGCATGATTGTAGAATGTGGAATGAAAACCCAGAGTACCCAGAGAAAAAAATAACAGTCTGTTATGTTACAGCCAGTCTTTATTTCCTGGCTCATGTTTATTTTTTTATGATTGTTATGTTTGAATGAATATATTTCAGAATGTAATGTTTTTTTTTTATTTTTGTTTATGATTTGTTAATGATATACTGTATCTTTAAATGTGTACTTTGTTGGTTGATCCCCAAGGGGCATGTCCAACCTGGTGTCACTGCTTCTGTGTCGTCCTACTGTCTTTATAATGTATGGTATTTATTTTGATATTTTCTGGTTTTATCTTCTTTTGTTTGTGCTATTTGGATTGTCATATGGACCTTGTTTGCTTTGGATTTGTAATGGACTAGGAGTCCCAAGGCACATAAATCCAAAATCAAAAGGAATAGAGCAGAAGGTCAAATAATCTGTAAATCACAAAAAATACAATAAAGCTCAAAATGAACTGCCAGGAACTGTGGAAGACTCTCCAGATTTATAGGGCGGGGGCAGTTCCTGGCACTGATTGGCAGGTGGGCCCAACTCTAGATGGACCACACACAAAACGCATGGAACATAAAACAGACAGGTTATAGACAAGATCAAAAACAAAGAATAATACACATAATCAACAAAAGCAACATTAACTTAAATAAATGAGACAAAAATGAACAAAAAAATAAATAAAAATAAGGCTTTGAACTCCAGCCACGGGAGGAACCCTGGCTAAAACACAACAGAATTTTAGGCTTCACACATTATATAGTTTATGTTTACATTTTGTCATTTATTACTAAAATATGAAAAACGTTTCTGTTTTAACAATGTGTTTACACAGATTATTGTAGAAACGGAACACACATGAAATGCATGTGTTCCAAATAACAATCTATTATTTCCATTCTAAAACTCCAGCACCTCACTCCCAGATAATCAAGGCATGAGCTGGGAGAACCTTGTGCACATTCTGCGGCAGTGGGGGGGATGGAATAGTAGGCTGCTTGCTGCTTGTCTTGATCGGCAAATTAACAAGACAAAAGAGGCTGACAGAGAGGTGCAAAGGGATTTAAGGTGGGCTGGAGTTACAAGTTTTTTCGTAGGCTTTGGTAATTCTAGTGTCTGGTTTTAATTTGGTTGTTATTATTTATGTTAATGTTGTTTATGTTTGCTATTTGTATAATTATGCATTCTTCAGCTCAGTTAATTGTTGAGTTTCTATGCATAGAAGCTTGTTCTGCCTTGTTTCTTTTGTTTTGTGGATGGCTACCCAAATAGCGGGAGTCACGTTTCAATATTCATTTAGGTACATTGTATGCACTAGGTGGTGGTTAGTTCTTTTCTTTATTCTCATTGTATCTAGGTTTTTTTGTTTTTTTGTCATTTTGTTTGGCTATGCTTAAGGATACTGACTTCTGTTTTATCAATTTGGGTTTGGTTAATGTGAATTGCCTATTTAGGCAACTCCTTTTTGCTTTGTATGGCTCTTTTAAGCTTTTGTTATTGATTTACCCTTTTTATAACAAATATTTTAATTATAAAGATTCTTTATTTTCCTGTCTATGATCAAACAAGAGGTTTACAATAACCCTCCTCCTTGTGGGCGTTCACTTTAATTTTAATATCAATATACAGGGTGAATCAAATTTATGTTAACACTAATGGATTATTTTTTTCTCGACCTCCACCTTTCCAGGTCGGTGGATAGGTCGTGGTGGACCATTGCCATGGCCTCCACACTCCCCTGATTTGACACCCTGTGATTTCTGGTTATGGGGTATGGTGAAGGAGCATGTGTATAACAGGAAAGTTTGTGATATCAATGATCTGAAGGACAGAATACGGACTGTGGTATCATCTATTCCCTGCTAAATGTGTGTCCGGGCTTTAAATGGTACTGTTGCTCATTGGTTTTAGTGTGCTGAACCTGATGGCGAACAGGTTGAGACAAAATAAATTGTTTCTGCCATTCAAATGTTAACATAGTTTTAACTCACCCTGTATACAGAGGTGGGCAAAAGTAGGGTTATAGTTGTTCATATGGAAAAAGACATTCAGATTATGATAACTATAATAGCTTTATTAAATTTGTTAACTCCATGGAATGCCACAATAGCACAGTGCACCCAGGTACAATCTCAAATTGCTGGCCTCTTGTACTGTAAACCTACTTTTGCCCCCCCCCCCCCCCTATATCTATATAATTTATAATATATTTATAGTTGTTTTGTCAGCTCATCATTCTGGGTCTGCCGATGCTGAAGGCAACAGATAATATTTTGGGTCTGCCTAGACTAAGTGAGCCACTGTTGGGCAGACTAGTGAAGATACTGGCCTTCTTCTTGACTGAATTTGAATGAGCTTATAAACTTCAATGAAGGAGTGTGGACATCTGACCCCTTATATATACAGTATATTTCTACCACTAGTGATGTCAAGTACAGAATTGGAGGCAGCTTTTCTCCTGATGCTCCCAAAATGAATTCTGGGTAACCTCTAGCCTAAAGTGGAAAATCAGATTCAGAATTTGGATTAATTTCTATCATTTATTATATAGAGGGGATTCACGCATTCAAATTGTACCACTTGTGTTATGTTTATGTTACCTTTCACTTCCCTTTCCACATTGATCAGCTATTGCCAGTCAGATGTTTCATACAATTATTTCACAATATCTGGGCCACAATTAAAGTTCCTAAGTAAAATGATTTCTGTGCCAGAATGTTGTCATTACCTAGCCATCATCTCTGCTTGTTCAGGTTTTTCAAGTTATGATGGTACTTGGCTAAGGTAAGGCCACCATCTCCAAACATATGAATTGCTTTACACCACACCATCAGGGACTGCACCATTGTTTGCTTTATAAAGCATTTTTGTGATGCTGCTCCTGTGAAAGATACCAAATGAAGCAAAGACTGATTGAGAGAAGTACTAAAGGGAGCCTCAAATTATGACCCTCATTGAAATTTACTGGTCTAAAAAAAGACAAAGAAATAAGAACATGTCCTTTTACAGTTTTAAGTGATTGTCTTAACTGAGCCTTTACACCACACACCATGCATCACTGCAACACCATGACTAGGTTTTAACCTCACTGTGACTTCTTATGTAAAATGTTTTTAGTAATAGTGGGTTAAAATATTTAAAAAAGCCAAGAACATAATGAGTCCATTAAGTTAATTGGACTTCACCGGCATATGGACACAGATCCAATTATAACCACAAGAATTCAAAGTGCAAAGTAAAGTATTGCACTGAGCCCATTGAATATTTAGAACATACAGTCTTTTATGAGATAAGCAGGGACACAATATTCTTAATAGGAGTACACAAATGAGATTTGCCTAAGGTGGAATTATAATCGGCCTAATGGTGCACGAAATCATGCAGAATGTACAAAATACCAAACAAGCAATAAAGAAAAGTATGCAGGGGGGTAGGGAGATGCAGACTGCAATGATCGATAATGAATCCTCTCACAATGAAATCAAAAAAGCTGGCATTGTGGGTGTAATTTACACCCTGGAAAGAAAAGATTATTTGTGACATTAAGACAAAGATGTGCTGAACAGTACAAAATGATTAATAGCGTTAGGACCATTAGGTTTATGGCCCCAGCAGTGTTCCAGCTCTATCCTGCAAGTAAGATAAGGATGTGAAATGGCTTAAATACGGCGAGCCCTCCACTAACTAGCATATGGTGACAAGAGCACTCAGAGAGGGGAATGTGAAGCAGACTGGGGAGAAGTGGCTTTGTGAGATTTTGTGAAACCCTTCTGACTATAAAGTAGTAAAAAAGCTGCTTCTTTATAATGTGCATTTTAGATTAACACACCTCAGACATTATGCCATTTTATTTTTGTGAGTACAAAACGTACACGGTTATCTGAGTGTAGGAAGCAGCCTTTGCTTGCCATGCAGGTGGGTCAATGGAGTGCCAGGAGACCAGAAAGATCCTACAAATTCAGCATAAACTCCTGTCAGTTTTGGGCTGTGTTGTAATATAGTAAACATGGGACACTGCTTGCCAGGTTGTCCCAGAAGATATTGTGTGTGGTTTTATGACGTTACCCACATATGAATAGAAACAAAGGCAGGCTGTCAGCCAATGTAGTTATTTTGCAATGGATTCTTTATAACAGAGTGAAGCATGTCTGTTATAGCTTCCTGTAATCTCTGTTTGCTTCAGTTAGCCCCCTACTCGCTCATTAAATATGTCAGATAAAACATCTGTTCTTAGATCTCTTCTTGTTCTGGTATTCAAGGGAGTGACAAGGAGCAATTCCTTCTTAATTACATTCTTAAATTCCATCCAACCTTTTTCTGGATCTGCAGTTCCCTTTATCACATTTTGGAATCAGAGGAGAAAAAGCCTTTCTTTACACCTTTGGACACAAAAAAGGAAACAATACTGGATGAACACCATTCCATTGTAGGACACAATCACTCACTCCATGTCAGTTTAGAGCAGTCACCAATTAACAGTTAGGAATTTTCACCTTAATATTATTTTGCACGTTTTTCAGTAATCTTTGTTGTGAGCACCCTGTAAAAAAACAGAATGCACAAAAAGAGCATTTAGGGAAAAGAACCAGGAGATGAAAAGTACAAGGGAGCAGACAAATACATAGTCAAGAAATTAAATCAAAGAGTCAGCACACTTGACGGCAAAAATCAAAAATACCAAACAAAATTCTAAGGTCAAATGACTAGGTTAAGGACAGGGACTGAAACAAAAGTTATTTTTTTAACACAAATAAAAACAAAAATAAAACTAAAACATATGGCAAACAGGTGTTTTGTTTACAAATATCCAAAAACTAGGATGCAAGGCATACTGCACCGCCATCTTACACAAGTGGAGCAAAATGATCTCTGTGTCACATGACCAGCAATGAGCATAGAAAACTGAATACAAAATGGTGGCAAGATGGCTTCATTGTCAAAACAACAAAAATTATTGAGTACTTGAAAAACAAAATATTTATATTCACTGTTTTGAACCAGAGAGTTCCAAAGCACAAAATGTCCCAAACAACTACTCAAAATGCCCATTAAAAGGGGTATAACTTTCTAAACATGGCTGATGACACAAGAGATACAAGGAATCGTCCATATCAGGGGCCGAGGTCACCAAGGTAGTTAAAAAGCTCCAAGGTGGCAGGGCCCCTGGGGCAGACAAGGTCCACCCTGAATTCCTCAAGGCTCTGGACGTTGTGGGGCTATCCTGATTGACACATCTCTGCAGCATTGCCTGGACATCAGAGGCAGTGCCTCTGGATTGGCAAACCGGGGTGGTGGTCCCCCTTTTTAAGAAGGGTGACCGGAGGATGTGCTCCAACTATAGGGGGATCACACTCCTCAAACTCCCCGGTAAGGTCTATTCAGGGGTACTGGAGAAGAGAGTTTGGTCGATAGTCGAATCTCGGATTCAAGAGGAACAATGCAGATTCCGTCCCGGCCGTGGAACACTGCACCAGCTCTACACCCTGGCCAGGATCCTGGAGGGGGCATGGGAGTTTGCCCAACCAGTCCACATGTGTTTTGTGGATTTGGGGAAGGCATTCGACCGTGTCCCTCAAAGCATCCTGTAGGGTGTGCTCCAAGAGTATGGGGTACAAGGCTCATTGTTACAAGCCATTCAGTCCCTGTACAGGAGGAGCAGGAGCTTGGTCCACATTGCCGGTAATAAGTCAAACTCGTTTCCTGTTGAGGCTGGACTCCACCAGGGTTGCCCTTTGTCACCGATTCATAAGTTTTATGGACAGAATTTCTAGGTGCAGCCAAGGAGCGGAGGGGGTCTGGTTCGGTGACCTCAGTATCTCATCTCTGCTATTTACGGATGACGTGGTTCTGTTGGCTTCAATGGACAGTGACCTCTCACTGGAGCGGTTTGCAGCCGAGTGTGAAGCAGTGGGGATGAGAATCAGCACCTGTAAATCCAAGGCCATGGTTCTCTGCCGGAAAAGGGTGGAATGCTCTCTCCGTGTTGGGAACACATTACTGCCTCAAGTGGAGGAGTTCAAGTATCTCTGGGTCTTGTTCACAAGTGAGGGAAGAATGGAGCGAGAGTTTGACAGATGAATTGGTGCAGCATCCGCAGTAATGCGGGCTCTGCAACGGTCTGTCGTGGTGAAGAGAGAGCTGAGCCAAAAGGCGAGGCTGTCGATGTACGTGTCGATCTACGTTCCTACCCTCACCTATGGCCACGAGCTTTGGGTAGTGACTGAAAGAGCAAGATTGCGGATACAAGCGACCGAAATGAGTTTTCTCCGCAGGGTGGCTGGACTTTCCCTTAGAGATAGGGTGAGGAGTTCAGTTATCCGGGAGGGACTCGGAGTAGAGTCGTTGCTTCTCCGCATTGAGAGGAGTCAGTTGAGGTGGTTCGGGCATCTGGTTAGGATGCCCCCTGGACACCTCCCTAGGGGGGTGTTCCGGGCATGTCCCACTGGGAGAAGGCCAAGGGGCAAACCCAGGACACACTGGAGGGATTATATCTCCCGGGTGAACTGGGAACGCCTCGGGGTCCCCCCAGAGGAGCTGGAGGAGGTGGCCAGGGAGAGGAAGGTCTGGGCTTCCCTGCTTAGGCTACCGCCCCCGCGACCCAACATCGGATAAGCGGTGGACAATGGATGGATGGATACTAATAATGACATGATGTGTGTAATGTGGGAAGACCTTTGTCCAAAAATCAAATAAACACGTGCACATTTTTTCAAGAATATAACCAAAGAAAAAAAAATCATTCAATTTTCATGTTACTGTCAATTGAACCCAAGCTCAAATGTCAATTGCCAGGAAGTTGATCAAGAATACATTTCCTGCCATTCTACATTTATACAGATCACTGTAAACATTGAACACACATGAAATGTTTGTATTCCAAAAAACAATATATTACTTACCCCGTACAGCTCCAGGCACCTCACGGCCAGATAAAGAGAATTTTGTGATGGACTCAGCTCCATTGGTGGGGATAGCAGGCTGCTTGTTGCTTTTACTGATTGACACATTTGCAAAACAAAAGACACTGATGAGAATTGCAAAGGAATTTAAGATGGCCTGGGATTCCAAGTTTTTTCGTAGGCTTCAGAGATTCTAGTGTTAAGTTATTTGTTTTCTCATGAAGTCAGAAGGTGGATGCCGTGCAGGCTTGTTCATGGTTCTGCTGGAGTGGTGAGTTTAGAGAAGCATTGTAGTCTATATATGCATTAAACCACTGTGACAACATGCAGGTATGGCACATTTGACATTTCCAATCAGACAGTAATGTAAATTTTCTTAAGTTATCTGTTTACATGTGTAGTCAGAAGGTGGATGCTCTGAAGGCTTGCCCGTGGCTCTGCTAGAGTGGTGTCAGAGTCATTGGGCACATACAGTATACTGTTTTCAGGTGCATTGAGTAATAAAATCTGTAGCTCTTGTGACTGTTTGTTATCAGCTTATTGAATGGTAGTTTATTTACTCCCGTCTTTATCTGGGTTTGACGGCACACCTTATAGTCTTATGCATATTTTACAGTTTGTCTTTTCACAAAGATAGCTCTAATTCTTTCACCCTTGCATTGACTCCAACTGTATCCTTGTAATTGTAAGAGACAGAGACCTCATATAGCCGGTGGCAATACACCCTTCACATTTACAGCTAGCCCAGTAATGTCTTTGAATGCCAAAGTATAATCTACATTTACAGAATGATTTGCCCCTGAAATAGATTACGTCTATTTTTCACACATGTAATGTGTTCTCAACACACTACACGCATGTAAATGCCTAGCAGGAGTCTTTTTTAAAAAAACATTCAGTCACAGTCACAAAGGACAAATTTACTTATGGTTGTCTCCAGGCGTATGAATTATATGTCTGCCTCTGTGAAACTAATCTGAAGGGAACCTTCTCTAATCTAAAATTCAGTGCCTTCCATGAACACTTTTATATGCATCTTATAAAGATCTTTTCATGACTATCAAATGCATTGGTTCAGAGGAACAAATTAAGCGAAAGCCAAGGTGAATTCAGCATGTGATGTATTACTGACCAGGGGCCTCATGCATAACACCGTGCTTAGAATTCATACTAAAACATGGTGTACGGACAAAAGCGGAAATGTGCGTACGGACAAAAAAATCCAGATGCAGAAATCTGTGGGAATGCCAACTTCCACGTTCCTCCGCTCCATAAATCCAGGTCAGCGTGAAAAGTAACGCACGTGTACGCACCTGCTGCCCCACCCCAACTCTTCCCAGAATTATGCCTTTTTGAATATGCAAATCAATATAAATACCCGTTAAGCTCAGCATTCTTTGAAAATGCAATGGCAAAAGCACGGGGGAAAATAGAAGAATTTCAGCGAATACCAAGTGGAGGCAAGGAAAAACGTACTATTTGTTGGTTTAAACAGTGGTATAAACCACAAAAGGAAGTTGATCGAGTGACATAGAGTGTTGGAGAAACTCGAAAGCTCAAGTTCACAAAGTCGCACAGTGCCCAAAATAAAAAGAAGTTGTCAGAAATCAAAGTCGCCATGGACAAGCGAGTCATAGCCCACCGTCTGAGTGTCATATGAAAGCTTATTAGGGTATAGAGAAAAGAAAAAAAAAATAGGGACACAGTGGGAAAAAAGCACCAAATGTCAACTTTAATCTCGGAATTTTCACTTTAATCACGTAGTTTATTTTGTTATTAAAGTAGAACATCATAAAATTAATCTTAAAATCTTTAATTTACTAGTTTCTCAAATACCATCATAACTAAAGTAGCACGTTAAATGCTTTGTTTTGTATGTGTTCTTCTATGTGCTCTATGTGTGTGAATCAATATGTGCTTCTTAAATGTGCTTTCTCTTCCTCCGACAGGACACAGAATCAATTACATTTGTGATATTACATCTCAGTATTTTAATTATTCAGAAAACTGTATACTTGATGATAGGAGTTAAAGCATGTTATTAAACATGGGAACACGGTGGCGCAGTGATAGTGACGAGCTGGTGCCCTGTCCAGAGACTGTTTCTGCCTCACGCAAGATCCTTGCTGCATCGCGCGCGACCTTCAATGAAATAAGGTATTGCAGCAGTATTGTCTCTTTCAAACGTACTAACCTCCAATTCCTGTTCTTTCTTTTCTTTCTCAAAGTAACCAATCGCCACACAATCAGCTCTGTAATAAATGTTAAGCCATCTTAGAATGCAGATTCTTCAGAACTTTTAAGGAACATTGAAATATCTTCATAGTACATGTTTAATTATTCTATCCATCTATCCTTCCAGTGTCGCGCCAGCCCCAGCAAGAATAGGCAGGAACAATCCCTGAACTAGCTAGTGTTGCGACACCGTGTCCTCACATGTTTAACTATTAACAATATAGATTATTTAAATGATATTAACATTTTATCCCAGTCAGGCATGATGTAGGCGTATGGCTGTTGGTATAAAGGAGCCCCAGTAGTGTTTCTTGACACAATTCTGCTGAATAATCTGTTGGCTGA
Organism: Erpetoichthys calabaricus; assembly: GCF_900747795.2. Taxonomy (NCBI): domain Eukaryota; kingdom Metazoa; phylum Chordata; class Cladistia; order Polypteriformes; family Polypteridae; genus Erpetoichthys; species Erpetoichthys calabaricus. The sequence continues at coordinate 20,585,992 of NC_041404.2, forward strand.
AAGTCCTCAGTGTTAGTCTGTCAGAGAAAGAATGTGCAGCATTGTTCATAGTGGCACTCAGTTTTCTTTTAATTCTGTTCTTCATTACTACCTCCAGGGGGGTCCAGAGTGTGTCCTATAACTGAGCTTGCCATTTTAACTACCTTGTTGATTTGGTGAACCTCTCTTGAAGTGACGTTACCAGCCCAGCACATCACAGCGTAGAAAATCGCACTGGCCATCACAGAGTTGTAGAAGATGTGAAGAATGTCACTACTCACTTTAAAAGAGTGCAGTCTCCTAAGGAAAAATAGCATACGCTGCCCTTTCTTATATTGTTCCTATGTGTTCTGAGACCAGTCCAACCTGTCATTAATGTGGACCCCAAAGTACATGTGGGAGTGGACCACCTCTTCATCCACTCCTTGAATAGTGACCAGACATAGAGGCTCTTTGGTGCAGTAAAAGTCAATCACCAGTTCCTTGGTTTTGCTGATATTAAGTTGCGGACACTCCACATTACACCAAGAAACAAAAGTTCTCTACCTGACTCTCATACACTGTCTCATCCTCCTTATCAATACCCACCATAAGTGTGGAATCATCTGAGAATTTCTGCAAGTGACCTGGTGTCACATTTATAGTCTGAGGTGTACACAGAAGGAGACAGAACTGTTCCTCATGGTGCTCCAGTGTAGCTCATATGTTGGTTCAATGGTTATTGCAGCTACCTTACCAATGCAAATCTCGACCCCTTTCTTGATTATGTCTGTTGCTTGAGCCCTTCTACTCTGGTTTCAGGTTACATGCAAAAATTTTTGGATATTACGTTTGCTTCTTTCTTTAAATGGGCCTAATGTGTGTCTGTGAGTATTCTGGAGTGACACCACATAGAGGGTTGATTTCCTTCCTTGTGCCAACATTCTCAGGAAAAGTTGTTCACACCCCTGAATTAGAAAAGTGGGTTCACAAAAAGGCTGGATGGATAGTCAAGAAAAAGATTAGCAATCTGGGCAGGAATGTTGAGACAAATGACATCCTATCCAACAAAAGAGACACCTGAAAAACACGACTGAGAGTTCGTTTAATTACACATATGATTAATAAAGTGGAGAATAAATCAGAAACCTTTTGATGGGTTTAAAACGTACCTGTAAATGCTGATAAAAGTTACTGTGAATACAGTGGGACACGAGTGAGCCTAGTATGTCACAGTGATGCAGAGCAGGAATAAGCTGTGGGACTACACTGCCAAATGAACAAATCAGCACCAGTAATTACTATCATTTATTCTAAGAGCTCTAATACAAGCGCAAATTCATAAGATAAATAATTCAGTAAATATAATCTGCCATGAACAAAAATATAAAATTAGCTTATTAAATATTGTAGAGATGTAAAATGCATTTCCCTGGTTGAATGAGAGTAAATCTTCAGCCAGGGTAACAGAAGTAGTTACTCAACTGCACATATTTACATCCATGCTTGTTTATGGGTATCATCTGCTCTCATATTTCATTTACTACTAAAAGGCTACTAAACCTTCCCTAAGCAACTCTAAGAACATAAAAAAATATTTTAGAAGTTTATAATATTATAACACAAAGATTTAGTTAGAGAATCTCATTGACCAATTTATATCATATTATATTCTAAATATCCATCCATCCATTTTCTTAACCTCCACTTTTTTATGTTTATTATTGTCAAATGTTTGTAGGGTTATTTGAGAAACTAGTAAATTATAGGGTTATTATTGTCACACGTACAAAGTACAGTGAAATGTTTACTTGCATGGGTCAATCAACATGCAACGCATTTAGGGTACACAGTAGAATCCAACAGAAACCAATGTGCAGATCTGGCCTTAGGCCAGTTGAATCTATTTACCCCACTGGAGGCCTGCTCTAAGTTCACTACTAGCAGCTTTGAAAATTAATATCACCCTACAGAAGAGTCATCTGTTCACTTAACATGGAGGTCTCAGGGATGTGGTGGAAAAATGTATTTTTGTTAAATCTCTTTCTGCAGCATTGTACCATAGAGCCTCTAATTACTAGACTGTGTAGAATTGAACTCTTCTTCGCTCCCCTGCTCTCTCTCTCTCTCTTATATTCTGTCTCTGTCTATAACTGTAATCAGATCTGCACTTGACTCTGCACTTTAAAGCTTTCATCAGACACGACAGCTCTGAAATTCATCCTCCTACTATTGCAATGGTTTCAGCAGTCTATTCTCCCATTCTTGTCCTTATCACTGCTGAAACCCAATGAAGTGCCCTCCATTACAAAACAGGCCCTGGCTGAAAGACTAGGTGGGAGATGATTTATTGAAGATGTTTAAATATGTCTCCCAATTTTGTGCTCAAGGAAACTGAAAAAGGTTCTAATATCTTCCTGCGGTGCTTTGATTATTTTACTTTCTGCTTTAATGACCAGCTGTTGGAATGATCGGTGGTGTGAAACACCAGACCTCTTTGTGTGTAAATGCATTTTACAAGAAAAATCATTTGGCTTAGAATGTTACCAGGCTGGGCTAAAAAGCACAATGTGATTATGTATTTTTTCTCTCTCTATTTTTCCTCAGTTTAATGTGTTCATTGATCCTGGTTACACAGCCACAATTCTTCACACCAAAAATAATTATAATTCGGAGGATTTTGCCTAATTCAGTAAATGCAATATAATGAGTTGAACTGTATCACTCATACCCTCCATCACATTATCACCCAGAAAATGTGGAAACAAACCCATTATTGCTGAGACTGAAAAGTCGGTGAGCACATCTGTGAGGAACATGGAAATGATGCATTAAGTTGCAAGATATTCTGTAAGTTGCAATTATTTGGGACATTAGGTTTTGCAAAAGACAATACTATATTCCATTTTAATGTACAACATATCAATCAGGCCTTCTGCTGTAGAAGACAATATAAACAATTCTGTCACAGTTTGCTGTACGTCACTGTGTGACCAAGCCATGTGCATGGGAGGACTTCTATAAGAGAACCCTACAAGCTTGAGATACTTCAATTCAGTCACATGAAGGTCTTGGATGAGACAAATGAATTTATGCTGTCAAGTAAGGTCAAGAACGAGACCAACCCTTCCTGTTATGGCTCTTAAAAAGCATAAAAGAAATTAGGAGTGCTGGAAAAACAGCAAGAAACTCAGAGTAACTACCATGATTTTTAAATCAATATAATAAAAATAACAGCGTTCCTCACTTTATGAATGTGGTACAGTCTGCTATTGCTTTGTGTGATAAGTTGATCTCACAGATCTGTTTTTTAGTATATTAGATACATTTAAGGCATTGAAAGAGACTCACTGTGATAACTGAAATGCTAACGGAAATTGCTGTGAAGGAAATAAATACCCTATATACTAGCGTACAAGTCAGGTCTTGAAACCCGAAAAATCGATCATAAAACAACATTCCGACTTATACGCACGTTCACAAATGCAACACTTCATTTTTTTTTACATCTTCCTGCTTCATCCAATCTTGCACCAGTTTCTCAGACACATCAAATTTTGTTGCAGCAGCGCAGTTACCAATTTCTTTAGCTACTTCAACTACTTTTAAGTTAAAACCAGCTTCATGTTTTCTTCTGATCCAACGCTGCATCGTAAGGGATGCTCTTATGATAAAGGTGCATGAGGGTGTGAGATACAAAAAACACAAAACAGTGGAAACGTTGCTTCGGAATAGTTCGGGTATTACCGTGTGGTCACGTAGGCACAATACATAGAAAAAAGGCAATGTGCTCCATGGTTACTCTCTCAGGTGGGCATTAGCATATCATAATCTCTTGGACCAATAGCGTGAGTTTTCTGCATTCGACTTATACAACCATCTTTATAAAATACCAGAAATTACATGGTAAAATCAAGCCCCAACTTATATGCAGAAGAACTTAAACGCAAGTATATACAGTAAAGGCTTTTCAGTATGCACAGAACAAAACAATCTCATCATGTGTGCAACACCCCTAGCAATCATAGCTACTCCTGTTTGAAACCTTAGGGGATGAATGAAAACCACTGAATAAGGGATGAAAAACCTCTGAGTGGAACATCAGGAAGTGTAGATGGAAGGTGAGAAGGAAGTGACAGGTTTGTATTGTGAATGAGTAGACGATCCACTCCACAAAATAGTCAGGGTCCGTTAGTGGTAGTGATAAGTGAAGCATGAAAATTTCAATTCAAATGGAGTTTTGTAAGACTGTCACTAAAATTGGTTTTGCCATTGATTTCACAATTAAGAAATGTGAAAGTCAGTGAAAAGGATTTTTTTGGTTTTAATGTTTTTGGGGGTAGAAAACAAGTAAAGTTGCTTCCAAAAGACTCATTTGCACATTTGTGTTTTACTGATGATTTCCGCACAGCTGGGATATTCAGATAATCACCAAGACACCAGTAAAATCAATTTAATTGATGTTTAGGCGGCGCAGTGTATTTTTTAAATACGTGACACGCTGCATATTTTCCACACAAAGACACACCAAAACACAACGTCATGGATGTTACTGTTTTCTCCAATGAAGAACTCACTATATGGAAAGCCACTTGTGCTCCTCCAAACCCCCAATCCTTACCATTACCAAGCTAACACTTTTTCCTGTTTTTCGATTTGTGTAGATTAGGGTTTGCATATCCATGTGTCTTGGATCTTTCCTTTCTGTCTCTGATACATCCTTAGGATTGTGATCAACAAGATTGTCATCATAATTTGCAAAGTTCTCATCCTCTTACCAGTACAAACACAACACATGTCTGATGGCTCAACAAAATGTCTAATTTTGACAGGAAATGTGTCCACTCGCCTTTTTTTGTACTAGAGATCTTTATTTAAACACCTTTTTGTATCAGTGGCTTGAATTTTGTTATGAGCAAAGTGTTATTTGTTTTGCAAATTGTTTTTTAAAAAGCAAAATTCTAAGTCTTGCTAGAAATTCAGTTTTGCATAAATTGCTTTACTCATTGCTAGTTGTTCGTATTGGTGGGTTCCTGTGAATATCAGATTTTGCCAATTTAATCCTTTTATTTGCACTTTATGTCCTCTCTGTTGGTATTTTACATTCTTTTAATAAAACTCTTCCTACATTTTAACCTTTAACATTTTTGCCCATTGGTGCCATACAGTTGACATACTTTAGCTCACCATCTAACTCTTTGCTGAACATGCGGCAGAATAAGAGAAGACAAGTGTGCACCCTCAGGGGGAACACTGAAAGTAGAAAGTCCTCTGGCCGCATCCAGGAAGGACAAGACTGATTCATGGGGGCTGTGTCTTTGGATTACCATACAAAGGGAATAAAACAGAAAAAGAACCAAGATATACCACTTTATAATCTCAAAGTGACAGTAACTCAGGGCATTCCTTGAGAAGGACTACAGCCCAAGCTATGTTTCTATATATCTGAATTAGAAATGTAGCCTAACTAGCAGTTATGATTTATTAAGAAATGCAACCAGCCTTATTACTGTTTTCCTGACCGCTCTCCAGACATCTCAATATACAGAGGATTCAGAAAGTATTCTGACCCCCTCACTTTTTTCACATTTTTCTATGTTGTAGCCTTATACTAAAACCATTTAAATTCATTTTTCCTCACCTCAAACAACACTCAAAGCACTAGAAAGATAAAGCAAAAAAATATTTTAGAAATTTTTGCTAATTTATTAAAAATAAAAAACTGAAATATCATATTGACATAAATATTCAGGACCTTTACTCAATACTTAGTTGAAGAACCTGTATCTGAGATTACATCTTGAAGTCTTCGCACACCTAAATTAGGGAATTTTTTGTCATGTTTTCTGCAGATCCTCTCAAGTTTGATCAAGTTGTATGGAGACCGTCTCTATTGTAAAAAAAAATCTTGGGAGGTTAGACTAGGGTGATGAGACGTGATCTTCTCAGAAGACAATTTGACGTCCTACAAGACAAGGCAGTGAGACATTTAAAACAAGTTCACAGACATCTAACCTAGCAGTTGTTGGAAGGATTTTGGCAGACACACTTCAAGCTCTTAAAACAACGACAAGCAACAAGCAGAACACGCAGCTCGCCAGCAGCAGCAAGCCAGCAGATGATCCGAACGCTTCTCCTTAGCTTGCGTTCAGCATACTCCCCCCCTTCACATTTTGAGCGGCAGAGACGTGAAGTGGCAAAAGGACAGCTGCTGTGCAGGCTTTGAAATGACTGACGCACAGCACAACAAGCAGAGAACGCAGTTCGCCAGCAGCAACAAGCCAGCAGAGGATATTGCAGCACCTATTCTAAACATTATCAATAGTTCATTATTGCATGGCACAGTACCCCATGCACTAAAAGTGTCAGTCATTAAACCATTACTTAAAAAGTCAGACCTAAAACCACACATACTAAATAATTATAGGCCCATTTCAAATTTACCTTTTCTCTCTATAATACTAGAAAAAGTAGTCGCCAACCAGCTTCAGTCACACCTTACGCATTACAATTTATTTGAGAAATTCCAGTCTGGTTTTCGCACTGGTCATAGTACAGAAATGGCACTAACGTGGGTTGTAAACAACATTCTGATATCCTCTGATGAAGGGAACTCCACTGTAATTATGTTGTTAGACTTAAGTGCAGCATTTGACACCACTGACCATTCTATTTTACTGCATAGGCTAGAAAATGATGTTGGGCTTACAGGCACTGTGCTCGCTTGGTTTAGTTCTTATTTATCAAATCAATTCCAATATGTACAGAAATGTGCTGATAGTACTCCATCATTATACACAGAAGTGAGATATGGTGTCCCGCAGGGCTCAGTACTGCGGACTTTTATTATTCTCAATTTACATGCTTCCACTGGGATCTATCATTAGGAAACACAATGTTAATTTTCATTCGTATGCAGATGACACCCAGTTATACATTTCATTTAGAGCAAATGAAGTTTCTCCGATGTTGTCTTTAATTAGTTGTGTTAGTGAATTAAAGGAGTGGATGGATGAGAACTACTTGTCTTTAAACACAGATAAAACAGAGGTGTTAATTGTTGAAGGGAATGATACTGATCATAACAATATTTTGTCATCATTTAACTCAGTTGGAATCACCATCAATTTTACTGAATCAGCCCGCAATCTAGGAGTTATTTTTGACTTTAGCATGTCATTTAAAGTGCATATTACAAAGTTGTCCAACTCATGTTTCTTCCACCTTAAAAATGTTGGGAAATTAAGACACTTTCTAAATAAACAGAATTCTGAGAAATTAATTCATGCATTTATTTCTTTTAGGATTGACTACTGCAATGCGGTGTTCACTGGATGTTCAAACTGTTCTTTATACAGCCTCCAGTTAATCCAAAATGCTGCTGCAAAAATTATTACAAGAACAAGAAAATACGAACACATAACTCCAGTTCTTAAATCCTTACACTGGCTCCCGGATAAGTTTAAGGCAGATTTCAAAATTCTCCTTTTAACATATAAAGCATTAAATGGCCAAGGTCCGGCTTACTTGTCTGAACTTATCATGACTTACAAACCAGAGTGCACATTAAGATCTCAAGATGCCGGTCTGCTTATGATTCCAAGGATTAATAAAATAACAGTGGGAGGTCGAGCTTTTAGTTACAGGACCCCTAAACTGTGGAATGGTCTGCCTGCTACTATAAGAGATGCCCCTTTGGTCTCAGCTTTTAAATCCTGGCTGAAGACTCACTACTTCAGTTTAGCATATCCTGACTAGAGCTGCTGATTAACTGTACAGACTGCATCTCTGTTGTTAGTTATTACCACTAAAACATAAGTAACATGATAGTTATAATTTGTTACTAACCCTCACCCATTCTGTTTCTCTTCTCGGTACTCAAATATGGCACTTGGTGCCACGGCCCACCTGCCAAGTTGTTTTGCCTGCCTAAGGTAAAGTCATGCCTGATGGAGGATCACAGGAATCGTGGGGTTGAGGGGTCCTTTCATCAGATTGGCTGGTCCAGTGCTGTTTCAGCTGTGGAATGACCAAATTAGGGAGGCAGCTTGATGGCTGAGGTCTCCAGGACTATAGATAGATAGATAGATAGATAGATAGATAGATAGATAGATAGATAGATAGATAGATAGATAGATAGATAGATAGATAGATAGATAGATACTTTATTAATCCCAAGGGGAAATTCTAAACAAATCCAAATCATATTATGTGATATCATCTACTGCTAAATTCTGGTCCGTACTTGTAAAATTTTTATTTTTATACTGTATTGAGGATTTGTTCTGTTCTGTGTATTGTATTGTATTGACCCCCTTCTTTTTGACACCCACTGCATGCCCATCCTACCTGGAAAGGGGTCTCTTTTTAAATTGCCTTTCCCAAGGTGTCTTCCATTTTTTTCCCTACAATGTTTCTTTTGGGAGTTTTTCCTTGTCTTCTTAGAGAGTCAAGGCTGGGAGGCTGTCAAGAGGCATTGCTGCATTTCTTGTGTGATTTTGGTCTATACAAAAATAAATTGTATTGTATTGTATTGTATGATCCGACCGCTTCTACTTAGCGTGCGTTCAGCTGACCCCCCTTCATAACATGAGCAGCAATATACGTCCTGCGAGAAAGAGATGTAGCCACGCCCGGGGCTGGAAATAAAAGACAAGTATTGTTTTTACAAAAGTTTTAAAGTAATAGTGAAAATAATGCAAATGTAACAATTCCCATGAAAATAACAATCTCTTTAAATTGTATATCTGCTAAACCAAATCCAGGGGTGGGCGAGCGAAGCGAGCAGGGGGCAGAGCCCCCCTAGTGTATATATATATATATATATATATATATATATATATATATATATATATATATATATATATATATATATATGTATGTATATATATATATATACAGTATATATATATATATATATATATATATATATATATATATATATATATATACAGTATATATATATATATATTTTTCTTTTCACAGCTCTTTCATCATATTTTTGAAGAGATCATGAGAAGAGTTGGATAACAGTTTTCATTCAGTGCTACCTTTACTAGAGTTCATTCCATAATTATTTATCACACTTTTGACAGCAACTATTTTATGATTTGTACCCAATATTATATTTAAGTTTAGTTTTCAAATAATGGTGAAAATGTGGATGGCTAGCAGCATTCCCAGTGGAACAGCAGAAATGTTTTAATTTCCCAACGTAATTAGACTTGTACCTCTGAGTCTGTAAAGGATGAAATGGAGTCATACTGTCAGTCCCTGGGGATGCTCTGACTGGGTTACTGTTTCCAATTGTTTCTCAATCTTAACAGAAACTTTTATATCTGGTGAGATTGTCCACAGGGACCCCGACTCTACTATTGGATACTGATGGACACATCATCGAAGTAATTATATATCCCACTTAATATTTACTTTAGTTAGGACTTTACCACTCTGCTTTCTCTAGATATTCAAAGGACCATTTTAAACCTATATGAGCATTTTGAACAGTTTTTCATTGATTTCTCCAAAACTTTTCAATAGTACTCTCAATGGAAGCCACTACAGCAGGGGTGCCCAATGCGTCGATCACGATCGACCAGTAGATTGCAAAGGTAGTGCAGGTAGATAGCGTTGCATTCAAAAAAAAATTTTTTAAACGTTAGTCTATCATATATCCTCCCTATGGCATTTGCCACTTGATTGACATACAGGGCAGCCAGTCTGAGATCTCTTTTCTTCTAGCACACTGGTCATCCGCACGCACAATGAAACGCACAAGCTACTGCAAAACTCCGGCTGTGATCTAGCTAGCCTTCCAATTTATATCGACTAAAGAAGGGATTTAAAAAAAAAATTTGTTTGGGGAGGGTATGGGCTGGATGTGGAATTTGAAGAGGATTTTTTTTCTCACAATGTCACAATTGAAGTGCGTTTGTCTGATCTGTCAATCTATCATTGCTATTCCAAAGAAGGAAAATGTGGAAAGGCACTTTTGAACTGTTCATAAAAACTACGAAACTGACTTCCTTCCGAAAAGCGATCTGAGAAAGAGAAAGGAGAGGGAACTAAAATCATAGTTAATCGGACAGCCATCATTTTTTCACTCGGCTGCATTCAAAAGCAAAGGCAGACACACCGAAACATTGTTCCGGGTGAGTCACTCGATCATTAAGCAAATTCCTGCTGAGATTTCAAGACCCCTGGCTGCAGAAAAAGGAGTTTCTCCTTGTCATTAAATATGCAGAATACAAGCAACTTAATAACGATGAATGGCCGCTAGACTTGGCATTTTTTTTCTGATCTGACCAACATGTTGAATGAGCTTAATTTACAGCTGCAAGGAAAAGAGAACTCCATAGTCAATATGATTTGCTCAGTTAATGCTTTCAGATGAAAAATGCAACATCTGTCCTCAAAGCTGCAGCGCCTTGATTTAGGGAATATCCAAAACCTTGCGTCAGAGCTGGAGACGCAATGGAAGGCGTGTGCGCAACTTGACAGCATACACTACACAGAGCAGATTGAAAATTGTCTGTCAGACTTTGACAGACGGTTGTAAGACTTAGTTTTACTTGAGCCAATCGCTACATTTAAGTGCTATCCATTTAGAGAAGATGTTGAGGGTGATTCATCCGCATCAAAAACTGCAACACTGTTTCACCTAAAACTCCTCTACACTGGAGGAAGAGATTTTGACACTACAGGATGACATTCAGCTGAAGTATGGGGCTCATGGACAGTTTTGGAACTTACTCACAGAGGAAAAGTACCCAAACATGAGGAAATGTGCTACCTCCTTGACTGCATTATTCAGCTCTACTTATTTATGCAAGTCAGCCTTTTCCCACATGAAGATTATTAAATCCAAATACTGTAGTGACCATAAATGTATTGAATTGTTATTGTGCCATAAAGGTTATTCAGTTATGCAAGGTATGACAACATATATTTTATGTATAAAGTATACTTAGTATATATATATATATATATATATATATATATATATATATATATATATATAAAATTTTTAATGTAGGTAGATCATTTCGACCTGGTCATTTTAAAAGTAGCTCGCAAGCCGAAAAAGTGTGGGCACCCCTGCAGTACAGTATGCAAAACAAATGTTCACATGTCATTTCCTTTGCTTAGCTATTTGCTGTTAGCTGGTTATTTGTGTCCATGTACCACTTTCAGTTCTGTTGTGTTAGACCACCTGGACTCACTACAGACTGTCTATCAGACAAACACTGGAGAAGAGGATGCAGTTATTTATCTGCTCCACAAGGCTTATTCCCACCTAAACAAAGCTGGCAGCATTGTGAGGATTATGTTTTTTGATTTTTCTAGTACCTTCAGTAGCACCCAGCCATCCCAGGTAAGGGATCACCTCAGAACTATGCAGGTGGATGAGCCTGCATTGTCCAGGATAATGGACTATCTGTCAGGCAGACCGCAGTTTATGAGGTTCAAGGACTGTGTCTCTGACAGATTAAGAATAGCATTTTTGTTGGTCTGCAAACAGACACATCATCAATATTAAACAATTTGAAGATCTGCTAGGCGGGCTAGAGGTAATTCCATGGAAGGCATTCAAGGATGTTATTGAGAATTTCCTTGTCAAATACAGAGCACCAAACTACAGTATGTGCAGCAGGTTGACAACATGCTCCAAACATACATAACCAGGAAGTGCAACATGTCCTAAGGATTCATTTTCTGAATTCTCCCGTGAACTACTTCCCTGCTAATCTTGGTGCAGTTAGTGGCAAACACGATGAAAGGTTTCACCAAGACATTGCAACAAAGAAACAGTGGGATTAGGGCAAGTGGAGTCCATTAATGCAGGATACTGAAATGAGAAGCATCAGATCCTGAGATCAAATGAAAATCAGCAGCAAAACATCTTGACTTAATTGAACTAATGCAACATGTCAGCATCATTAAGTGGTTAAACACATGAAAATTGAAAACATTAATTTCAAATTAATGCAAATCTATTTGTGATACGTTTAAAATAAAATTATATTTCTGTTCAGTTTAAAGCTGTCTATCATCAAATACCAAAAACTTTTCAGGAAGCAGAATGTTTGAAAAAAATTGCAGTCCAGTGTAATAGGCTTAGAGCACTTAAAAATATTTATTTACAGCTCTAACAGACTACCAGTAAAGAAAAAAAAATATAATTATACATGTAAAAACACATACCAAGACGAAACATCAAAAGATAAGGAATCTTAGTTAGGCAAATATAATTCCCAAAAGCATAAACATTATGTGAGGTTTCTGAACTCTTTTAGGACCCCCACTCCAACGGGACGACAGATCGAAGTGCGACCGCTGTGTCTGTGGACGACTGCTTATCCGTCAGCAAGGCAACCGCAGTACAGCAGCAAAGAGCCACGGAAACAACTACAAGCCAATCGAGATTGCACTATACATGCCTGTCGCCGATGGGTGATGCAAGGGACATTACAAATGTAGGGAACAATATACTTTAGCCACTGACCTGGCCCTGACTATGTCCATTTGCTGTGTCTGTGATAGGAGAATGGTATTTCCTGTTGCAATAAATAACCCTGCTGTTCCTGTTTCAAGTTGAATAAAGCTGGTTTTTGCTAAAGTACTGAGGCTCAGCCTTGCGTTTTGGGGTGAAAGACAGTGACTTATGCATCACAATTAATATAAGGCAGAAAGTATGATGTAGTGAAGAAGACATTGTAGTTACTGTGTGGCCCTAACAGAGTCACTTCACCCTCCTGTGCTCCAAATGTAAAAAAAATCATATGTAAACATCTCTGATGAGAGCACCTCACTGAATTCACTTCGCCTCAAGTATGTCTAAAATAGAGAAATGTTCAGGAATTTCAGATAATTTGGTGAGATTGGGAAGTAGAAACGGAACTACTTTTGCATCGATTATAATGATGCAGGGGTCTTTTAAGTGTCCCTGAGGGCTAGGGAAGTGTCTGCTGACTAAGATAGACTGATTATTGTATCCAAAAATGTGACCTGCAAAGTAAAATAAAATTATAATCCTAGTCCACAATACTCTAAATCCTTTATTTCTATTTGTGTCTCCCAAGCTCTCATCACTATGACTAAGTAACACCCACAGAGCCTGTAATGCAAGGGATTAAACGTTACATACTCAGGGGGCTGACTCTGTCACTACCTAATCTGTGCTACATAGCAAGGAACATAGCATGCTTAATCCAGCAGTGAAGACACAACATATAATGAATCTATGGAGTCTCATATTACTTTCACTATGGATGGCTGATGTACCCCTCAAATAAAAATACTGCAATTTTTTTTTTTTTTAATGCATACAGGGTCTAAATCTGGTTGGAGCGCCAGTCGGGTAATGATATCATGCATGTGTGTATACACTGCAAATTATTCACACAGCACTGTAAAGCATCTGGTGGAGTATGCTTACAATATACATGTGTGAAAGTTCTGTGTTTGTGCAACTCAAATACGGCAGATAGCACAAGATTGTATAGTGACATCCCCATCCATCATGGCTGCTACAGCTCTGTAATGTAGTGCTTCCTTGCAGAGGATCATTTGGGTGCTGGGAAAAACTTTTGTCTAAGCTGCATGGTGAATCTCCACTGAAGAAGTCAGTGAACAAGGCCTTTGGTGAACCCAGCAAATTTGCTCCAAAAAGGCTTTGGTGATTTCTTGATCAGCAATAGTAAATAACTTTTTTATTTTGTTTATGTAAACTTCTCAAAAAAATTAAAGGAACACTTTGAAAACACATCATATCTCAATGGGAAAAAAATCCTGCTGGATATCTATACTGATATGGAGTGGGTAATGTGTTAGGAACGAAAGGATGCCACATTGTTTGATGAAAATGAAAGTTATCAACCAACAGAGGGCTGAATTCAAATACACCTCGAGAATCAAAGTGAAAAAATGATGTAGCAAGATAGTCCATTTTGCCGAAATTTCATTGCAGCAACTCCAAATTGTACTCAGTAGTTTTTATGGCCCCCACGTGCTTGTATGCATGCCTGACGATGTTGGGGAATGCTCCTAATGAGATGACAGATGGTATCCTGGGGGATCTCCTCCCAGGGCATCACTGGGCATCAGTCTGGTGGCGTCAGATGGACTGAAACATATTGTCCCAGAGGCGTTCAATTGGATTTCGGTCAGGCAAGCGTGGGGGCCAGTCAATGGTATCAATTCCTTCATTCTCCAGGAACTGCCTGCATACGCTCGCCACATGAGGCCGGGCATTGTCGTGCACCAAGAGGAACCCAGGACCCACTGCACCAGCATAGGGTCTGACAATGGGTCCAAGGATTTCATTCTGATACCTAATGGCAGTCATGGTGCTGTTTTCTAGCCTGTAGAAGTCTGCGTGTCCCTCCATGGATATGCCTCCCCAGACCATCACTGACCCACCACCAAACCAGTCATGCTGAATGATGTTACAGGCAGTATAATGTTCTCCACAGCTTATCCAGGCCCTTTCATGTCTGTCACATGTGCTCAGGGTGAACCTGCTCTCATCTGTGAAAAGCACAGGGTGCCAGTGGTGGACCTGCCAATTCTGATATTCTATGGCAAATGCCAATCGTGCTCCATGGAGCCGGGCAGTGAGCACAGTGATCACTTTTTGCAATAGACAGAAGGGTTAAATCTGGCACAAATCGGACCACTTACCTTATGATGTGTTTCTAGCATAACAAATATGTTGTTGATAGATGAGAGTTAGAAGTATAAATCCAGTTCTCATTTTTACCTTAAGGCCGAACTCTGATTATTGCCTTTTGCATGTGAGTCCAAAACTCTTTCCTGATGAAAAGAAATGCTGTTCAAAAACACAAGGGGATTTTTTAAAATTTAAATTAGTTTTAGGACACAAATCTCAAAGCAGAAGCATGGCTAAGGTGAGCCATGTAATAATGGACCTCCCTATTTTAACTAATATAGGACAGCAACCACTTATTTAGTAAAATTGTTTGGATGAGAAAAACGACAACTTGAATAAAGGAGCAGGTGCACTGTTCTACACACTGAGCACTCATTCAGTCTCTAACTTCCTGCTTTGTACTTTTCTGCCTAAATCATATTTAAAAGTATAATACAAATGCTCACTATGAAAGGTACGGTAATGAATAGATGCATTGGGACTAGGCTTATATTCCACTTCTGCTAAGTTTCACACAATTGGTAACGGATACTCAGATGATCAAATGTCACTGGTTGTCTTTTAATGTTGCCATTTTCCTTTTCCCTCGGTCAATACTCAATTCAAGTTTCTCTCTCTACTTCTGATGATCCAATTGATCTTTATAGAAGCATCAATTAATCCTTCATCTTTACTTTTTTATTTAACGTGATAGTCATTTAGTCATCTGGCAAAGGCTTGTGCTGCCAGATGGCCAGGCATCTTCTGATTAAGATTCAGAGCACAAAATGTTAAAGATCTAAGATGAAATCAATATCTCATTAACAAATTATCACTATGCTGACATGAATCATCATCTAAATCCTGAGGCTGCTAACAGGAGAGGGTGTCACTGAACTCCAGGGTGAAAGAAAGCAGAAAGAAAGTGTGTGCCAAGAACACCAGGCAGCATCTTTGCTTCGCAGAGCAACTGACACAGAAGGGTTTTAAGGCCCAGCCTCTTGGACTCCATGCTCTACGGTGCAGGGAAAAAATACTTGGTCACATTCTGATATCCTCTAACATTGGACATTTTGATTTTTTAAAACATGTTTAACTTATTTTATTTTTCTAATGAACAATGTTATCCAACACCAACTGGCACTGTATGAAAAATTAGTTTCCCACTAGGTAAATGAACCCAGTTAAAGAGGTAATTAATGAGTCATCTCATTGAACACAGCCAGACTTGATTGCAGCCTGCCCTGCTCAATTACCTTCATTTATTTTGACCCTTCTCATCAAAGTTAAGTTGTCAGTACAAAGATTCAACACTCACATGAAACCACAATCTAAGGAAATACTTGAATAGATCTAAAAAGAAAGTTATTAACATCTGTCAGTCTACAATAGGCTACAAACCCATTTTCGAAGGCTCTAGAACACCACCTATCCACCATAAAATCTATGCATTTTCAAAGGAAAACACTTTGCACACTCTGCACTGTTTTGAGTAAAAGTTCTTTTTCTAGACAAACAGACAAAAGCCCCCTTCCCCTGGGTGATAAAAGCTATTGATTTTACTTCCAAAAGGGACAAGTCTTTCACGTGGGATTTGATTAATTGCTTTATTCATTCCCCTAAAAGTGTAATGGCCACTCATACATTGTAAACAAGTATCAAATACTTACAATGTGTGATGAGGCCACATTCAACACTGACAACTCAAGAACAAAAAAGGCATTCTGTCACCTGCAAAGGCATAGTTGGCATTCTGCAGTTATCCACCGGTTTCTCTTACAGCCAATGATCTGCTTTAAATCCTAATTTGACAGAGGAGTCTTAAATAATTACTAAACTTAAGTTACTGAACTTCCCAGAGTTCATTCTATCTATCTATCTATCTATCTATCTATCTATCTATCTATCTATCTATCTATCTATCTATCTATCTATCTATCTATTAAATAAAATTCATACAATTTATGGCTAATGTGTCCATACCTGGGAGAAGGTCAACAACATTGCAATTTTAGTTTCTTGCTTTAGGGTCATATTTAAGTAATGCTTTTCCTGGTAAGTTTGCAAAGCACTTAGTGATCCATATGAAAGGCACTAAATAAAATAAAGATTGATTGGTTGTAATCTGATCTTTTATTCAGTCTTGGAATTACTGAAATCTAATTTGTAATTCACTCCTTTGAATGAACATCATATCTGTTTTTTTCCGGTTTCTTCTCAGACAATGTCAGATACTTTTGAAGTCTCATTCTGGTTTATCATATTTCTGAAACCTTTTTTAGCATTCATTGTGGCGAGGAGAGAGGGGATTGGTGTCACCGAGATGGCCCCCATGAAGAAAGGCAGGCACCGAGTAATTAACACACATTCCTCACTCTTACACAGGGAAAATTAAGCGTCTTCAGCTTGATTCACTTCCAGGGTCATGAAGAGCATCAGGCACAAGCCAGAAGTGAAGCATGGAGGACCATCACAAGACATAGTAATGTGCTGAACCACACCCAGACTCAAATATATATATACTTATCCAGCATATATTTGAAATGTTGGAGAACAAAAAAGAAGTACAAGGAGAAAAAGACACTGTAGGTTAGCAATATAAAATTTTATGCAGACAGTGACAGTGAGTCGGACCCAGAATCCTAGTTTTGAGGGGCAGCAGCACTAACTATTATGCTACCAATGGAAAAAAGGACTTCCAAAAGTGGAAAAAAGGAGTAACATGTTGGTTTTCAATAAGGCATTGTTTAAATGTATAATAGTTATGTTACCTGTTGAACATGGGCAACAAAATAAATATAAAAATATTTAATATCTGATATCTTTTGCTCAGCGCTTGTCTGACGCCTTTCTTTGAAATTGTTGTTTGTCTCAATCTGTCTTGCCCAGCACTTCCTCTCTTGAAGACATTCCAGTAAAGCCTAATTCTCAGACTGTCATTTCAAGGCAGCTTTTTGCCTCCTGTCTGCTTTTTGACAACCACCACTGTGAAACATCATTCGCATTCTTGTGAATATTTCCTGTCTTTGAATGTAACTCTCCTAAGCCTTACCTCGGTATCCTCATTTGTCTCAACCTCTCTTATCCAGCACTTCCTGCTTCGATTGGATTTGATTGAGTAACCAAAACGAATCTGACCAATCAGACCAAAGCAAAACTGACCAATCAGATTGCTAAGAGGCACTGCACAAACATACACAGACAGACAGCAGCATTTTATTACAGAGCAGATTGTTTGTTTTTAATACATACTGTATTAAGGAAACTTTTTGTGCAGATCCAGAAACTTAATAACATGAGCCAAACTGGGAGCTTAAACTCTTAGCCAATGACAGAGAAAAAAAAGATAATTGTTTATAGATTATAGGGCCATTACCATCATGAGTACAGAATACAGTGAAATTCTTACTTTCAGGTGCTAATCAACATACAACACGTTGCCACTCTTTGATGCCATGTGAAATAGTGTTATGACCTTGTGCCAGGATTATTATAAAACATAGACATATTAATTACTATGTTAAAAAAGTGTGACAGTCTGTATAATTATGTATTATTTATTTTATTTATAACTCTCTTATACCCATAGAAAACGTAAGAGAAAAGAATACATAAATGAAACAAACTACCGGTGCTTCGGTCTAAGTCTTGTCAAAGGTAATGTATTAAAATCAGCATGGCCTACCATAGTAAGGATAGTTCATCCTGTGACTGTGTCGAACTTTGTATTTTGACATTATTGGTTCTGACAGTTCAAAAGACCTTCTATGATGAATAAAAAATTTGGACGGCGTTTTTCCTCGCCCGGATGTGGGTCACCGGGGCCCCCCCTCTGGAGCCAGGCCTGGCGGTGGGGCTCGATGGCAAGCACCTGGTGGCCGGGGCTGCACCCATGGGGCTCGGCCGGGCACAGCCCAAAGAGGCAACGTGGGTCCCCCTTCCCATGGGCTCACCACCTATGGGAGGGGCCAAGGAGGTTGGGTGCAGTGTGAGTTGGGTGGTGGCCGAAGGCAGGGACCTTGGCGGTCCGATCCTCAGCTACAGAAGCTGGCTCTTGGGATGTGGAATGTCACCTCTCTGAAGTGGAAGGAGCCTGAGCTAGTGCGTGAGGTTGAGAGGTTCCAGCTAGATATAGTCGGGCTCACCGCGATGCACAGCTTTGACTCTGGAACCAATGTCCTTGAGAGGGGCTGGACTCCCTACCACTCTGGAGTTGCCCCCTTTGAGAGGCTCAGAGCGGGTGTGGGCATACTTATTGCCCCCCGACTTGGAGCCTGTACATTGGGTTTTACCCCGGTGGACGAGAGGATAGCCTCCCTCCGCCTTCGGTTGTGGGGACGGGTCCTAACTGTTGTTTTTGCGTATGCGCCGAACAGCAGTTCGGAGTACCCACCCTTTTTGTAGTCCCTGGAGGGGGTGCTAGAGGGCATACCTCTGTGGACTCCATCGTACTGCTGGGAGACTTCAATGCTCACGTGGGCAATGACAGTAAGACCTGGAAGGGCGTGATTGGGAGGAATGGCCCCTCCGATCTGAACCTGAATGGTGTTTTGTTATTGGACTTCTGTGCTCATCACGGATTGTCCATAACAAACACCATGTTCAAGCATAGGGGTGTTCATATGTGCACTTGGCACCAGGACACCCTAGGCCTCAGTTCGATGATCGACTTTGTGGTCGTGTCGTCGGACTTGTGGCCACATGTCTTGGACACTCGGGTGAAGAGAGGGGCGGAGCTGTCAACTGATCACCACCTGGTGGTGAGTTGGCTTCGATGGTGGGGGAGGATGCCGGTCAGGCCTGGTAGGCCCAAACGTGTTGTGAGGGTCTGCTGGGAACATCTGGCAGAGCCCCCTGTCAGAAGTAGCTTCAACTCCCACCTCCGGCAGAACTTCGACCACGTCCCGAGGGAGGTGGGGGACATTGAGTCCGAATGGGCCATGTTCCGTGCCTCTATTGTTGAGGCGGCTGACCGGAGCTGTGGCCGTAAGGTGGTCGGTGCCTGTCGTGGTGGCAATCCCCGAACCCGTTGGTGGACACCGGCGGTGAGGGATGCTGACAAGCTGAAGAAGGAGTCCTACCGGTCCCTTCTGTCCTGTGGGACTCTGGAGGCAGCTGATAGGTACCGGCAGGCCAAGCGGAATGCAGCTTCAGTGGTTACTGAGGCAAAAACTTGTTTGGGGAGGCCATGGAGAACGACTTTCGGACGGCTTCGAGGAGATTCTGGTCCACCGTCTGGCGTCTCAGGATGAGGAAGCAGTGCAGTGTCAACACTGTATATGGTGGGGATGGTGCGCTGCTGACCTCGACTCGGGACGTTGTGGGTCGGTGGGGAGAGAACTTCGAAGACCTCCTCAATCCCACTAACATGCCTTCCAATGAGGAAGCAGAGCCTGGGGACTCGGAGGTGGGCTCTCCCATCTCTGGGACTGAGGTCACCGAGGTGGTCAAAAAACTCTTTGGTGGCAGGGCCCCGGGGGTGGATGAGATACGCCCGGAGTTTCTCAAGGCTCTGGATGTTGTAGGGCTGTCTTGGTTGACACGTCTCTGCAACATCGCATGGACATCAGGGACAGTGCCTCTGGATTGGCAGACCAGGGTTGTGGTCCCCCTCTTTAAGAAGGGGGACCAGAGGGTGTGTTCCAACTACAGAGGGATCACACTCCTCAGCCTCCATAGAAAAGTCTATTCGGGGGTTCTGGAGAGGAGAGTCCGTCGGATAGTCGAACCTCGGATTCAGGAGGAACAGTGTGGTTTTTGTCCTGGTCGCGGAACAGTGGACCAGCTCTATACCCTTAGCAGGGTCCTGGAGGGTGCATGGGAGTTCGCCCAACCAGTCTACATGTGTTTTGTGGACTTGGAAAAGGTGTTCGACCGTGTCCCTTGGGGAGTCCTGTGGGGGGTGCTCCGGGAGTATGAGGTACCGGACCCCCTGATAAGGGCTGTTCGGTCCCTGTACAATCGGTGTCAGAGCTTGGTCGGCATTGCCGGCAGTAAGTTGAACCTGTTTTCAGTGAGAGTTGGACTCCGCCAGGGCTGCCCTTTGTCACCGATTCTATTCATAACTTTTATGGACAGAATTTCTAGGTGCAGCCAGGACGTTGAGGGGGTCCGGTTTGGTGGACTCAGGATTGGGTCACTGCTTTTTGCAGATGATGTTGTCCTGTTTGCTTCATCAGGCTGTGATCTTCAGCTCTCTCTGGATCGGTTCACAGCCGAGTGTGAAGCGGCCGGGATGGGAATCAGCACCTCCAAATCCAAGACCATGGTCCTCAGCCGGAAAAGGGTGGAGTGCCCTCTCAGAGTTGGAAGCGAGATCCTGCCTCAAGTGGAGGAGTTCAAGTATCTCGGGGTCTTGTTCACGAGTGAGGGAAGAACGTAGCATGAGATTGACAGGCGGATCGGTGCGGCGTCCGCAGTGATGCGGGCTCTGCATCGGTCTGTCATGGTGAAAAAGGAGCTGAGCCGTAAGGCAAAGCTCTCAATTTACCAGTCGATCTATGTTCCTACCCTCACCTATGGTCATGAGCTATGGGTAGTGACCGAAAGAATGAGATCGCGAATACAAGCGGCTGAAATGAGTTTCCTCCACAGGGTGTCTGGGCTGTCCCTTAACGATAGGGTGAGAAGCTCAGTCATCTGGAAGGGGCTCAGAGTAGAGCCGCTGCTCCTCCGCATCGAGAGGAGTCAGATGAGGTGGCTCGGGCCTCTGATCAGGATGCCTCCTGGACGCCTCCCTGGTGAGGTGTTCCGGGCACGTCCAACCGGGAAGAGGCCCTGGGGAAGACCCAGGACACGCTGGAGAGACTATGTCTCCCGGCTGGCCTGGGAACGCCTTGGGATCCTCCTGGAAGAGCTAGAAGAAGTGGCAGGGGAGAGGGAAGTCTGGGCATCTCTGCTCAAGCTGCTGCCCCCGCGACCCGACCTCGGATAAGCGGAAGTAGGATGGATGGATGGATGGATGGTTCTGACTGACTGTGGACCCCCCAGAGTTTTATTTCCTTGAGGGATGTGACTGACTGAAGTTTTTGTTTTCTTCTCCTCTATTGTCAACTAGCTATATCTCAACAATGATATTAATGGGCAGATATTGTTAGGGTCCATTTATGCTAATCAGTTTGGAAGTACTTTGTTTCACTGTGTCTTTATGTTTATGAATAAATGTGAACTTGTTACAGCACTCTGGCCTGCACACAGTAAAGAGTGTGATACAAAAATAAACTGAATTGAATAGTACTTGAATAGTAAATCTACCTCTTGATATGCTCAGCTCTGTGCACTCATATCCACAAAAGGAATAAGTATAGTAAAAATCCTGAAAATACAGAAAGACAATCACTAAAACAAATTTTCTTGCAATGAAAAATCCATTCTAAAGAAGTTAAACAAATATCTACAAAACAGAAAATATAGATTGTCATTAGGTGGATTGGCGATTCTAAATTGGCCCTAGTGTGTGCTTGGTGTGTGGGTGTGTTTGTGTGTGTCCTGCGGTGGGTTGGCACCCTGCCCAGGATTGTTTCCTGCCTTGTGCCCTGTGTTGGCTGGGATTGGCTCCAGCAGACCCCCGTGACCCTGTGTTCGGATTCAGCGGGTTGGAAAATGGATGGATGGATAGATTGTCATCTATTTATATATACTGTTGACAGAGGGCTGAACTGAGTTTCAGCAGAGAAGATGACATCTGTCCACTCTACAGTTGTTCAGTTTTAATGCCCACTGTCTCATCTTCCTGCTATTAGCTAACAAGAGTGGAACCCAGTATGGTTTCTGCTGCTGTACCTCACCAGTTATTACAGTGTGTATCACATTCTTGTATTTACTTTGTATTCAGTGTTGCTCTTTTGCACTGTGGTAAATACCTATATTTCTAGTATTTGTGGCTTTTCTGTTAACTTAAACAAGTCTGACCATTCCTCCTCTGACCTCTTTCATTAACAAAGTGTTTTCACCCAGAGAATACTGTTACTCAGTAAATACCTTGTATTTGTTTCTGAGATGCTGTAATTCTCTCATTAACAATGAGTTGAATCACAATTAATTTAATTTGCCATTTTTAACATTGATCAACAGAAAAAGACTCTTTGAAGTCAAATTACTGCAATGTGGTCTATACTAATTACAAGTATAAAACACAAAATAATCGATCACATAATATAAGTATGTTTTTATTCTATTGATCAATGTCAAAATTATGTGATCGATTATTTTGTGTTTTATACTTGTAATTAATTTAGAGCACTTTTCAGTGATTTGACATTAAAGAGTCTTTTTCCTTTGATCAATGTCAAAAAAGACAAATGAAATCAATGATGATTCAATGTTGTACAACGATAAAATGTGAACAATTCTAAAGGGGTGAATACTTTTAATAGGCACTGTACATATATATTATCAGCCACATGATTGGTTGCATGGACTAGCAAGCTATTTTTATCAACAGGCAGATATACCTATTAAAAAGGCCATATAGTACATACTGTATGCCGTATAGTGTAAAAGAAGACAAAAGGAGGTCAAAAAGTTGTTGGGCTGCCTATAGGTATCCAGGCACACTGCCAGCACTGACTGTTGACTGGAGAAGTTGAAAGCTCAAGAGGGTTGTCTTTTCTGGTCTGTTAGGAGATGGTAGGGATTTAAAGGTTTGTAAAATAGATACAGACAAGTTGGGATCAAAGTTCTGCTTTCAGGTTAGCCACTTATGAACTGTAAAGGAAACCGAAAAACATGTCCCACCTTCAGTCCCAAGATTAACTCCTTTTTGTATTGCCCTTAACTTATACCTCAGAAGTCGGATGTCAGATGTGGGAATAATGTCAATCCAGAGTTGGTCACGTTCCAGTAAAACATTCAGAAAACCACATGGATGCTTCCAGCAGAACCTTTGTCGTGCTTGCTCTATCAGAATAAATAGCAGTTGATAAACAACACATTATGTGGTATTTTGCGAATCCAAACACATCCAAGAACTGTGTGCACAACTAATTTTATAAGACACAAAGGTTCGAAGTGCAAATAAACAGTTTTCACTAAAGTTTGCTGCATACGTTGCCATTTTGGCTTGACGTCATGATCTGAACTTGGGCAAACTAGGACTTCACAGACCAGCTCCAAGTTTTCAGGTTAGAAATGCAACTTAATGGGATGTTCTAGTTGAAACTTTTGACTAGTAACTTAGAAATTCTGACATTCCACTTCAGATGGAATGTAGCAATAGCCCCCTTGTGGCCCTACAGAGTTTTATGTATATATGGTCATATATATATAACGAGTCCACAAGACCTCCACGGGTGTCCTGTTTTGTCTGGCACCAAGACGTTAGAAGCAGATACTATAAATCCTGTAAGATGCAAAGTGAGGCCTCCATGGACTGAAGTTGTTTTTCCAGTACATGCCACAGATGCTCAATCTACTCGTTTCCCAAATATGTTGTGACTTGATGACACATGTTCCAAATGTTCCATGTTTGCTTTTGTCATGCTTGATGTGAGAAATATCTTGGTAATGCAGCTGTCATCTGTTTAACATGTGAAAGGCTGGCGTAAGAATTCAGTGTGTAGCACTGCTGCCTCACTGTTACAGAGTCCTGGGTTTAAACCCTAGCTCATGCAATATATGTGTAGAGCTTGCATGTTTTCTACATGTCTGGACTTTCTTTTAGGTACTAAGGTTTTTCCCCACATGCCAACAATGTGTATGTTAAATTAATTGGCATCCTGTAAATGACAAATTGTTAGTGTTACCTAGAGTCTGCTGTCTAGAATTGCTTCCAACAAAAGTTGGGCTGGTTGTACCTTGTCATGCCTGAAAGTGCACCAATTCCTTACAATCCAAAATTTGTCAGCAGGTCAGACAATGCATAGATCAATTAATTGATGAACAGGCCCTTCTGTGACATTTTATTCAATTTTATTCAACCTGCACATAAGAAGACAAAACTGAAATGGACGATTTGATATGTGCTACTAACATGCTTCAAGAAGGCCCAGTTGTCCATTTAATTCAATTTATTTTAGCTAAGTTTATTACTATATGTCACTCTTTGTTGAAGATTACCTCTGTTCTGCTTACATTGCTTAACTAATGCAATGTAGCCAGCATCATTTTTGGCATGAAAAGTCTGATGGGGCCACATATTGAGAGAAACTCTGTAAAGCAGTCTGAGGACTGAATCGAACCTAAGAAGATAGCCATAAATAGAGCTCATGTACTGAGTGAGTGTGTGTGATTAAGATAGAGAGATCCACTCCTCTGCCTACATCACCTGGCCTGAGTCCATAGCCACCAGTGAGTATGGGAAGGATCCTGGCTTGGATCAGCTCATGGATTTGAGAAAAGCGAGTGCAGATGGTGTTGTCTCTGTTGCCAAGTGAGTTGTGTGAGGCAGAGCCGGCAGCATTAATCTACAGGCAGGGGATGTGGCAGAAAAAAGTTAATCAGAGCTGAATGGAATAAGCTGTGGAAGATCAGTATGATGGCAGGGGTTTTGTAGTGTGACTGAGGAAGGAGAATGTTTCCAGTAAATGTTGTGTGTGGGAGAAAGTAAGAGACACTGAGTTTCAGAATATGTTAGGTTACCAGTAGCATTGAATAATGTCAAAAAATCACCCAAAATGAAGACTGGTCAACGTATTATTTTGTAATACAGTACAGATACCAAAAGGCAGTATTAAAGTATATCTCAACATCAACATGAAACATATAATACTGAATGCACTGATGAAGTTCTTAATTGTGTTCAATGGGCAATTCCTAAATTGTATTTACATAAGTAATCTACATGACTCATGATTACGACCACTACAAAATAATGATGTGTGCAATTTCATACATTGCACACATTGTGACTTCTATCTTCAAACGAAGTCACAAAAAAATCAATCAATGGTTCACTTAAGGGGCTCTAGTCTGCCAGGCACAAGGCAGAAGTGAATTGATGAGGTTGCACATTTCCACACTTGAACAAATTTTTGCAGAGAACACTGTAGGGTTTAGGTTTTATACATCGCTATTTGAGCATGGAAATGGGAGTATGCAACATTTTTGTGCGTACGCACCATTTATACATGAGGCCCCTGGTCCCTAACAATGCCACCTCCGGTTCCCGATCTTCTTAGCCTGCCTGTTCCTGTCCTCTAGAATAAAAAATAGCTCTGCCACCACCTTGGAGTCAGTCGACAATAGTCTCAAGTCTGAAAAGACCAAAGCTTATTTCTTCAATTGCATTTTAGCCTGCCAATTATACGGGAATCACTATGGTGCTCCAACTTTTTACTTGTTTCTTTTGTCTTTATTACAATATATATAAACCTTCTAATAAACATACACTTTCTGGAAAAGGTCAGAGGTCACAAATAAGTTTTATGATGATTGCATAACAGAGTGGA
Organism: Erpetoichthys calabaricus; assembly: GCF_900747795.2. Classification (NCBI taxonomy): domain Eukaryota; kingdom Metazoa; phylum Chordata; class Cladistia; order Polypteriformes; family Polypteridae; genus Erpetoichthys; species Erpetoichthys calabaricus. Next base: position 20,611,987 of record NC_041404.2, read on the forward strand.
AGCAAAAAGGCAGTAATAGTTGTAGTGGTAGTCATGTGTACAGAGCACAGTGAAGTTTTTACTCGCACCAACAGTCAACATGTACCCACTACTGATAAGTGAAATTAGCAAGTTTTGATTCAAATACAGTTTCGCAAAACTGACACTAATATTAGCTTTGTGAGTGATTCTGCAACTCACTCAAAACTCATTAAAAGGTTTAATGTGTTGATATACAAAGAATATTTCTCCCAAAAGTCTTGTTTATACCTCCATGGTTACCTGTGCTATTTTCCAGAGATGCGTAATGCATACACTTATAATCTGTAGCACTCTTGACAACAACAACAATATTTTTTTATATAGCACATTTTCATACAAATGATGTAGCTCAAAGTGCTTTACAGGATGAAGAAAGAGAAAAAAGACAAAATATATAAAAAACAAAATTAGGAAATACTAATTAACATAGAATAAAAGTAAGGTTCAACGGCCAGGGAGTACAGAAAAAACAAAAATTAACTCCAGACGGCTGGAGAAAATAAAAACAAAGTCTACAGGAGTTCCAAGGCCACAAGACCACCCAGCCCTCTCTAGGCATTCTATCTGACATAAATGATCTCAATCAGCCCTTGTGGTTTTCAGGCTTCACATGGGAGAACTTGATGATGATGGTTATGTGGACATCTGGCCTTCAATCGATCAATGTATGGACATCACAGTGCTTTGATGGGGCGGTGTAGGCATAGATCGCCACCACAGAAAAACGGAAAAAGAACAGCAGAGAGAAGTAGGGATTAGTATGGATTTAGGAGCCACTATGAATGATAATGATAGTTAAATGCATATACAGAATATCAGGGTTAAACTAAAATGAGGCTATGAAAAATTCACGTTAAAATAGTGTTTTCATCAGTTTTTTAAAATGTTCCACCGTATTAGCCTGGCGAATTTCTATTGGTAAGCTATTCCAGATTTTAGATGCATAACAGCAGAAAGCCACCTCACCACTTCTTTTAAGATTAACTCTTGGAATTATAAGCAGACACACATTTGAAGATCTATGGTTACGATTTGGCATGTAAGGTGAAAGACATTCTGAAATATAGGATGGAGCAAATAATAATCTGACAAATAAATTCTGTTTACGCTCTTCCTTTACATCCTCATAGAGAAGCACAACAAGTTTTATAAAAATGTGACATCCTGCATATTTTCCACATGAAGACACACTAAAACACACCATCATGTTTATTATTGTTTTCTCCCTAGAAAAATCTCACTGCACACCAAGTTGTCCCACTGCCATTTTTTGATTCCTGTAGTAGGATTTGCATGCTCCAAGGGCTGTGAACCTTCAGATTTCTTTCCTGTCTCTGGCAGCATTACAACTGATCACATTTGGCAAAGTGGTTATTATACTACCAGAACATGTCTAATGACAGAATATAAGTGTGGTGATTTTTTTTTTAAATTTATATCTTTGTTTAGATACTAAATAGCAGACAGACATGTGCAGAATAAATTCATATGAATACTTCCAGACAGTAAACAAACATCTTTATTCTCGCGTCTATGGCACAAATTTCACTGGAAGCAAAATGGCATTTATTTTGTGATTTTTTTTTTGCTAAGTGAAACACCAAGTTTTAAACAATCCATTTTGCTCATCACTACTTGCCACTCTCCGGTACTACAATGAACAAGAATATATTAAAATACATACTGTATCTTGCTGTTAATCATCTGATGTACTCCTTACTTTCAATGCCATGTTTGGTGAAACCTACTTGATTTGGACTTAAAAAAATTCTAATCATAGAGGATATTATGAATTCATTATCATGAGGAAACATCTACAATATTGATTTTTGTGATCTGAAGTAAAGTAAGGCAAGATTTTGCATTGTATAACACCACAATTGTAGTACTGGTTTACCTTGCATGATTGATACTGCTCTCTTTAATAGCTTTTGTAGTTTTTAGATATTTTATTTTATTTTTGTTTTAGTTAACAAAATGAAGTTTTGGTAACAGCAATTTTCATTTTAGTTTTTCTTAAGAGAAAAACCCACCACTGAACTTACAGATGGTAAACAGTTCTAGACATTCCTACTGTCATATTTCTCATCTTTGCAGTTATTGCCTTTGATTGTATTGTTTTTTATTTGTTATCAATAAATAGCATTTATATATATATATATATATATATATATATATATATATATATGTTTTTATACATAATTTTTGGATGTACCTTGCTTATTGATTCTCAATATAGTAACATAAATTGTCTTAAAATGATTAGAAAATGTAACTGGATGAATAAATCTATGTTTCTCTATAATGAGTGAAATTTGAAAAGTCACGTTTTTAATGAGCTTGCTGAGGTAGGCCTAAGCGCTCGCCAACATAAAATTATTTAAAGATGACGGATGGGTAAATAGAAGCAAAATTAAGCAAAAGAAAAGCAGGGAAAAACTCTTTTTTCTCTCATTTACTTTAGAATGTTTAATCAAATATTTTTATTCTGTACCTATCATGATATAATTAGGCCATAAAAGTTCACACTTCAAGCCTAATTAAACATTTTCTTTTGGTGAGTGTCACTGTCTACAACAGTTTTAATGATTTTTTTCTAAGTATGCGGCTTTACATCTGCTACAGTAGGTAATCGCCAAGTCATTTATAAGTCTCTAATTAAAAAAATTATCATTAAGTTTTATCTAAAATATGCAATTTCTAACTTTCTGCTTTTGACCTTCCCTACTTCTATGTCTGTTACCACTGAAAAGCTGCTTTCCTGTCGACTGTCACATTTGAAATGAAATATTAGAAGTTGCAAATATTTAAGTTGGCACTACAATTTGGAGCCAATCTTCACAGCTCTCTTATTAATGGCATTGAAAGTCAGTTTATTATAATGTTGAATTTAAAAGTGCTGTATAAAACATTCATAGGTTATTTGATTATGGAATCTAGATTCAGACATGGATGCAATGAACCCAATTTTAAGCACAGTTTTACTTCCAGGATATCTTGACTCAGCACACGCTGATGGCTTTTTAAAAGAAATGCAAACCTTTTTTTATTTGTTATCAAATTTGTATTAAATAGAAAATAAATAACTATCTATATATTAAATTTAAACTCCACATTCAGATGCAGATCTGATTAAAGTGTTAAAGTCCTTGCTTAGAAAGTGAGTGAGATTGCTAGAACTTTTGAAGCCGTTAAAAAAAAAGTCTCCAAATTACTTTGCTTTAAATGTTTGACAGTCAGAAATGGGATCAAGAGAATTTCTTTTAGAAACATTAATCATGCAATGCTATGTTGCAAAAAACCTTCAGTGCTAGTCAGTGCTTTGCCAGGAAAAAATATCTGGGGAACTCTAAATCAGTATGATAATGCAGATACAGGACAATCTTTAAAGTCATTATGAATTACAATCTTAGAGTCCCCTTTAATAAGATGTCAAACAATGTAAATTTCTATATGCATTGTCACACATGCATGTCAGAGGACCTCATTAATGGCTTTCACAAAGTATGTAATAATCCACCAGGGCGAGAGGGGGCGCTATCACTAACATTGTCATCTCCTTCTCTCGCCACAACATTAGGGGCCTCATGTATAAACAGTGCGTACGCACAAAAATGTTGCATACTCCCATTTCCACGTTCAAATCACGATGTATAAAACCTAAATTTGGCGTAAGCCATAGCTACTGTAACTCAAACCCTGGCGTACGCAAGTTCTCCGCTCGGTTTTGCAAACTGGCGGCACCCAGCATCAAAGCAGTGCTACTGTTCCAGTGTGGTTTCCCTTTCTTTTTCAGATCCACATCCCTGACACGGCTTTATAAATACACTGAAATGAACCGCATATTGTTTATTAGTTTAAGGCATCTGATTGTAATTACAGTAATCCCTCGCTATATCACGCTTCGACTTTCGCGGCTTCACTCTATCACGGATTTTATATGTAAGCATATCTAAATATATAACGCGGATTTTTCGCTGCTTCGCGAGTTTCTGCGGACAATGGGTCTTTTTACTTCTGGTATTTACTTCCTCAGTTGGTTTGCCCAGTTGATTTCATACAAGAGATGCTATTGGCGGATGGCTGAGAAGCTACCCAATCAGAGCACGCAGTTAAGTTCCTGTGTGCTGCTGATTGGCTCAGCGACGGAGTGCTGCATTAACCGGGAAGTCTCATCTCACTCATTCAGCATTAACATGCTCTTGCTACTGCTTCAGGGGCCGTGTCCAAGTGCCAACAGAAGATGCAAATGATTGCAGAAAAGGTAAAAGTTTTGGATATGTTGAAGGAAGGGAACAGCTACACCGCTGCAGGACACCATTACGGCATCAATGAGTCCACGATTCTTTTTATTTAAAAAGGAGGAAAAGCATATGAGATCTACAGCCGCAGTGTCTTTTAATCAGGGCGCAAAACGAGTTGCAAGTGGACGTGATAAGGCAGTAGTCTGGATGGAATCTGCTTTAGGGATTTGGATTGAAGAGTGCTGGAAGAAGAACAACAAGAGGCTCCTTTAGAAGAGCTGTAACGCTATCCTTTGTTGTGCAGTAAAATTAAACTCATAGTTATCGGACAAGTCGTCGTGTCATTGTTGGTGAGTAACCATAATTAATTATCTACGTACAGTACTTATTACATGTACATAGTTTAGTGTCACTGTACACACATTTTACTGTATACAATTTTTCTTGCATTGTACGTATTTATTGCTGGTGTCCTGTCTGTCGTAATGGCTGTAACATATGTGATATCGGAGACGCTCGATATCTTTAAAATAATATTTAGGTCTTACTGTATATAAACTGTGTTTACATACATAATTTCAACGAATCTTACCTAATATCTAAGAGAATACAAAGGGTTTATGCTGTATAATTGTGCGGGAAATGTTTATAATAGTGTGGGAGAGTTTATAAGGGCTTAAAATATATAAAAATAACCATATGAACATATGGTTTCTACTTCGCGGATTTTCACCTTTCTCTGGGAGTTCTGGAACGCAACCCCCGTGATGGAGGAGGGATTACTTTAACCTGTAACAATATAATGGTCCACGGAATGGCTAAACTATTCCAAATACCATAGCTGCTTTAGTGTTGTTACTCTCACTGCACCACTCGGAGCAGCTGATCGGAAAGAGAATTATCTGTATACAGCATCAAGCACACGCTGCCTCAGCCATGCTGCCTATTTGCACTACTCTCATAAGGCAAAACGCTACAGAGACTTTCCTGTACAGACCTCGCGGATCAGAAACATTTTCATCCCAAGGCCTATAAACGCACTCAATCAATCCATCAAGTGCTCCTTGTAGAACTGTATGTACTTACAAGTACAATTACCTCACTGTAAACTTGCGATACAGTTATAATATTGCACAACCTGTGCCACTTTATAAAGTGCGTATTTACATATGATGACAATATCATTTTTAAGATGAAATGCAGCAAAATATGTTTATTATATTATACAGATAAAACTTTAACTTCATTTAAATAATCTATATTGTTAATAATTACACATGTGAGGACACGGTGCCGCAGCTCTAGTGAGGATCTGGCGCTCCGTTCACGGATTGTTCCTGCCTTGCGCTATATTCTTGCTGTGACACTGCAGAAAGACAGATGAATATAATAATTAAACATGTACTACAAAGATATTTCAATGTTCCTTAAAAGTTTTGAAAAATCGGCGTTCTAAGCTTACAGATGGCTTAACGTCTATTACAGAGCTGATTGTGTGGCGTTTGGTTACTTGGAGAAGGAAAAGGAAGGACAGGAATCTGGGGTTAGTACGTTTGAAAGAGACAGTACTGCTGCAATAAATTATTTCATCGAAGATCGTGCATGGCGCAGCAAGCATCTTGCGGGAGGCAGGAACAATCTCTGGACAAGGCGCCTGCTTGTCAATGTCACTGCACCATCGTGTTCCCATGTTTAATAACATGCTTAGACTCCTATCATCATGAAAATGATATAATGTATACATCTCAGTATTTTAATTATTCAGAGAGCTGTAATATTACGAATGTAATGGATTCTATGTCCTGTCGGAGGAAGAGAAAGCCCGTTTAAGAAGCAGGTAGTGCACATAGAGCACATAGAAGATCAAATACAAAACAAAGCATTTAACGTGCTACTTTAGTTACGATGGGATTTGAGAAACTAGTAAATTAAACGATTTTAAGATGAAGTTTATGATGTTCTACTTTAATGACAAAATAAACTACGTGATTAAAGTGGAAATTTCAAGATTAAAGTTGACATTTCGTGCATTTTTCCCACTGTGTGCCTATTTGTTTTACTTTGTACCCTAATAAGCTTTCATATGACATTCAGACGGTGGGCTACGACTCACTGCGACTTTCATATCTGACAACTTCTTTATTTCGGGCACTGTACGACTTTGTGAACTTGAGCTTTTGAGTTTCTCTGACACTCTATGTCATTCGATCAACTTCCTTTGTTGATTATACCACTGTTTAAACCAACAAATAGTACGTTTTTCCTTGCCTCCACTTGGTATCTGCTGAAATTCTTCTATTTTCCCCCATGCTTTTGCCACTGTCTTTTCACAGAAGGCTGCACTTAAGGGCTATTTATATTGATTTGCATATTCAAAGAGGTGTAATTCTGGGAGGAGTTGGGGTGGGGCAGCAGGCATGTGCGTTACTTTTCACGCTGACCGGGATTTATGTAGCAGAAGAACGTGGAAGTTGGCGTTCACACAGATTTATGCATCTGGATTTTTTTGTGCGTAAGCACATTTCCGCTTTTGTCCGTACACCATGTTATAGTGTGAATTGTACACACGGCGTTATACATGAGGCCCCAGGAAACTGCCCAGTGAGGGCAACTGACTCCACCCCTTCCAGTTCTCTGTCCACAAAAGCCCCAGCTTCCCAGAAGGAGACATCATTTTGGCAGGAGTGACCCGCTTAACGGAATTCCCAGGCAGACTGATCTTGACCCTGACCCTGACCTATGGCTAAGAAGCCAAACCTTATTTCTGTACTTTTGTATCCCAGACACAAGGTTAAAGATGGTGAAATTGCATTCTTTTTCTTTATTTTTGTTTGTAAATTAAACAGGAATGACTCAATTGGTACCCCAAATTTTCTTCCAGCAACCTATCCTTCCTGCCCCCAGCCACAAAATAGATGTATGCATCAATATACAGTACTTAATATTAAAAATATACACATAGTGGTTCAATACATAAATAATAACATAATACCCTCTCTCTGTCTATCTTTTGAATTGTTTTGCTTTATTTGATATCATTTATCCATTCTGCTCACTAAAGAACTGTTCGTTGTATCTTTGTTTGTCTGTTTGTTCAGCAATCACACAAAACCACTGAACCAAATTTGTAGATATGTTGCATTGACTGTTGAAGGCCTGTGCGATGGAGCTGGGGAGTCCTCTACAGCGCATCTTCAACCTGAGCCTGGAACAGGGGAGAGTCCCGAGGCTTTGGAAAACATCTTGCATCACCCCAGTCCCAAAGATATCACGTCCTAGTGAGCTGAACGACTTCCGGCCTGTCGCTTCGACGTCACATGTGATGAAGACCATGGAGCGGCTGCTGCTTCACCACCTAAGGCCACAGGTCTGCCACGCCCTTTACCCTCTGCAGTTCGCATACCAGGAGAAGGTGGGAGCAGAGGATGCCATCATCTACATGCTACACTGATCCCTCTCCCACTTGGACAGAGGCAGTGGTGCTGTAAGAATTATGTTTCTAGACTTCTCTAGAGCCTTCAACACCATCCAACCTATGCTCCTTAGGGACAAGCTGACAGAGATGGGAGTAGATTCATACCTGGTGGCATGGATCGTGGACTATCTTACAGACAGACCTCAGTATGTGCATCTCGGGAACTGCAGGTCTGACATTGTGCTCATAATACAGGAGCGCCTCAGGGGACTTTACTTTCTCCGGTCCTGTTCAGCCTATATACATCGGACTTCCAATACAACTCGGAGTCCTGCCATGTGCAAAAGTTCGCTGACGACACTGCTATCGTGGGCTGCATCAGGAATGAGCAGGAAGAGGAGTATAGGAACTTAATCAAGGACTTTGTTAAATGGTGCGACTCAAACCACCTACAACTGAACACCAGCAAAACCAAGGAGCTGGTGGTGGATTTTAGGAGGACCAGGCCCCTCATGGACCCCGTGATCATCAGAGGTGACTGTGTGCAGATGGTGCAAACATATAAATACCTGGGAGTGCAGCTGGATGATAAATTGGACTGGACTGCCAATACTGATGCTCTGTGTAAGAAACGACAGAGCTGACTATACTTCCTTAGAAGGCTGGCATCCTTCAACATCTGCAATAAGATGCTGCAGATGTTCTATCAGACGGTTGTGGCGAGCACTCTCTTCTACGCAGTGGTATGCTGGTGAAACAGCATAAAGAAGAGGGACGCCTCACGCCTGGACAAACTGGTGAGGAAGGCAGGCTCTATTGTAGGCACGGAGCTGGACAGTTTGACATCCGTGGCAGAGCGACGGGCACTGAGCAGGCTCCTGTCAATCATGGAGAATCCACTGCATCCACTAAACAGTATCATCTCCAGACAGAGGAGCAGCTTCAGCGACAGACTGCTGTCAATGTCCTGCTCCACTGATAGACTGAGGAGATCATTCCTCCCCCACACTATGCGACTCTTCAATTCCTCCCAGGGGGGTAAATGTTAAAATTATACAAAGTTATTGTCTGTCTGTATACCTGCATTGTTATCGCTCTTTAATTTAATATTGTTCTTTATCAGTATGCTGCTGCAGGAGTATGTGAATTTCCCCTTGGGATTAATAAAGTATCTATCTATCTATCTATCTATCTATCTATCTATCTATCTATCTATCTATCTATCTATCTATCTATCTATCTATCTATCTATCTTAACAGTAATTTGCTGTTGGTCCAAATTAAAATCCAGGCTATATGGTTCTTCAGGGAGTACGTTTGTAATGGAGGGGAGGGGGATGCATCACTCCAAAATTGGCAAAGTTGGAGCTCATTACATTTTGCTTGCATATTACAGTTTGCACAACATACATAAAATCTAGACTTTCAGGCATTTCAAAACTTAATTTGAGAAACTGAGTTGTAATGGGGGGTCAGCCAAAACTGCATTATCATACCCAAATGATTCATATTGTTTAGGATTTGCCCTAATTACAAGGCAGGCTACATTCTATGTCAGTGGTTGTGAAGTGATGTGTGACCAACACAAAAATTATGCATCACACAAAATTGGCTATATTTTAAATTATAGGTTTCATTTTGATGTACTGTAAGAATTTCATTGGGAGTCAATGGGATGTCCAACAGAACAAATATATATATATATATATATATATATATATATATATATATATATATATATATATATATACAGTATAAATATAGTAATATATATATACAATATATATATAATAATAAGTAAATAATTGAAGCAAAAATTTAAAAAAGAGTTGGGGATTGCCCCGTATAATGTCCAGTGGACTGAAAAAAAGAACGTTTGCAAAAGTGATCGAAAACAAAAACATTTGACAAAAAACAGTAGTGAATTGGAGGTTTTTATACAAAATGGTGACCCTAAGAAACTATGGCTGGAAATGACATCTTAATTGTAAAACAGAAGTGACATCATCATGGAGGGACCAGAAGTGACATCACCAGTAGGAGTTGGACACGGAAGCAATGTTGGACAGCCATTAAGTCTGGTGAATAATATACATATATATATAATAATAATACTTGGAATAAAACCGTTATCTCGCGATAGATCACTCACCTTAGGGATTGTTGGCTGCCTCCGAAGTGCTCGTGTGTAATTATATATATATATATATATATATATATATATACACTAGCTGTGCTAGCCACTTGAGACGACTTGAAATCTAAATAATCAATGGATTGCACATGTATCTGTTATATGCCATTTGGCATGGGATTCGTAAAAGCAGCGTTAATATTTGTAATGCACCATCTGTTGGAATAACTATGGCAGTGCATTTTATTACCAAAAATGTTTGTGTTGCACCATCTATAGGAATGACAAAGACATAGCAACCAGACTGACATAGAGACAGACACATCAACGTGTATCTTTTTTGTATATATAAAAATTGATCTGATTTTGTACCTGTACTGCAACATAGAAATTATAATTATATTTGTTGTTTATACTGTATGTTGAAATTTATGCTGAAAAACATCAAATCAAATATTATGTAATCACTGATTTCACTGGTCAACAAGCATTTTGCTACTGGGATTCTTTCATCTGTACTTTAACAAATTTCACTTGCTGACTCCAAACCTGAAAACCGTTTCGTCCAGCATGTCCCATTTTTTAGTTATGATGTTCCAGGTCTTGGACAACTTTGGTGACTGGACAGTAAAGGTGATGCGTTTCAGCATTTAAGAAATAAGTTTGGTCTCGAGAAAAGTGAAGCCCAAATTAAGGAAGGTGTTTTTGTTGGCCCTGAAATCCATGAACTGATGCTTGACGATGAGTTCAAAAGGAAACTGAAGCCCACTGAATCAGCACCCTTATTCGTGCAGGTTGTCCAGAATTTTCTTGACAGTCACAGAGCAGAGAATTATACTGAGCTTGTGGAGAATATGCTGAAAGTGTATTAGCTTACGGGAGCCAGAATGTCACTGAAGATGCATTTTTTACATTCTCATCTCGACTTTTTTCCACCAAATCTAAGCGATGTCAGAGATAAGCAAGGGAAAAGATTTCATCAAGATATAAAGGTGATGGAAAACTGATATTGGGAAAAATTCACTCCGAGCATGATGGGTGACTACTGTTGGTTCTTGCAAAGAGAGACAGATGTGCAGTACAAGCGCAAAAGCGAGTGCCTCCAACATTTTTGGACACACTGACCTCACTTTTATATTGAGGTAAATTGACATAAATATACTTTAACGTGTCTCTGGTATCGTCTTCTGGTTTGTTTTCAGAATAAACACATCAAAACAATTTTGGTGGGACATAGTCCAAACTCCAGATATCATGTTTATATATTATATTGATATTCAAAAGTGTCAAAACGTCAATGATGTGTACAGTGATCCCTCGCTATATCGCGCTTCGCCTTTCGCGGCTTCACTCCATCGCGGATTTTATATGTAAGCATATTTAAATATATATCGCGGATTTTTCGCTGCTTCGCGGGTTTCTGCGGACAATAGGTCTTTTAATTTCTGGTACATGCTTCCTCAGTTGGTTTGCCCAGTTGATTTCATTGGCAGATGGCTGAGAAGCTATCCAGCTTACTTTCTCTCTTCCTCTCTCTCTCTCTCTTGCGCTGACGTAGGGGGGTGTGAGCAGGGGGGCTGTGTGCAGCTGCTTCCTGAAGGACAGGCTGCATGGAGCTTCGCATACTTAAAAGCTCAAAGGGCACGTATTGATTTTTTTTATCTGTCTCTCGCTATCTCTCTCTCTCTCTCTCTCTCTCTCTCTTCCTGCTCCTGACAGAGGGGGTGTGAGCTGCCGCCTTCAACAGCTTTGTACCGGCGGTGCTTCGCATACTTAAAAGCCAAAAAGCCGTATTGATTTTTTTTTTGACTGCTTGCTTTGCACTCCTTTGAAAAGGAAGATATGTTTGCATTCTTTTAATTGTGAGACAGAACTGTCATCTCTGTCTTGTCATGGAGCACAGTTTAAACTTTTGAAAAAGAGACAAATGTTTGTTTGCAGTGTTTGAATAACGTTCCTGTCTCTCTACAACCTCCTGTGTTTCTGCGCAAATCTGTGACCCAAGCATGACATTCTAAAAATAACCATATAAACATATGGTTTCTACTTCGCGGATTTTCCTACTTCGCGGGTGGCTCTGGAACGCAACCCCCGCGATGGAGGAGGGATTACTGTATTTCAAAAACCTGATTTGCTAGGTTAATTCCGATTTCATATATGAAATCAGTGTAAAAAACATAATAAAGAGATGCTCTGAAGTTCCCAGAAGCAAACAAAAAATATTTTTTTGTAGACCAATGTTCTAAATGTACAGAACAGCATGCCTTTGGAGATCACTTTCACTTACTCCATAAATACGAGAGACAGCCCTCTTTAGACCCCACAGTCAGGAGATGGGCTGCAGAATTTTGTCATGGCAACACATTTCTTGAAGATAACCAAAGGTGAGACTGAAATTCAACATCAATAAGATTGGCAAATGTTACCACTGTGGAGCAAATCATAATGGAGAATAGAAGAGTGATAATGCATGAGATAACAATGTGCATGCTGGGTGCCCAGATTGGTAACTTCAGAAATGAAGCATCATCATATGTAATGTTTGAAGGAGAATTTCATGCTCATAATTTCAGACTGGGAGAAAATTTAGCAAGTGGTCCAGGAGTGAGGATGACAATCCAAGTCCAAAACAACAATCAAAATAATGGAAAGTTTTTCTGAAACTCCTATAAGTACATGCACACACTTTTTATATGTTAATGGTGTAGCTTGTATTGATTAAACACCTCAAAAAGCAAACAACACCTGTCAATATGCAGTGGATTTGTTTCTGCATTTGTGGTTTTCTCATCAGGGAAAAGCCAAGGGGGGCTTGAGGGGCTGTTGTAGCACTGGCGTGGTTGACATTCTTAAAATAATCAATTCCAGTTTTAAAGATTGTCTTTAAATGGACTCACATTGTTTTTAAATAAACATAACTCAAAATGATTTTTAAATGTTAAAAGAAGGCCGATATCAGTGGAGGTATAGCCTAGAGATATCACATTGCATTTGATCGCAAACTCATCATTAGTCAGCTACAGTGAAGCATTTGCATTGATTAGACGGTTAGGTCAACTAGTACCCAAAAATTATTCTGGGTGACTACTTATTGCTTTTATACAGATAGAGGGTTTGTAAGTAATCAACAAAAATTGGGGCACCTGTAGGAATTGTTTACATGAACTTTTTAAGGCTTTTCCCTGAAAAAGACCTTGTGTAGAACTCTGAAAATTACATTGTTTTCAATTTTTGGTAATCTAAGCGTTTTTTTTCACTTCTGACTGTCTGACTATCTGACTACTTCTGACTATCTTTGTATCATTTTGAGTTATTCACTGGACTTGAACTACATGAATTTCAATACAAAAATTGAAAAATTTGAATGTTTTAAATGTTTGACCTGTAGTATACATATCAATATGTGAAATACTCTGTAAAGAATAATACAATATAGAAAAGGTGACAACAAAATATTTGCAGAGCTAAATACAGAGAGGACACTTGAGCCAGTGATGAGACCTTGGAAATAACATATAGTTGTTGACCGCACAAGTTCAATAATTTTCAAATGGTACAATGTGAAGTGATTTTGTTATTATTTATGATATTATGCACAACTTTTCAAATCCACAATGGAAAGTCCATCTTCGGTTCTACCATTTGCAGAAGTTATTGAAATATTGCTTAACGATTTGTCTATTGTCCCGACATTGCAGCTCATGCACACCCTCTGGTGACCACCAGTGATGTGCAAGGTTACTGATAAAAAGACAGTCTATGTTCAGTTTTAATATACTAGCATTTAAGTAATTAAATAATGTGTTGTGTATGCTGCTTTCTATTGTTTTTGACACCAGTTAGTTGCTGATGCTCATAGTCCTATTATTAAGGGCAAAACAAATAAATAAACAGGTAAACAAAATAAGAAGTAAACATTACAACAGCCTAATTTTAACCTGGATTGCTTTCCCCTAACTATAAATGTGGAGAAATCATCATTTACATTTTAGTTTTAAAAATTGATCCAACACATGGATAACCAGGACATGCTCACTGCCACCTTTTTATAGACTGGATGATATGACTTAATGCATCCTGTGAGTTCTGTGTCGTGTGACCAGCACCAGGCATAGCATCCTGTAAGCAATGGGGCCACGATTAACACAAGATCAACACAAAAAGGCAGTTACCACATTACAACTAAAAACTAAATGACGTTGCCAAAATAATGATAAAAAATAAACACTGAGAAGTTCAAATGTGAAATTCCAAAAATAAAACATCTTGATTCCACACATGTGAAAATCAAGAATTCACATTTCCACTATATTTTTTATTCGAAGACGTGGGCTTGTATGTTCTGCTGAAGCAGAATGACTTTTTATTTTAGAATCGGAAGATTAAATCAGAACCAAAACAGAGTACATCCTATGGTTAAAACCTAACACACAAACTGATCTTTCACCAAGTCAGAAATGCAAGACAAGAATAAGAATAGTAAGCCAGAAAATCCATCTTACTAACCGAAGGTTGTAAACCGGATATGGACGCAGGGCGCTGGGCACATCGAGGCGCACGCGCACTGCTGCACTGCACAGAAAACACAGAAACGAGAAGGTTGTAAACCGGATGTCACACGCACTGCCGCATTGCAACGAGCCCGCCACATGTAAACTACACTTGCTCTAATCCACTGTGCCAGTAATGTAGATCACATAACGGTCATTCAGTTAGGCGCCCGCCCCAGAGTCCAGAGTCAAATGCAGCGGCGTCCCAAAACGCTGTGGCGCCTGCCGCGCGTGCCTACAACGTGCTTGCGAAAGGAGTCACGGCTCAAACCAAATAAAACACAGAAACGAGACTACGACCTGTGAACTACACCTGAGGTAAAGTGTGCACGCCAGGTTGTACGGCCGCCCGGACGCGACTGCCCACACCACCGCATATACCCTCCATGATATGTCTTCACGCAGCGGCTTCCCACCGAGGCGCATATTGCGCTGTGGCGCTCGCCCCACAGTCAGACGCAGCGGCTTCCCAGAGTCAGTAGGTGGCCCCCAAACAACACAACCTGTTCAAGCAGTCGGTGTCAACGAAGACAACAGACTCACATCTCCACAAAACGAAACCGCTCTAGTACAGATATGCTTATTGGATTAAATGACATTTCCCCAGACACACCCGCCCTCCATGATATGTCATATGAATTATCCAAACATGGATACCTAAATGGTACATAACATGATATGTTATATACGGTCACGCCGATGACATCATATGAGTTTGCTCCCGGAGAACTCTGGGAGGTTGCTTCAGCAATGGTCAGCATGAAGCTCACCATAATGGTGCTGCCCATCAATATTCAAAATGGTGCTGCAATAAGATGTTAAAATATTTCAACTTCATCAGAAATATAAATATATATTTTTATAAAATTCCTTGCTCTCAAAACCTTCAGAACAGTAATGAAGAAGTCAAAAGGAACTTCTTAGGAAAGTGAATAAGTACACCAGTCATAATATGGTATTTATCAAGCATTCAAATTAATTCTTGCACTAAAAGTCTAACTAAGATAAGAATTTGTCCAACCTCAGAGTAGGAAATGAGTAGACTTAGGAAATGTCCTACTCCTACTTCTACCATGGAGTAGGAGTTCACGTTTGAGAACAAATAAGATCACAATTTTATGGCACCACTTGACGTAAATTGACACTCATAATGAAGCTTTCTAGTTTTCTGATAACACAGGTGATAAAAATCAAAGACAGTAAACATAATTAAGGAAGCACATTGTGCTAATATGTACAACATCATGAATAACATTGAAACAGACATCAAGATGGAAACACTGAGATACCCAAACACTCAGTGAGAGTTAAGCCTGATAATGGCCACGCTTACTATCCACAGCTGTACTTCCATAAGATTAACCTTCCCACTGTAATGACCATGTGGCTAGTTTTGCACTGTTACTGAAGTTGTGTTTACTTATGCACTGTTCCTGATGTTCTTCCAGAGTTGCTGTCTTCTTAGCTTTTGCGAGGCTCTATTTATTCCATGTCCTGGAAGTCTCTGCCTGCCTTCTTGGACTTTCTCCAGCATGTAAGGTGTAAAGACAATGTTCCAAGGGTTCATGGAATGCAAAGCTGAGTGTACCTGTGTGACATTTTACTGTAAATCACCCATCCAGTCCCATCTTTCTTCAGGGTAATATGCTTGCGGTTCCTGTATAGTTTCAATGACCACCTGGGTGTTGATATTGTGCTATTGTTTGGGATTCACATATTGGGAGCACATCCACACTTAGGGTAATAATCTTCATGTGTGTGACAATGTGCATGAATTCAGCCTTACATTACTTCATGTTGAGTAGTGGGCAAATGTATATTCGATGTACTACTTCATGTGCTGTAAGAGCATTCAAAGTTTGGTGCAAAGTCTGAGAAATGCTTGGTTGTGAAAGACACAAATCATCGCTATTATAAAGCTGCATTATCTTTGTGGGCAAAAACATAACGTTATCAACACTTTAGTTTGGGTGGACACCACACGGCTTCTTCGCATGGATGGAGTTATCACATGATGTATTAGATTTCTTACTATTACTGTTCCACTTCTGTTAGATCAATATTTGTTTATATGTTTATTGTTGTCAATTGTTTCAAAAACATTCTGCCTTTGCTGAGATGTACGTGCTGATCTCTACCTGAGCGCCATCTTCTGGCAGCAACTAGTGAGTTAGGACAGCTCATGAGGTCTCCGAAATCCTCATGAAGTCAGGAATACTCCTCTAAAATAGGAAAATGGTTTTACTCTTATTCCTAAGAATAGTAGTAGATTTGCATCATTCTGAGATTTTTAAGCCAGTGATTACAATTTTCCTATTCTCAGATGCTTGATTAATATGGGCTCTGATCTTATTTGGCTTAGCTGACACATCTCTGTTTTAGAACAACAATAACATCTCCAATATAAAAATAGTGCAGGAATTGTTGTTTAAACTTTCTCCCTTTTTAATAAACAAATATCAATTTTGTAATCTTTACTATTCATACAGCATTATGAAACTCTGACCTCAGACTGTAAGGCCAACTGGAGTGCACAAAGAAGCATGAATTTTGTTAGTAAGTAAGACGATAATTACAATATTAGGTTAGAGAGCCCAGAGGTTTTATTGTTATATTATTGCTTAAGTGTTTCACTTGATAGTGTACTATAAATATTATCATACTGTTTCTATTATAGTTTAATTGTCATGACAAAGCTTATTTAATTAGTACAAGATAATCAGGACTTCCTGGATTAAACAAGAGAGACCCTAAGTTAATTCATATCACTCTTAAACTAATCCATGCATATTAAAAAAGCCAAGGAACAAATAAAAACTGTGTGTGTGTGTCAGAGAGCTAAACAGGAAATATTTGGCACAGTTGGAATGAAGGCAGCCATGGGAGGGAACCTGTCAACGTACACTTGAAAATCTCCACCATACATTATAACACCATCCCCTGGAAATGATTGCCTTCTTTTAGCACTAAGGTGTTCTTTGGCAAGTTTTATTTGTTTTTAGTTTTATTTGCATGCCCTGATTAAATGTATCCACACACAGAAAATGTAACAGAGCATCAACTATACCATGACTGTCTTTATTTACTATATGGCACCATATGGCAGTCCTTTAAATGTACACTTTCACAAAGAAACCCATGCAGTTTTAGTGGGGACAATGGAAGTAAAACAGAAGAGGAATGGTAAACAGCTTTCTGTGCTGCTGGCTACTGCAAACATCAAAGGAAATTGATACAGTACTGACCAATTTTATGGGCCTTTTAATGTATGAAATCAATATGGACTACACACTCAACATTTTAACACTAGAATCCCTGAAGCCTACAAAAAAACTTGTAATCTCTGGCCACCTTAAATTCCTTCACACCTCTCCATTAGCATCTTTTGTTTTGCAAATGTGTAGATCAGCACAAGCAGCAAGCAGCCTGCTATCCCATCTCCCCACCAATGCCACTGCTCAAGTCAGTCAAAAAGTTCTCCAGCTCTAGTCTGTTTATCTGGATGTGAGGTGCCTGGAGTTGTAAAGGTTAAATAATATATCGTTATTTGGAACACATGCATTTCATGTGTGTTCCGTGTCTACAACAATCTGGGTAAGTGTAGGATGACAGGAAATGCGAGACAAGAAATGTTGAACACATAGCTAAAACAGAAACTGAAGTCCAAACATCAAATAAACATGTTCAACATTTCTTGCCTCACATTTCCTGTCATCCTACTGTACATTTACCCAGATCGTTGTAGACACGGTACACACATGAAATGCATGTGTTGCAAATAACGATATATTATGATAAGCATATATGAGATATGAGATGAGCAGCGGCAACGGCAGTGGTGGTTGGGGGGGTGGGTGTAATGGGATAGCAGGCTTCTTGCTGCTTGTGCTAATTGACACATTTGGAAAACAAAATACGCTGAATGGAGAGGTGCAAAGGAATTTAAGGTGGCCTGAGGTTACAAGTTTTTTCATAGGCTTCAAGGATTCTAATGTTAAAAATTTGTGCACATGATCTTGCTGGCACTGGCTTACACCTTGAATTTCTTAGGTGTTAGAGAATCACCATATTTCCATTGCTTTAGCTGTGTTTTGGATTCTACGTCATAGTGATGTACCTTAATTTTATCCCTAGTTATTAAATGTTTCTTATTTATTTTTCCTAGTTCAAATTCTTTATTCTTTTTTTTCCATGGAAAATTGGAAGTGGTGATGCTTCATTACAGGAGTCAATATTCTCGTCACCCAACATGCACATGCCTTTCTGATTTTACATAAAGAATGGATTCATCTGACTCATAATTAATCTGAATACTGGCCACTGCCTTACATTGGTTCTTCACTGACATTCTCTGTGCAGGCAAGAGGAACTTCTTCTTACATTGTAGTTGAATGCTGTCCATACCTTAGGTTGGAACAGAATTCTGCAGCCCATCCCATGGCTGTATCATATGAACAGATCATTGGAAATGTTGTGACATTGGAAATGTTGTGACAAGAACAAGCCATTTGTTCCAATGAGCTCATGTATTTAATTTATCTAGACTATCCAAAATAACATTATGTAGAGATTTGAAGGTCCCTAAAGTCCTACTCTCCACAACACCACTTGGTAATTTTTCCATGTGTTTGTAGTTCTTTACTTGAAGAAAAAATCTGTCCTTTCCAAGCTCCCAACTGTTCCCATGTGTTCCTGCTACAGAATTTATTTTAAAATAACAACTGGGAACAGCTGTACTAATTTCTTTTAAAATTTTCAAAACTTAAATCATGTCCACTCTTAAGTTCCGTATTCTGGTAGGCAAGGTAGAAAAATATTTAAATAGAAACCAGGAGGAAAAGGCAAAGTCAAAAAACAAAACAATCGAAAACCAAGAAGTCAGCCACACTGATACCAAAGTCATATCACAAGGCAAAAATAAATTTCGACAGAATTTGTTCAATAGAGATTAACTTTGTTGATCAATATCAAGATAATGATACATGAAAGCATAACCTGGAAAAAAGTGACAGCATTAATAAGTCAATTAAGGCACACATAATGTTGGCAGTTGTTGCCACAGACATGAAGGTTTTGTGTTTTTATGAACTTTAACACAGCATTCCTTGGGGACAAATAAAGTACTGCCTCTCCTTCTGTTCTGTAGATGTGTATGGCATAATAGTACAACAAGAGTTGCTGTAACAGGAATTTAAAAACTAAATATCTTAACTTTAAAAGTATTTAGTGGTTTTAAGGATCATGTACTTTGCCCTAGAAATTTTTTTTTTGTGTCTTCAGTGGTAAATATAGAAGTGGACACAATAACCCATTCATTTTCTGTTCCATTGTCCATCCAGTTATACCATAGGACTATGGGGGTACAGACCCTGTGCTAGTAACTATTAGGTGCAGGGAGGAAACAATCCTGGATGGGATGGCAGCTCACTGCAGGGCACACTCACTCACACCAGCTTGGATTTGATTAATAAATTATTAGAACACACATGTATAAGAAAAAAGTTTACTCGGACATGTGAACAATGTATACAGTGAGTACATACATTTATGGGTCAGATTCGCTGTAAATATACTCACATTCTCCCTTCAAGTTTTCTTTTATAAATCCCAATGTTTCCATGGAGAGCTGCGTATGCATATTCCACCTCTTTTTGTGTGTATGCAAGTTTTATAAATCTGACCCCAGGTCTTCATAATATATGATATGCTGTTAAACAAAATTTTGAAAATAAGAGTAATAAATGTTCATATAGAAGAAATATTCAGAACATTATTTTGTTAAGGTCTTGGTATTAAAAAAAATTCCCAATACTGCTATTGTAATGTAATATCCATCCATCCATCCATTTGCCAACCCGCTGAATCCGAACACAGGGTCACGGGGGTCTGCTGGAGCCAATCCCAGCCAACACAGGGCACAAGGCAGGAAACAATCCTGGGCAGGGTGCCAACTCACCGCAGGACACACACAAACACACCCACACACCAAGCACACACTAGGGCCAATTTAGAATCGCCAATCCACCTAACCTGCATGTCTTTGGACTGTGGGAGGAAACCGGAGCGCCCGGAGGAAACCCACGCAGACACGGGGAGAACATGCAAACTCCACGCAGGGAGGACCCGGGAAGCGAACCCAGGTCCTCAGATCTCCCAACTGCGAGGCGTAATGTAATATATATAAGAAAAAACAAGCATTTCCATTAGATTAATTATTATCTTTTTGGGAATATTAATATGAAGTCAGTTCTCAAGGCATAAATGTGTTATGATTATTTTAACTACTAAATTCCAATTTTTCCCTGCAGTGACGGATGATCTTTGAATTTTATACGACTGGCTAATTGGCTTTTGGACATATTGCATTTTAAAGCTTGACCTGGTTTTCTCTTAATAAAACAAAAGATGAAGGGAATGGACATGAATATGAAATTTGCACAGCGACAGAATGACTGGTTTTCGGATAATTATCCCAGAAAGTGTTTTTTTATTTTAATCAGAGGAATTCTAAGGCCAGTTGTTTATATAATGTGTGTATGGATTTGACTCCTGACTTTGATCTGATGCAAAAATGATGGGATCCGGCCACTGCAAGGATTAAGCCTGGCTCACAATACCAAATTCTAAGCACATCATCATCATCATCACTTTCTTTCAGATTTTCCTGATTGTGGTAACAATACACTGAGCTTGGATCACCAATACTCCTGACGTCCTGTAACTTTCTTACATCTTCCTGAAGATACCCACATAGTTCCAGGACAATTGAGAGATATAATTTCCCCAGAGTTTCTTTTCTTAGTGACCTGTGCTTTGTACACCTCATATGGAATATTTGGGGAGCATCATAATCACATGTCTAAACCGCTTCAGCTGGCACTTGTCAGTCTAGTGAAGAAGTAGTTCTACTCTGAGGACTTAACATATTGCTGATTTGCTCACCCTGTGAAGGTGACTGAGCCCAGGAAGCCCATTTTGGTTGCCAGAAATTGTAATTTCATTCCTTTAGTCACTACTTAGTCATGGTGCGAGGAAACCTTTCAGTTACTTTGACTGATGTTAAGAATGGTGTCCCACTGGGATCAGTGCTAGGACCACTGCTATTTTTAATATCTATAAATGATTTGGATAGAAATATAAATAACTAGATGGATAGGTTTGCAGATGATACAAAGCTAGGTAGATTGGCAGAGAATCTAGAAACCATTGAATCATTGTAGAGGGACTTGGACAGCATACAGGCTTGAGCAGATTTGTGGCAGATGATATTTAATGTCAGTAAATGTAAAATATTACGTGTAGGAAGTAAAAATGTTAGATAATACAAAATGGGAGGTCTAGTAATTGAAAGTACACCTTATGAGAAGGACTTAGGAGTCGTAGTGTACTTGACACTATCAAATGCCAGACAGTGTTCAGAAGCCATTAAGGAGGCTTGTTATATAGAATGTTCTGTTACATAGCACCCTGATGTGTACAGTACAAGTTTTATAACACACTGGTGAGTTCTAATCTGGAGTACTGTGTGCAGTTTTGATCTTCAGTCTACAAAAATGACATAGCAGTGCTGGAGTAAGTCCAGAGAAGAAGCACTAGGCTGATACCTGGACACAGAGCATGAGTTATGAGGAAAACATGCCACCTTTCGAAGAGAGAAGTATGAACTCAGATTTGCAGTTGCTGATTTTCATCTCGACTGCATCATACTTAGTGTCCCAATGCACACTAGAGATTAGAGTCTGATGAGACCCAAAGTAAAGCATCTTTTGCAAATAGATGAGATACAACCTTTAGGTTCCCAAACTGGATTTCCTCTAAACCTTACCATCAACTTCATACTCTTTTAGACATTCTTATCTTATCCATTTTTGACTCATCTTTTTACAGATCATTCTTCCAGTGTTCTTTAGGCATAAACTCCTGATCTTACCGGTGACATGTTGTGACTGTTGAGGAGACTCCCCTCTGTATGCCCAGTCCCCAAAAAAATCTTTCATTAAACAAAACAATTAAATTATTGAAAGCCATATTAAGTAACCAGAGTATTTTTTACAAATAAATTAAGGCATACTTAGTGTAATGTTAGTGATAACCCACCCCTCACCCCCCCCACCCCAACCACAACCATCAAATATTTCAGCTTGGCTCTAGAAAGTTACACTTTCTAATTCTGTCATCAGTAGCAGCAGTTTTTCATTACAAAAGGGTAACAAATAAGGCCTTGGAGGGAGTCTTTGATCCTTTGTGCTAGCTAGGACACAGTAACCTATAAACTAAAAAATAAGTAATACCAGACAGGTGAATGAGAAACAAAAGAATACTACAATGTGTGAAAAAAGTATTTAATTTGCAGTACAAGAAATAAATAATTAAAAACTAGAAGCTTGTAAGGAACTTTGATTGAGGAAAGTACAATTTAATGTAAGACAAAACATTTACCTGAATGGTACAAATAAATTAAATGAAAACAATATATTTAAAGAAATGTGTTTGGTTGTATTTCCTATCTTGTATACATACAAAAATATTAAATAATGTATTGGTGCTTTTAAATGTAATTCTAATACTTCACCAAATATTTCTGAATACTGTTATCATTTTAATGATCTTAACTAAAATGTTAAAATTATGCGTGTTTCTGAGCAAAATAATATTTTCAATACACATTAGACAAACATTACTGATAAACTAAGAATGAGTAAAGAAAAAGACGAGGAGGCAAGTAAAGAGAGATTTCACTAGTGATAGTCTGGTCTGGTGCTGCTCCTTGCAGGATTTACTGCATGCTGTTCTTGTAGCACATGGTCACTGACTTTGCAGCAGTTTCATGTTCTCTTTATGTATATGTGGACTTTTTTGGATTTCTCCTGGATTCTCAATACCTGCAAATCAACTTAATTGTTAACATTAGACATGCCTAATGTGGATAAGTGTGAATTTTTGTCCGTGTCCTGTGATGAACCAGAGCTGGTTACCTGTCTTGCATGATGCTGGTATAGGTTTCATCTCCTTACAACATTACAATGGGTTAAGAAAATAGATGAGTTGATGAATAGTCTTGTAGCTGATAGATATATTATGTCTTTGTTACTGCACATATTTTGTTATTTATCTATTGACCAGCGTTGTGGTTTTAGGACCTCAATGAAATTGATCTGTCATACTAAATATAGTTTCTGTTTGCAAGTCACCAATATATCATGTGGTGCCTTGCCTAAAGCCAAAAAAAATACAGGAAAAATAAACACCATGCTTAAGGGATCTTACTGTTGATGTGTAACTTGTCTATGAGAATCCTAAATTGGCTTAATGCAACCAACAAAATTTAGCAAAAAAAAAACATTCAAATTAAAATTTTAAATGAGAGCATCAATCAGTGGAAGCAGGCAGGCTGACACAAAGGCTTCAGATTTGAGCAATAATGAACAGTTTGGGACAAGTAACTAGGCAACCGTGCCAGTGTCAAGTGCACTTAGAACCCCAATGAGTGGATGTGGAGAGGAGGCTGCTGTTTTCCTTGACGGCAGAGTGCAGCCTGTGCCATTGGGGTTGAGGAGTAGCAACATTCTGTCATTCCTAAAACCCTATTATTAATTCCATTCTGTGTTTTGGCCTTGTTTCATTTGTATTTTACTTTCAATACAAGAAAATTGAAAGACACTTTCAGTACAAAAGAACTAAAAGCATGGCCAATTGGCTGCTGTTCTCTTGTTTGTTCTGCTCTAAAGCACTGAACTCCATAACACGACTTTGACAGATAGGGGGCATCAGGCAGGGAAATTTTTATAGCACAGTGGAATGGAAGGTGAGGTGCTAAATACAGTATTGCATGTTTTACTTATGTAGACATACTCTCTTTGGTGTATACTGTAATAATATTTTGTCACTTTTTTAGCAGAAATGGTCAAGTGGGAGAAGCATTGCCCTACATCCATGTTATTTGTTTGATTAGTACAGCAAATTGGCACACTTTTGAGTTTGCTGCATTTAGTATGATTAAAACACTATAAAAATAGCTATGGCATATCAAATACATAGAATGTCAAAAGAATAACATAAATGCAACTTTGCTGTTTCATCAAATAGCTACAGTTTATTCATCAATAGCGATGACCATATCCTGCAGAGTTTGCTTTGCTGTGAGCTTAGCGAAATAACGGAAATGTTTGTGAACTTTGTTGAACTTTGCAAAATCTGCTGAAGTCGATGAGAAGGACGACATGAACAAGTTCTAAGTGGCTTATAGTGCTGCAGTGGTGTTTTAATTATCCTTGAGGACTAGGGAAGCATCTGTGTCAAAAAATGTGAACTGAGCCATGAGGCAGCAGTGCTAACCACTGTGCCAATATTCTTCAAACAACAAATACACAAATGAAACGATAATCACAAACAAAATAGCCAAAAACTAGCATTAATTAAGAAAATATACTGTACATATACTCGCGTTTAAGTTCTCCCACAGATAAGTCGGGGCTTGATTTTACCGTATAATATCCAGGTCGTATAAATCGAATGTGGAAAACTCACGCTATTGGTGCAAGAAATAACGATATGCTAACTATATATTGTGCCTACATGACCACACTGTAATACCTGAACTATTCCAAAGTGATGTTTTCACTGTTTTGTGTTTTTTGTATCTCACACCCTTATACACCTTAATCGTAAGAGCATCCCTTATCTACGATGGAGCTTTCGATCAGAAGAAAATATGAAGCTGGTTTTAAATTAAAAGTCGTTGAGGTGGTGAAAGAAATTGGTAACTGCAGTTGGGGTCTGATTTTTATGTTCGATATTTCAGGTTATAAGACCCAACTTATATGCGAGTATGTATGGTATATATATATATAATATGTATATATTTTGTCAAAGAAAAACAAAATAGCCATAAAAAGGTTTGGGGCAGCCTCATGTATACTTGAACCTGGCTGTAAAATTGATAAATTGATTGTACAGTTGCGTACAGATTGGAGTCCAATGCAGAACTGACTGGGTGAGGTAAAGATGGCAGTTTTAAAACAAGGCAGAGGAAGTGACGTCATCAGGGCCGGAATTGACGTCGTCGGGACTGGAAGTGGCATCATCGGGTCCAAGCAGAATTTCCCATAACTGGTCTGCAGTGGAAAGAGAGAAAGGATTAGCGCATTCCGCCATCCTCTTGTCTGGTGTAGAATTACCCTCATTTGAGCCCTTTAGCTGCCTCCCGTGCACATGTGTGTGACAATATATATACTGTATATCATTGTGCTCATAGAGTGCCAATCTTGGGGAACACATTAACTGTAAAACAAAGTGGAGGCTCATTCCATTGTCATTTCAAGTCTCAGCACTGAGTGCCACTCAAATGTTTCTTTTGGTTCAGTTACTTTGCACTTTTTTCTTCCATGAAAAAGACAGAAATACCCTGTAAACAGTAATAAATAATTCCTTATTATTATTATTTCACAGGGTTGCATGAGTTTTCTTTCTCAGCAAGGGAGATGGCCCCTTCAAGGAAGTTTTTGAGATCATAACTGGGTACATGGCTAATTATGTCCAGTGGCAGTACTCCTAATATTCTCATTATGATTAGACATTATACCGCTCAATTGAAAATACTGCATTTTTTTAAAAACAAATGCAGGTTGGAAGGCTGGAGTACTGGCCAGATGGTGATGTTGTGCATGACTGAAGCAGCTTACTCCACAGATGCATGAAGGTTCTGCACATGGCTGCTACAACTCTGTGATGTTACGCTTACCTTGCAGAACATTATTGGGCAATGGGGTGAAAACTGTTTGCTTAATTCAATCCAGGAAAATATTCGGTGAGCAAGGTTAATGGCGAATACAGTATGTTCTTTATGAAAAACACTTTGGTGAATTTCACCTAACAACACTATTAATCACTTATCTACAGGTCTTCTTTAAAAAACTAAACACTGGAAGCTGCAATTCCGATGAAGAATACATTTCCATCTACCAAATGAAAAAGAATCACCAAAGAACCACCAAAAAAACACCATAAGAAAAAATGAACAAAATTGCGTCTATGCATGCACCCATGTTGGAGACTATATACAGTGAACCCTCGTTTATCACGGTTAATCCGTTCCAGACTCTACCACGATAAATGAATTTTCGCGAAGCAGGATTCTTTATTTATAAATCAAATATTTTTGCAGTTAGAGTATAGAAAACCTGTTCACGACCTTCTAAATACATTTTTTAACATTATTAGAGCCCTCTAGACATGAAATAACACCCTTTAGTCGCCATTACACTCGTATTACCCAATATATTAGACAAAATAAGAGAAAATAAGACATATTAGATGTTACAAATATCATATTATTATTATTGTACTGTACATTTAATTACACACACACACAGTTCTTACACACAACCACTAACCTATGAAGGCACGAGCTCAGTAGGAGAGTCTTCAGGTGGTGCAGTATCTTCAGCAGGTGCGTCTTTGTCTTCTTCCGCTGAAGGAGTACTAGGAGTAGGCAGTGGGTGTCTGGGTGCGCGGCTGAAGAACATCTTGATAGGCAGTTGCTGGTGCTGTCTTTTCATATGTGTGAGGAGGCTTTTGTAGGGTATTTCCATCTTTGATCATATCCAAGAGTTTCACCTTCTCCTGGATGGTAAGCATCTTCCTTCGGCGCTTAGTTTCATTGTCAGAAGGCTTAGAAAAAGCAGCACGTTTAGGAGCCATCGTGGGGCTTAGATAAAAGTTCTCAGAAAGCGCATGCGTACTGACGTAAGCGTGTATGAGAAAAAATCGCGATAGAGTGAAGCCGCGAAAGTCGAAGCGTGATATAGCGAGGGATCACTGTAACACTATGTACTGGAATGCCATCAAAATACAGTGCCTGGATTTCTGATTTTTGTTAAAGTGAGAGCTGTAACAGTAAACATCCTTAAAAATAACAGTAGGACAATGAAAAAGCTGTGACCCTGGTGCTTACTACTCATGTAGGTTGAAATGAGATTAAAATGGATTATGTTAAAAATTATCTGGCACTAAACAGAATCTAAAATATATGTCATATTAGAAGAAAAAAATTAGTTGCAGAAAGGAATGAAATAGCCTAAGACACAAGATTCTTTGATCACTTCATATGAGATGCTGAAGTGCAACGTCATTATTCAATGATTTTCCAAGAGTGGGAAGCATTCTACTGGATAACTGAAGAATTAAAATATACATATTGTAGAAATAAGGCGGGTATATGTGAAGAGGGGTTGGGGTACCAGCCTGGCAAACCCCTTTAAATATATATCATTTATAAGACCCAAAAGAAAAACTGGACCATTGGGCAAATATCCCAATAATGGCTTATGCTTTCAAAAAGGGAGTAGATGTCTTCTGTCATTAGGATTAGGGTCCAGAATGAACTCCAACTTCTGGTTGTAAGAGCTGTTAAATAGGGAATGGATCAGACAGGGCTGGGCTCCTGTTGGTCAGGTGGAAGTGATCTCACATGATGGGGCTATTTCCTCCTCCACTTTAGGGGAAATAAAGCAAACGTAGTTATTGACTATGTTCATTCAAATCTGTCCCTGTCATTTTTGCCTGAGCAGAGCCACTGGTGTGTTCACAAGGCTTGTGCATGTGACAATATATATAGTCCCGTTCAGGGCTCTAAGTTGCACAAACTAAATGAATGCAGTTTTTTTCAAAGCACATTTCTTCTTGAACTTGTAGCAACAGTTTTGAGGTCTTTCAACAGGTAAAAACATTAAAGAAAACGTAATTAAACTTCAACAGAACTTGACTCTAACTTTGTCTTCTCAGATTTAAAAAAAAAATCAAGAACATCTTCATCAGGGCTGCTCTTCTCAAGAGGAACAAGGACGCTAAATTCCAGACGAATCTGAAAGGCAGAAACACACCAGACGGGGAAAGTCACCTTGCATTACAAATATAATAACTTTATTATCATTATAGCATATGCCACTGAGCTGCTCTAGCAGCTTTCTGACTTATATTTGTAAGAAAATTGTTTTTCTTTGTAAATAAACTATCCCCACAAAGTGAAAGCACAGCTTTCTCTGCTGAATGCGTTACAATGTATTTAGTGACATACAGAGTTATCTGAGGGGCTGGGGAAGGGGATTCTGATTGTACAGGACAGACACACTTTCCGGGACATAAGCGACAGAAGTAAGGTGTAAGAGGGGTATAGAAGATGCAGGGTCAAGGGGAATTAGAAGTAACCAGACCAAAAGTCACAGACAAAAAAGCCGAACAATTGAAGTAACCTGAAGTGGCTGACATCAGCAAGTCAAGAGAGAGAAAGAGAGAATACATGGCAATATTTTTGTTCTTTGAAGGTGGACTTCATAACACGAATAAGGAAGCTAAAAATTAGGTTCCATTTGTATGGGACTTTAAAGAGCAATAAACCACAAGAAACATTTGCTGGTCTCTCCAAAATATGTATAGACATTATTTTATGTACCTTTGCTTTCTTTAGATTTAGCATCGAAGAAAGTGTTAAAAATTAAAAGTATATGAGGTCCTAATTTTTAGCAATGAGAGATTTAAAGTAGACAGGCTCCAATGTTAAAAGAAACTAACAGGTTCTAATACTAAAATTTGTTACACAAATGACTTATGGTTATGGTCTTGTCTGACTAAATGAACAAAGGTGTAGCGACAGGACAAGCAAGGCAGACAATATCCTGAGACCATGAACAAGGAGGGCCCGTGGATGTCTGTTTTCATAGGCACTCATTGCAATGACAAATCTGTGGAAATCCCCCCTTGAAGCATATCAGTAACACACTATAACAACACCATTGGAAAAAACCCTGGGGGAGCAATCTTACCTTTTTAGTAACGTTAAATTTAATCAGAGACGATTTTATAAATCATGAGGATTTACATGTCTAGAAGGAAAAATTGGATTGACTCTATTTACTTCTAGCCCAGTTGTTATGATTTGGATTCAGGACCATAACAAAAGTGGTGAGGTCTTCAGAAATTCACCTGAGCAGGGCAGGATCTCCACTGCTCTATCCAGTCTAACCTCACCCGAATCCAGCTAGCTCCCACAATACAGTATCTCCTGAAACTGCCTGTAAAGTTAAAACATACCTTTAACTGATTTATAATATCTGTGATGTCTCCCAAGGGAAAGGAAACCGAAAAAACCTCTGGCACAAAAAGACTTACTGAACAAAGAAGTCCTTAAAAATCAGGGTTTAATTCCAAAAAAAGGAAAGAAATAAAAGATAAAAGTCTTAAGAGCAAAAAGAAGTTGTCTAAACAGACAATGCACAGCAGACAAGTCCTAACACATAATCCAAAAGAGTAATTCATAAAACTAAGCAAAAATAATTAAAAACAATAACAGAGAACAATACGTACAGAACTCCTTCACAATTAGCAGGCACCAATCCTGAGCTCTCTTTCATATGGCTTAAATAGTCAAAGGGGAGTCTCAAGCGTGGTGATGTCAGAGTGCCCCGCCTCCTGAGGTACCATCCACAAAACACAAGGAGAGGTTCAATTTACATAGAAACATTATAATTATAAATAAAATGATCAAAGACAGCAAGATTAAATAAATATATTAATTTACTAAAAGAAGGCAATAAACAGAAATAATTAAACATGTAAACTTAAATTACATTTACCAAAATAGCCAGGACAATAACACTAACTGAATGATAACAGCAGTGCATTGAAATGCCACTTAATGTGATCACGCCTATCACACTGGATAATCTTCTAACATCATGGTGATCCAGCCATTTTGAATGCCAGAAGATGAAGGAGAACAGCCATGTAGAAGAAAGCATCAAAATAAATAAATTTCATAAACCACCCTGAAAGCAGACTCAGTTTGTTTAGAAGCAAGCACAACACAATAGTTTACACAAGTTAAACAAAAATCAACAATAATCATCTACTTTCATTGTTTGTTTTTATTCCAAATTCACAGGTTGTAGTGCTTATTTCAGATACAGAATTCTTTAATTGTTCAGTCACCACAGTCAAAATAATGGCACATGTGTGTTACTGAGACCGGTCTGTATTTATTAAACCCTCAACAACATCCGTTTTCGAACATATAAGTTTGCTAGTGCAAATGAGTTGCATCACTCATTGTCGCAGATTGAATAAACACCCACACTGTTCCATTAACCTGACTTTAACCTTTGGTGTGGTCATTGTCTGCATGTTGTCTACATGCTGTTCCCAAGTTTTTCTGACTGCTCTGGAAAGTTCCTAACGTGTGTGTGTTGGCCTAGTTAATTCGGAAACCTGAGGTAGTGGGTGAGTGATGGACTGGTCTGCCATTCTGGGTTGGCACCTGCCTTACATTCAGTGCTTCTGCTGTAGGACCCATGACTCTGTAATGCACAAAATGATTGGAGAGAAATTCTGAAAACAGCATTCAAATGAAAGTGAAGCATTTAATGGTGCCAAGTGTTCATAAAATGAAAAAGAAAATGACAATGTAAAATGTAACTCATTCAGTCGTCCTCTATGCAGATCAGCCAACACATTTACAAACTGCTAATCCAACAAGTTTTTGGCAAGCAAAAATAAACGACCATGCTCTGAAGAACATACACTAGTCTAAATTCATTGCATTATAAATATTTATGCAGAACACATTGAGGAAAAACTGAAGTTGAACAGAAAGTCTGCTATAAAAGTAAGCAGTTTAAAAATGACTGATTTTGAAAGTGATTAAATTGTATTTGCTTTTATCCTGTCGTCTCACATACATTTGGTAGAATTAAACTGCATCTTTGAACAATTAAAAAAAATAAATGGTGCATTTGAAGAGCTGTGACAGCCTAGCTAGAAAACAGGGTGTTGAAATGCAGATGACCGTAGCTTTTATGGTACCACTTTAGATTAGACGCTACCCATAATGCATCTATTAGTCACATATTGTGATGTAGCAAGACCTTAACAAAGGCTTCTTTTGGTCTTAATAACATTCACAAAACATCAATAAAGTGGTTATTTATCTCTGAGCAAGGTGCCATACTAAACTGACTTCACTTTGGAATGGTCTGAGGTGTCTTAAGTGGGACGTAATACATCTCTCAATATTGCTTATTTCAGTATAAGACCTGAGAGTTCTTAATTAATGTTTAATAAGACCAAATAAAGCTCTCATATTCACAAGTACTTTTATGAACACATCATGACATTTTAATATCCCACACTGCACTGAGGTGAATAACCACTTCACTGATAAGTTTTATACGTGTATTTAAGACCAAAAGAAGCCATTGTTCAGGTGTTATTACATAACAATATGCGATGCATTTCAGGTAGTACCCAATCTAAAGTGTTTCCACTTTTCCTTTAAGTTCCTATGCTGTTAGTGTATGGCTTTTGTTTGAAGTTTAAACCTTCAAAAGTGCATCTACCACTGCAGATAATAAAAGCACAATGGTCTATGGCATTTATTAGGGAAAACAGAGACTTGCTCCTGGAGGCTTACTAGAGGACAGTATATTAATATGAATGTTACATTTCCATGCAGTGAAAGGGCAAGGCAAGCAATATTGTTTGCTAAAATTATTTATCTGCTGATGGTTAACAAGCACCAATTTTATGGGAACACTAACAACAGTTTGTAATGGGGTTGGTTTGGTGTTAACTTTTGTACTGAAATTTTCCTTAAGTAAATTACATTTTTAAAATGTAATGAATTCTTTGTGCATGGTTAGCACAGCTCCTTCCAAATTTCAGAAAACCTTATTTGAATCACAGTCTGGTCACTTATATCTGTGTGGAGTTTGCATGTTCTTCTTATACCTCTGAAGATTTTCCCCACATACCCCACGGATGTGTAAATCTGAAGGCCCTCAAGCAGATGTATGTGGATACTCACCAGCTGGAAGAAACACAGAGCTTCATCACATCTGGTGACATTTTTTCTTTATCCTACTGTAACTGCACTTTCTTGTTTTTTTTTATTTGCTGACAGGAGCAGAATTCCACTGGGTTGTCAGGTGCCGTAGCCTAGTTGTGCCAAAGTACAATGAGTAATGGAGTCTAATATCTGGCACCATATCTGACACCAGTGTTTTATTAAGATATTACCTGGTATTCTCTACCCGATTAATTACTCTGTCAGCCTCCACTGACCGCTTTCACCATCTTTCTATGTTTTGATCACTGGACTGCTGTTGTGTGGATGTTGTTTTGGCTGATGGCACATTTACAACGTATCCACGACAGCTGTGTGTAAAAATCCCAATAGAGATGATGTTTCTGATAACTTAACTCAGCTTGTCTGGTGCCATCTTCAGTGCTACATTTAAAGACACTTCAGTCTTGCCCATTCACCATCTGAAATATACATACATTAGCATGTGCTTAAGAAATATTGCCTCAAAGAGTAAAGTATCTCTTTTGTAGTTTCTATATAAAAAAAGTTACCTGCTCAGTGGTATTCCAGCTTAGCACTGTGAGACAGCTTTGCATGTGCAAGATGGGTTGTCTCTGATTGAGAAGTGGGCCTAAAACATTCTCTACTTGGAACCAGTGAAAGGGAATATGCCAAGTTATGGTCCAAAAATGTCATTTTAAGATATGGGATAAACTAGTTTAGCCTAGGCCAATCCAGTTTCTCCAAAGGGTAGAATTCAGAATTCATTCTATCGCACTGTGGACAAAGTAGTTTGTCCTGGGCTAAACTAGTTTATCCTAAAATCTAGTTTGGCCTGTAAAACAATTAAGGTATTTGAAAATTTACATGTTGCATTAGGGGACATCCTTGGCTTTGAAGTGGAGTCTTATGTGTAAGAGCCAATCTTAGAAAGGTAAAGCTTTGAGTTAACTCATATTAGTGTTTGCTTAATTTGAATAGAATATAATTTCTTTCATAGTCATAGACAATGGTATAGTCTTTTCCCCCTATAAGTTAGTAAAGAGAACTTTCTTCCTATAACTGAGATACAGTGTGATAACTGAGTCAGTTGTGTTTAGAACAGGTCCCAGTAATCAGGGACTTGAAAGACCCATTTTCAACTCAGAAATGAGATAGGCATACAGTTTTCTGACCGTCGTTTTGAAATGGTTCAGAAACGTTGGGAAATTATTTAACTGAATAAGTAGACTTAAAGAAATGTCACAAGATTTAAGCCTTGAACAGGACTTTTCTTAACAAAAACTTTCTTTTTTTGCTATTTCAATTTTTTCTTTTTTGTGTGAACTGTTTTACTTTGAATTTAAATTAAAACTTTTAAAAATGAAGATATTTTGTCTGTAGAATCATTTTGGCATGTCAAGCTTTTGTTGAATCCCATTTTTAAGCAACAGCTGCTGAACTTTGGTAATTTTGGAGAAAACACAGCTACATTATGTTTAAATACCCTGACTGTGCTGTCTTTTTAGTCCACAATAAAAATCATGTACTTTTCAGTGTACTGCTTCTTACCTCTTAATCATTTAATTTTTATTTAACATCATGAGCTTCACTTTTAGAAAGAAAACAAGCACACATTTATTTTAATGTCCTTCAATCTATTTTCAAATGTTCTTTTATTCTGGCACTAAATTAATCAAAGCATCGACTTGCCACAATAAACCCAGTACAATAGTTTTCCAAAATTGGGAAAAATTCCCCATAAAAGGTAGTATAATGGGTGCATGGTGGACAGGTGTGTTGCAGGCAAGGAAAAGTGACATAGGATAAGAGCAGAAAGAAGCAAGTATTGAGAATAATTACACAAACTGTATCCTCATGCCAAAGAAAAAGGAAGGGAATTGTAGGACAAAGTGGCATTGCCCAATTTGCTAGGCTTTTAGTGGCACACAAGGCCTGTTAAGACAATAGATTTAAGAGGGATGCAGAAGTCCATCTGCACTCTCACCTGCATTCCAGAGTGAATATTAAAGTGAATGGCTGAACTGCAGGTTAACCAACACTTTGAGTTGAGCTGACACTGGCTGTGGAAGCCAGCCCCGGACACAGACAGACAGACACCTGAATGTCTACAAAAAGCACACGTTTATTTATACAATGTCCACACAGCACACGGTGCCCCTGCACCACACACCCTCTTCAAAGGTCCTGCACCGCCTCCACTCCTCTCCACCGAGCTCTTTCTTCCTCCTGACTGCAGCTGATGACTGGAGGGAGGCGGCCTCTTTTATTCTCACCCGGATGTGCACCCTGATTGACTTCCTACGACGCTTCCTGGTGTGACAGAAGTGCTGCCTGAGCACCCAGAAGCCCTCCTGGTGTCCCCATTATTCCTTCCCCCAGCACCTCAGAGTGTGGCGGAAGTGTTGATGTCCTAGGCCTCACAATCGTCCGGGCGCCACCTGGCAGTGGCCACAGGCCCTAATAGGGTTGAGCTTCTATGCTCGAACCCTGTGGCCCCCATACCAGGCGGGGCAGCTGCCCTCTCGTTGTCCTGAGAAGGCACAGTCCACTCCTGGTCCGTCCAGGCATGGCGACTGGGCACAACCCCCAGCCGACCACCACACACCTCTGCAGAGACTCCTTTAAATAAAAAGGCGAACTGAACCCTGGCTGGATATGATGGACAAAATAAGGCACCTGTAGGCAGATACTGAATCTGTAATTGGAAAGGGACCTTCATTCAATAACCTAAAGTTACAACTTCCTTCAAAAACAAGGAACATTAATCTCTCCTGTCTCTTTTGGGGGGCTGAAAGCTGATAATCCACTCTCTTTTGAGCTTAGACATTACCCACTCAGTAAGAAGCAAAAAGCTCACAAACTTTCTTTGCCCTGGAAGTTATCTCTCCATGGAGTCTTGGACCTGGACTTCCAGAACTAGCTCTAAGACCCTCTCTACCAAGCCAAACATTGTGTCCGCAACTGAGCCAGTCTGAGAGGAATAAGAAGCAGCCATTACTTCAAGAAGAGAACTTCAGGGCCCACACTCTTTTGACAGAAAGTGTAATGCTTTTCTCTGTGAAGCTGCAGATGACACAGTAAAGAGTGTAAAAGAGAACTGAGGAAGGCAACATTGCATCAAATCACGGACAAAGGACCACGTAGCAAAAACCAAGAATGCGCTCCAACATAGGAAGAATCTTCCTCTTGAACCTGGAACAATAACACACAACTCCACACAGCATCAGACATCATTGGTATTGTAAAACTGTTGTCCGTGCCAAGATAAATTACAACTCATAAATAGCCAGTTAGCAGAAAACATCCTTTCTGAAATTTAATTATTTCTGTGCAACAATAAGCTCATGTTTATTCCAGGAAAACTTTTCTGTTTTACAAGCTTTTAACTGTATTGGAGCACAAGCCTGCTGACTGTAATGTCATGCTACAATTCCAGAAGTGAAATGCTAAACTGGTAATCTTGTGAAATCAAGAAAATCTACAGTAGATAACCTGTTAACAAACGCCAGCCACCTCGTCTGTGTTATATGTTTGTGCATATTCTCTGTCTTGCATCCTGTCTTCTGTGTTTATATACTATAAAACGACTCCAAAGTGCAGACAGTTGGCAGCTTCACGTTGTGACTGCCTGTTGTGGTCTGTCAACACCACCTACATACTGAAAAAGGGTCAGCAAAAGTTATTTTTTTCCTGAGGAAGCTGAAGAGCTTTGCGGTGAGAACCTAAACACTAGTGGACTTTTACTGCTGCACTATTGACAGTGTACTCACCTGATGCAGCTTGGTATGGTTTAGTAACCTCAAATGACAGGATCGCAAACTCCTACAAAGGACTGTCCATACAGCTCCTAAAATAATTGGCGCTGACCTTTCACAGCTTCATGCCGTCTGCTCAACTAGATTTCAGAGGTGAGCTGAATCTATCATCTCTCATCACAGCCACCCAGCTTATCCACTCTTTTCACTTCTGCCTTTTGAAAAGCACTGCTGGAGCCCCACCACTCTCCACATCCACTTCAGGGACAGTTTCTTCTCCCAGGCCATTGTGACAGTGCGGGTCCAGCTTCATACTTCCTCTTCTCGAGACTTTTGAACCCAACACTTTCCGTAATGTAACCAGATGGGGACAAATTACACTCAGAGCAAGGGGATGTTGCAAAAGTGCAACAGTGCTGTTATTACAAAAATCAAACAAAATCAAAATAGTGTCAATAGTGCTGTGTTTCAAAATGTTTCAATAAATAATTCCTAAAAACAGGTAAAAAATCCACGTGTTTAAAACCAGGCTAAAACAGGACTAAACTTGCATCTGTCGTTGGGACAAACTAGCCAAGCACAGCTCCTTCCATGTCTGTCCAGCTCACTCAAGGCTCACTCAGTTGGAGAGACTTCAGCCGCTGCGGTCCTCACGCTACCGACCCCCATCTTGGCTGACTTGGGATCTGTTGTCCTCCCATCTTCCTTCCCGCACACACATCCACCCCTCGGTTCCCAAGGAGAGACTCACCTCGATCAAACCCAATCCTCTGAATAATCAGTGGGTGTGACCTGTCCCTCAAGCACCGATCCTTTGCTCTGACCTAGGACCCCTGACCTCTCTCTTTCAGTTGAGTGGCTCGTACACTCTCTTTCACTCCCTTTCTTTCATTTTCTTTTCCATCTCCCCTCTCTCTCTCTGCCAGCCTGTACTTATAAAGCTTCATGGGTGCAGAGGCTCAGTCTCGCGCAGCAGGAAATCGATTAAGGAATTGAGAACGATCGCACCCTCATGTGCAGGCACGTCTTGCCCCAGTTACCTCATCAACTCCTTGCAGCTGCATGAGCATGCCCACGGAGACCGACACCGCCAAATGGATTATTTTTAAAACTGACATTCTTTTAGATCCACGGACCCCCTACACCACAGCCATAAGGTCAATGAACTAACAGTATCCTGATCCTACCTGCCCTGCACTGTGTACTGCACCCACCTGCTGGTTTATATGAAATTGTACTATATGTTACATTTTTTCACTATTATTTACTGTATTTATTTATCTTCTGCTGCTTTTGTTTATTTACTGCATTTATTTATACATCACAGCAAATGAGTCACAAGAATTTCACTATGCTCTCACAGGATCTCTAATGTAATCTAATCTAACATGAAGTTATCATATCTCTATAATCCCTTTGTTTATCAATAAATTGTATTCTGTTTCTTAAAACAAGTCTGCTTTAGTTACCTTGATAAAAGTATAACAGCTGGAAACCTTCCTGCAGAGAAAGAACAGTAAAATAAAGTGGGAGTCTTACCAAATGATCTAATTAATTACTTGCATTGTAAAGGCAAAACTGATAATTAACTGATTGTTTAACATCAATTACTCAATTCTTCTTCACACATCAGTATTCCCCACAGCACTACCACAGAACTGTATGCCTTGCATCGGTACTAGGTGTCATGGAAGAACATTAGACCAGGATTCCAGGGGTAGAAGCATATTATGTTCTTCCAGGGTGCTAGTGTGCAGGAAACCTAGCTTTTATCAGGG
Source organism: Erpetoichthys calabaricus (assembly GCF_900747795.2). Taxonomy (NCBI): domain Eukaryota; kingdom Metazoa; phylum Chordata; class Cladistia; order Polypteriformes; family Polypteridae; genus Erpetoichthys; species Erpetoichthys calabaricus. The sequence goes on from NC_041404.2 coordinate 20,649,741, forward strand.
TTGTTTGACCCTACATTAAGAAAGAGATTGAGTCCAGGCAGAGAAATCCAGATGTTGCAGTGCTCCCCTGGAGGGCACAAGAGATCATAGAGAAGTGTGCTAATATTCAAAATTGGACAACAGGAAGCAATCTAAGAGACTTAGCCATTTAAGAGCTGCTAAATGTTCAGTTGTGTTAGGGGACCATTAGAAGATATGGCTTATTGGTACAGTGACTATATAGAGGTGGCCCTGACTCCAGAAGAGATTCAGAGTTTGGCTGGAAGTGAACCCAAGAGAAAATTTAAACCTAGCCGAACCTCAAAAATGATTGAGGAGTTAGAAGGTAAATTAGAATAAAGGCTCTACCTGGCAGGTGGATGAGAAATAAAAGGGCAAATAGAAGGAGACAGAGAGTTGTGGAGTCTTCATGGAATTTTAGGAGGGAGCAGTGGACAAGATACAAACCCAGTTAGAGTTACAAGTCCGTGTAAAAAGGCCCAGGGAAGCAAAAGAATGTGCTTACTTTATTTTCTCTGTGCAACTTGCTTTGATCATCTTTAGCCTGCTGTGGTTATTTTGTAAAATAAACACAACTTTATTAGTTTATTGTGGCATCTATAGACTTATTCAGGGTCTAAGACCCCTACAGCAACATCCTCATGTTGGTCATAAAAGATAAGTGATATGGGAACAGACTGAGAACAAGTGTGCTGTTTTATATTTTTATATATCTTTATAGTGATAAAATACAGTATGTATTAGAAAAAGCTTTGGTGGGAGTTGATTTGAACTTAGTTTTGTCAAGATTGACTTGCTTGTATGAATGTTACTTGCTTTTAATAAATTCAATAAAATGCTTTAAAAAAAGAAAGAACAATCTTTCATTTATTCCAAAGAAAATTTCCATTTTAACTGTTCAGTTAATATATAATTTAAAATGACTCTGGGGCTTTGCCCCCTGCTTGCTTTGCTTGCCAAACCCTGTGTTTGGTTTTCCAGATACACACTTTTAAGATTTTTTTTTCTTTGAATTGTTGCTATTTCATTAGTTTCACTTTTATTTCAGAACTTCTGTAAAAACAATATTTGTAATCTTGCGAGTCCCAATATGCTGAATCTTTTTAATGAGGTCAGGATAGGTTTCTCTGTTTGGAATTTCAGCACATACAAAACGATCTATATCATCAGCAGTTAATTTTTTTTTACAAAGTAAAAAAGTAAGTAGAGTTCTGCATTGGACTCCTGTCTGTAAAGTCGTGCTATTTTCCTCTCACAGTTCCAAAAGTACATGGGGTTACCAAGGTGATACCCCAGCTTTTGTCTAGGTTTTTGTACAAGGGCTAGACAGAACGTTATTGACTCCAGGGGTAAATTTAGGTTTTTAAATAAGCAGACAGATAAATAAATATATGCACTAAATAATAAATAAATAAATGCATGTGCTGTAAACTCCGTTTTTGAAATTCTCAAGATTCTTTATTTGTCACATGCATAGTTATACAGGACAACACGCAGTGAAATGCATCCTGATCCGCTTATCAAAAACTGTGCAAAGTTAGAAGAATATCAGTTAGATTAACAAAAAGTCATAGATCGAAAGATAACAGTATAGTAGAACATAATAAATAAGTACAATTATGTGAATAAAGTAGAATTAAGTGTTAAGGTGCAATAGTGTAGTAATTATTGTGCAAAACCAAAGTTAGACTGGTGCATAGTTAAATGAGGCAGTTTGTTTGTTTGCGCTACTGCGATCTTTACTTTTTTATATTTTCTAATTTCCCTGGTTTCATAGTCTCTAACCTGCTCTGCATGTGTTTAGCGCCAACGTTTGTAAACGTCTTTATGAAGTTCTACTTTGTCTTTTACTCACTGTCATTTAATTCTGAGCCAGATTGGATGTGCTTTTTTTCCATTCCACTTGTTCCGGGCTGATAATTACTTTCCTTATTTTCTGAATTTGCACCTCGATTATTCTTTTTTGCTCTTTTTTCTGTCCAATGCATTTGAGTCTCTTTTCTCCACGCTGTTTTCTTCTTCGCTTATATGTCAACATTTAATTTATAACATACTGTCCTTATATGCTTTATATGCGCTGAGAGCCCTGGATCTGTGTGTGCTCAAATCCTTCAGAAGACTGAATGTTTTGCTGCCTATTGTCCTATTTGATAGATTGTAAGTAGGGCGTGTCTTTGGTCTCGTGGGTAGATTGTAAGTAGGGAGTGTCTTTGGTCTCACGGGTCTTTAAAATGTCTCCCGAGAAGATCACGTATCGTAGACTTGCTTTTTGCTTTCCAGGACAGGATTTCTTTTTATAATAGATAGATTTGCTTTGCTTGCCACAAGATTGACCAGAACTGGTCATAATAGGAACCTAAGGTCAGCCAACTTGATACCTTATTTACCTTAACACTTAGCCACAGGATGTGGCTAGCAAACCCCAAAAGCCACATTTTGCCCCAACTTCCAGCCATGAGTTGAACATTGATTGGTACTAAGTTTGAGAACATAAGTCATGCATGACCAGAATTGTCTCAAATGGGAAGGGAGTTGTTTCCTAAGCTATGATGCCACATTGGTCCAAGGAATATAGTAAGGAAGCACAAAACCAACATAAATACATAACCTAAGAATCTCTGTCTCCATATCCATCATGTCCATGTAGAGACTAAAGACTGACCAGCCAAGAAATTAAACATAAGATTTGACTGAGCCACCTGATATCTGTGCACATTGGGTGCCTAATCGTCTAGCAAAGAGAACTGCTGTTCATCCAGGTTTGTTTGGAGTGTTTGTCACAATCATCTCACTTTGTTTAAAATTTGAAATCTGTCTAATGTTATGAGTAAATAAAAGTATGAACTCCCTGTTGCTTTGATTGGTTTGTACTCTTATAACCTGGGAGTTAGAAGGGTGAATGAATAAGTGAAATTATCAGTGTAGTCAAATCTGATTCATTCAGGCAGTGAACACTGGTGGTCCATGATTTCCATGATAGGCTAGTAAATCTGACTTAATAGGACAAGAGTCAAAGGTTTGGAGATAGTCAGTGTAGATATAAGGTCCTAAAGTAATGATAAGGTCACCATAGGACCCTTCCATGACATAACAGCAAGACAACTCCCCAATATAGTGGGGAATCAATCCTGATTCGAAGAGGTGTAAACAGACGATGTGAACCATTACATCTCCCACTGTAACACTTCTAAATCATCTAAAAATCCTACATGTTTCGTTTTGCCACAGCTGAAAGAGAGCTTGACTTTGCTTTCATCATTGGTTTCTATTTCAGGAGCATATTTACAAGTTGGTTCATATGAATGATGTGTGTGCTGTGTCATAAAATAAAATGAAGAAATTAGCACCTAAACTATATTAAGTAACTCATTTTCTTATTCTTATTTTATTTCTGTTTCTTTTTCAGTGGCACATTGATTTGTGGATGCAAATGGATGCAGATGAAGCAACGTGAGGTATGCAGTGCAGCCATAGGGAACTCTCTAACAAGGGAGAGAAGAAACGTTCAGCTTAATGCTTTATTATGTCACCCTGTCAATTTTAACCACTTGAGGTTCCCCATTATATTTGTAGAAAAGTAGAGACTCTTAATATATTAATCTAACTCTTTTGGTTTGAAGTGATGATTGGCATAAAAATTGAATTTTACAGGTTTTAAATTGGCATAAACATTGATTTCCATTTTTTCCATTACAACAGGTTTATATTTCAAGGGTAATCAATGCTTTACATTTTCTCTCTTCTTTCCTTATGAGTGATTGATTGTTTATATCTTTGGATTTAATTTGGCTTTTTAGGCACTGATCAAGAGAAAAAGACTCAAAGTGAAAACAGGTCACTGCATAGTGGTCTAAGTTAATTACAAAACACTATCCATCCATCCATCATCCAACCCGCTATATCCTAACTACAGGGTCACGGGGGTCTGCTGGAGTCAATCCCAGCCAACACAGGGCACAAGGCAGGAAACAAACCCCAGGCAGGGTGCCAGCCCACCACAGGGCACACACACACACACACCAAGCACAATTTTGAATTGCCAATGCACCTAACTTGCATGTCTTTGGACTGTGAGAGAAAACCGGAGTACCCGGAGGAAACCCACGCAGACACGGTGAGAACATGCAAACACCACGCAGGGAGGACCAGGGAAGCGAACCCAGGTCTCCTAACTGCAAGGCAGCAGCGCTACCCACTGTGCCACCCGCTTACAAAACACTAAATAATTGAATTTATTCCTTTACTATGACACACTCAATCATCAATGGTGCATCCAATTGGTTTGGAAAGTCACATAATTACTTCAATAGAGAACACTGTTTGCGGTTTCAATTGGTTGTAATATAAATGTGGCCTATCTGAAAGGTCCAACTTGTGCTGAGTCAGTATGGTGGTGTAACGTACACAATGAAGACAACAGAACGCTCCAAGAAACTCTGGGGAAAAAAGGGATTGAGAAGCACAGGTCAGAGGATGGAAAAAGACAATATCCAAATGACAGAATGCCTCATGGAGTTCAGTTAAATCAATCATTAAGAAAAGGAATGCATATGGCACTGCTGTAAATTTACCAAGAGCAGGCCATACACAAAACCTGAGTGATCGTGCAAGAAGAAGATGAGTATGGTAGACCACAAAGAGACCTAGGAGGACTCTGAAGGAGTTACAAGCTATATTGGGTGAGATTGGAGGGTCTAGGCAGTCACCAGTCTCAGCTTTATGGAAGACAGGCAAAGAGAAGGCCCTTGTTAATTGAAACACACATCTCAGCTAGAGTTTGCCAGAAGGAAAAGTCAGCAGTAAGAAGGTTCTCTGGACTGATGAGACCAAAGTTGACTTTTTGGCCATCAGACTGAACACCATGTTTGAACACTGCATATTATCAAAAACTTACCATCCCCACCAAGAAGCATGGTGGTGGCAGCATCAGGCTGTAGTGATGCTTCTATGCAGCAGTCCCTGAAAGGCTTGTGAAGGTAAAATAAACACAGCAAAAAACTTAGAAATCCTGGAGAAGAACTTGACATAGTCTGCTAGAAACTTACACCATGGGAGATAATTTCTTTTCCAGAAAGACAACAGCACCATGCATAAAGCCAAAGCTATTCAGCAATGGCCTTAAAACAACAATGTTAATGTCCTGGAGCGGCTGAGTCAGAGTTCGGATCTCAGTCCAATTGAGAATTTGTGGCTGGACTTGAAAAAGTTTGTTCACTCACAATCTCCATAAAGCCTTAGAGTTTGAGCAGTTTTGCAAGTGTCCAGAAGTGCAAAGCTGATAGAGGCCAGTGCACACAGACTTAAGGGTGTCATGTCTACCAAAGGCACATCTACTGAATACTGACTAGCAGAGGGTGAATACTCACACAATCAATTGTTTTGTGTTTTATATTGTTATTATTTTAGACCACTTTGCAGAGATCTGTTTTCATTTTCATACCAAATAGTCTTTTTCTTTTGATCAGTGTCAAAAAAGCCAAATTAAATTAAATGCACTGCTTTTCAAAGTTGTGTAACAATAAAATGTAAAAATGCCCAAGATGTGAGGACTTTTTATAGGCACTGAATTTTAGCTATATATTTGAGAATTAATTAAATTTATTATTTTTCTTCTTTTTAGTCCACATGTTTATAATGTGTCTGTGGCTTTAACATAGTGCTTTCCATCCAAGACTTCTTTCTCTGTATATGTCACTGTTTTTGCATCAAAGAGACCATGTCAGAAACTGTCGTAAAATTTAAGATTGAAAGACTTTAGTACTTTTCCTAAAAAAACAATGGAAAAAACTCTCAATAAAAAAGATTTTCAGGTAGTAAGTACTCTAAACTATAATTTTTGGTTTGCCATTTACAAAGTTCTCCCGATCAATTGAGTTCCACTTTGTCTTAGCATGAAAAAATAAAACAGGCAATTCACTGTGTACATTGAAAGATGCTTTCATTGGGTGTGCTTTAAGGCTGTGCAAAAAAAGCAAAAACAAAAAGATCGTCTCGTAGTTTCCTTTTTTTTAAAGAAAAATATGAGAAGAAATCTGTTGTGTGCCACAATGTTTTGGAAAGCACTATCATTGGACAGTACTGTTGACAAGACTATTGTGGAAAAGAAAGTTTATCGTACTGCACTTATGCATATTATGTTCTAAACCTAAGATCTTCCATGCTGTCAAATTTTATTTTACAGTATTGTTATTTGCAAGTTTAAAAATGAATATAGTCATGACTCAGTTAACAACATCCTGACTAATGATGTTGTGCTCTAATTCCGAAGTTTCCATAGAGATATAATAAATGAAATTTATGAAATGAAATTGAAATGCTGTTGGAAGTGGTCTGTGACGATGCGGGTTTGCTGCATGCTCCCATCTTCTGTCTGGGAGCCCTTGAACTCGTCACCGTCGTTAATTCTACCGATGAGCTAAGCAGTGAGGCACAATGATGGAGCGAGCAAGGAGATGGTGTACAAAAGTGCCAAGTGCTTTTATTAAAATAGAACAAAAGAAACAATGTTCAAATTAAATAAAGTGCAGTGCTTATCAAAGTCTTCAGTAAATAAATAATCCATAAAACAAACGTGAAGAGTGGAGGTTAAAATCCATTTGACAAATCTTTAAAACAACGAGGTTAAAACCATGTGGGAAGCTGTCCTTTTAAAAATCCGGTGCATCCTGCTTCTACTATTGGCGGCCCCTCTGCTTCTCCCATCTGGGCTTCTCAACAGGGGAGTCGCTCTACACGCAGCTGAACTTCTCTGCACTGTCCTACTGTTTGGATTGCCTTACCGACTCCTGGCTCCAGTAGGCTCCTCCATACAGCAACTTGGGTTCCACAGTGACGAGGGCGCCCACGCTGGGGAATACACACCCCAAGTCTCGACTCACGATGTCTTCCGCGGCCTTACGCGGAGAGTCATCCACCTTCCGGTCACTTCCGCCCTTCAGAATAAACTCTGCGGGAGCGACCACTACTGCTACTCCTCTGGTGTCGGCCTAACACCCAGGCTACCTGTACAGCTGCACGCGAGCCACCTCTTTAGTGTTTTCTTGTAATTAATGCTGCAGTTTAGCAAGGCAAGATGAAGTACCTTGGGTTCAAATTTCTTTTCTAGTGTTTATCTGCACACTGAGCACCTATGGGCCTTATGATGTAGATAGATAGATAGATAGATAGATAGATAGATAGATAGATAGATAGATAGATAGATAGATAGATAGATAGATAGATAGATAGATAGATAGATAGATAGATAGATAGATAGATAGATAGATAGATAGATAGATAGATAGATAGATAGATACTTTATTACTCCCAATGGGAAATTCACAACAACCACAGTTGTTTTCTTCCTAATGCTCTTAAGATGCACTCTTATGCACCCCTAAGCTGAATTAAGCAGTCTGAGAATGTAATGTTACATTATTTTCCCTGGATCTCTGTTTACCTGAAAGTTGTCTCCGCCATGTTCGTATTGAATATGCTCTTGGATAGAAGTGTACATTTTACTGACCCACTTTTATTGTAGAGCTGCTCAACTCATCTGTATCCACCAGTATGGTGACCCCCTAGGCTTCCACACATGATATCATCGCAGATGTTCAAGATCAAGCCTGATTTACTTTAAAAAGTCATTAGGGGCATTGCAACTAGAAATAACAACTACATATCAAATGACAATATACAGCACAAGATGCTTTTATTTATAATATTAGTGTGCAGGCTGGGTGATTTACACTGAGGTCACCCAACTCCAGCCTCATAAAATATAATTTAGTGTTAAAAAAAAAAAAAAAAAAAACAGGCATACCTTCCAGTATAAGCAAACCAAATTATAATTAGGACATGATTTAAAGACCTCTTTAATTTAATTTTATGAAGATATCTTAAATTGATGAACAGATTATCTTCATAGAAAGCTTTAAATCATTTAGAGATATCTGTAAATATATCAAAAATCTGTAAATCCATTTAGAGATTTGTCTTAATTATAATTTAGCCTGCCATATTAGCAAGCCTCATTTGGCAAAGCATTTAACTAGCTCCTCAATAAAGCGTTAGAGCACATCTGGAGGGGCTGCCGTTTCAGATTCAGACTCAACTCATATTGGATATGTTTTTGTGAATTTTCATGGGTATTTTTGACAGTTTTATCAGAAATGGAAGAAATTATTTTGAATATACTTTGACAACTTTCAGCCCACTTGGCAGCGTGGAGGTTCAGTAGATAATGTATCATACATTTGCACATATATGACTTGTAGTACCCTGCTAATTTATTTCTCTCTCTTTTTCTCCATTTTTATCCAAGCAAACCATTTTACAAGGCTTTGATCCAGCAAGTTTACAATGCCTGAATAAGCTCTCATACCCATACAGGTGAATGTCTCCTTGTTTTCTGTGATCCTGCAAACCTGTAGCTTAAAATTGTTAAGTTCTTCTTTCTCTCCACTATGGATGGTTCTGAGTGGAGTCCATTAAGCCAGTAGCTGCCTCTCTTCTCCTCTTGCTTGTTTCTAGCGGAAGAGCCTCAGTGGACTGGGTGTGTTCTTCCCTGCTTGTCCACCTTTGTGGCTTTAAGCAACTTGCTCAATCATCTGAGCCCTTTGAAGGAGCCTGGGAGTGAGCTTACTTTTTTAAAAAACCCACCATGGTATTTGGATGTGAAGTGATGGGATAACTATTTCAGGGAGAGATATAAGTCATCATTCTTCCATTTACTGGGATAAGGCATATCTACAAACAAGTCCATCAGTAGTATTCACAAATGAATTAGAGGAAAAATTAATCCAGAGTAGACTTAACAGATTTCGTCTCATCTTCTTCTTGTCTTCTCACTCTGTTTTTACTGTTGAGAGTTGAGGTTGCAGCAGGCCAAGCAGGTCAGCCCAGACTTCCTTGACCCAGGCTACAGATTCCAGTTCTTCCTTTAAGAATTCCCATGGGTTTCCAAGCTCAAGTGGTACAAATCCTCCAGCTTCTCCTGGTTCAGCCACAGGGTCTCTGCCTAGTTGGATGTGCCTGGAGCAGCTCCTTACATCACACCCAAACCACCTCAACTGGTTGTTCTAAATCCAGAAGAACAGTGACTCTACTCTGAGGCTCTCCCAAATTGCTGAGCATCTCACCCAGTCACAGAGTGTTAGTCCAGTGGCTCTGCAAAGAAACCTGATTTCTGCCACTTGTACTCATGATCTCATTCTTTCAGTCATTACTCACAACTCATAACCACAGGTAAGAACAGAGATGTAGATTGACCAATAAACTGTGAGTTGTGTCCTTAGACTAAGTTCCCACTTCTCCACCACTGCCACTCCAGTCCCCTTGTCTATCCCATGTTTCCTTCTTCTGTCGCTCATGAGCAAGATCCCAATATACTTGAACTCATCTTTTAAGGGCAACTGTCCCCGCATCTCATCTGGAAAGAGCAGTCTTTTCTGAGAGAGCTGGAGGTTTTGATCCTCATACCTGCTGCTTCAGATTCGGCAGGAATCACTAGAGTGTGTGCCAAAAGTCACAGTCAGTTGAGGCAAAAAGGACAACAGCATCTACATAAAGCAATAATGCTATCCCTAGTCTCCCCAAATGAACACCCTGTCCATGAAACCCACAAAGAGGAGAGGTAACAAAACAGCCTTGACAGAGTCTAATACCCACAGTGAACGAATTCAACTTAAAACCATATATTCGACACAAAACTCACTACATTCATACTGTATAGGGAAAAAATAGCATACAAGAGCAGCCCTATCACGCTATATTTTTGCACCAGCTTCCACAACACATATTGAGGGACACGGACATACACTTTTTGGCAGATCTACAAAACACATGTAAACCAGATTACGATAATCTCGCACACCTTCTAGCAACTGCACCATGGAACTGTACTGTTCCGTAGCCAGGATGGGATCCACATTGTTCCTCCTGTATCTTAGTCACAACCATTGAATATAGTCTCCCGTCCAGCATCCTAGCATAGGCCTTACCTACAAGGTTGAGGAGTGTGATCCCTCTGTAGTTAGAATGTACTCTCTGGTCACCTTTCTTGTACCGTATGGGGACTACCCCACCAGTTTGCCGCCTTCCAGGCAACATTTAACAGATGCATTAGCCATGCTATCCCAACAAATTTGTGGTGCTTTCAACATCTCTGGTTGCATCCAACCCAGCATCCTTACCACTGATATGGAGACCAATGATAAGGAGGAAAAATGCTAAAAGAAAATAAGCATATACTTTGAACAAGAGTAAAGCTTATAAAACAAAAGGAGAAGATTTACAGCTGTCAGTCTGGCAGCCATCATTCAATTCCCATCACTGTCTGGTACTAACTGGAACATTTAAATTAGCCCGGTGTGAATAAGTGTGTCACCCAGGATTAATTGTCCGTCTTTATACCTGATGTTCATGATACCAGGAGCATGTTATTAATTTATTTTTGAATGTTATTTATTTATTACTGTGTTTTCTTCTGCTTATATGCCTTATCAATTAATTTCTTTTTACTTGTTTATGTTTTTACCATTATCCCAGTGATGCATAATTGTTTTATTTATATATTTCCTGTGAGAACTCTCCTTAGACTAAGATGCCAGATCCACAATACAACACTGGCCTATTTTACACAGTGGATTCAGAAAGTTCTCAAACCCCTTTACTTTGTGCATACTTTATTGTATTATGGATTTAATTTGAAATGGACACATTTTACCAATTTTGCCCAGCAATCTACACTCAATAACCCATAATGACTAAATGAAAACACGTTTTCAAAAATGTTTGCATATTTATTGAAAACCAAAAACTGAAATCTCTCCTTTATGTAAGAATTCAGACCCATAATTCACCAATTTGTTGAAACCTCTTTGACAGCAGTTACAGCTTTTGAGGTTTCTTATGTACATCTCCACAAACAGTTTATCCCAGTGTTCTTAGCAGATCCTCTCAAGCTCCATTAGAATGGATAGGCAGCATCTGTAAACTGCCAGCTTCAGGTCTCTCTACAGATGTTCTTTGGGGTTTAAGATCTGGTTTATGGCTGAGAAACTCAAGGACAGTGAGAGACATTTCTTAAATCCACTTCAGTGTTGTCTTGGCTGTGTGATTTTTGTCACTTGTGCTGAAATTCAACCATTACTTCCAGTCTGTGGTTGTTTGACCTCTGAATCAGTTTTTCTTCAAGGACCTCTCTGTATTTGTCTACATTTATTCTTCCCTCAATTCTGACTAGCCTCCCTATCCCTGCCAATGAAAAGCACCCCCACAGCATGATTCTGCTACCACCATACTTCACTGTAGGGATAGTGTTAGGCAGGTGATGTGCAAAGTCTGGTATGTCTTGACATAGTGCTTGGAAGTCTGCCCAAAGAGTTCAATTTTGGTCTCATCAGACCAGATAATCTTTTTCCCAAATTCTCTCATAGTCCTTTAAAAGCCATTTGACAAGAGTAGTTTCCATTTAGCGACTCTACCATAAACACCTGATTGATGGAGCACTGCTCAGATGGTTGTCCTTCTGATAGGCTCTCTTCAGCAGAGACTTTACAAAACTCTAAAAACCACTGGGTTCTTCGTCACCTTCCTGAACCTTTCTGAAAACATACAGTGATCCCTCGCTGTATCGCGCTTCGCCTTTCATGGCTTCATTCTATCGCGGATTTTATATGTAAGCATATTTAAATATATATCGCAGATTTTTTGCTGGTTCGCGGATTTCTGAGGACAATGGGTCTTTTAATTTCTGGTACATGCTTCCTCAGTTGGTTTGCCCCGTTGATTTCATACAAGGGACGCTATTGGCAGATGGCTGAGAAGCTACCCAACTTACTTTTCTCTTTCTCTCTCTTGCGCTTTCTCTGATCCTGACGTAGGGGGTATGAGCAGGGGGTTGTTCGCACACCTAGACGATACGGACGCTCATCTAAAAATGCTGAAAGATTATCTTCACGTTGCTACCTTCTGTGCAGCTGCTTAGTGAAGCGACATGCTTCACGGTGCTTCGCATACTTAAAAGCTCGAAGGGCACGTATTGATTTTTGCATGTTTGTTTTTCTCTGTCTCTCTCTATCTCTCTCTCTCTGTCTCTCTCTCTCTCTCCCTGCTCCTGACGGAGGGGGTGTGAGCTGCCGCCTTCAACAGCTTTGTGCCGCGGTGCTTCGCATACTTAAAATCCAAACAGTCCTATTGATTTGTTTGCTTTCTCTGTCTTTATGACAGTCTCTGCTCCTGACGCACTCTCCTTTGAAGAGGAAGATATGTTTGCATTCTTTTAATTGTGAGACAGAACTGTCATCTCTGTCTTGTCATGGAGCACAGTTTAAACTTTTGAAAAAGAGACAAATGTTTGTTTGCAGTGTTTGAATAACGTTCCTGTCTCTCTACAACGTCCTGTGTTTCTGCGCAAATCTGTGACCCAAGCATGACAATATAAAAATAACCACATAAACATATGGTTTCTACTTCGAGGATTTTCTTATTTCGCGGGTGGCTCTGGAACGCAACCCCCGCGATGGAGGAGGGATTACTGTATTTTCTTTTGTCATTATGGGTTATTGAGTGTAAATTGATGGGCACAAATGGAAAATGGATCCATTTAAAATTAAATCTACAACACAATGAAGTGTGCAGAAAGTGAAGACATTAAAAACATGAGGTTGTGATTTTTGGTTTACATCATTTTCTGACAATGCACAGTTTGGCACATGTTTACTTGCATCAGGGCTGAAGAAGGCCTGCTTTGACGCGACTCTTTCCAGATGTGTTAATTTGTTTCGTCATTTCATATTCATACATAGCAACTTTAGGATTGAGCATCTATTAAAAGCATTGCTGGATCTTAACCCAAAGGAAATCCAGTAATCATAGTGAGGAATGAATGACTTTTTAACTTCTTTCCACCAAAGCAGTCTTCCATAGTATATTTATGTGAAATAATTCTGTGCTTTTATTTGCAATATACGTTTATAATACTTTCTTTTCTCTGTAGACTGGCAGGGAAATTGTACACAAAGAGGGAATTTATTCAGCTTATGACAGCATTTGAGATTACACTATTGTATTTTTATTTTAGTTGTGCACCCTCACATTACACCTTGTGAAGGAAAAAATCTATAACTGTCATATAAAACAAATGAAACCCAAAGAAGTAAATTCAATATCTTGTTTTCAGTCGGCAGAAAAAGGTCCACACCTTTCTATTGAGTTCTGTCTTGATGAAATATTTTAATCACATGCAATTTTTTTTATATATTGCATTTTTTTAAAATTACTGAATGAATAATTGTTCAGTTTTAAAATGCATCAATTGATTTTAACATCACCAGTGAGTAACAATATTTCTTGATGTCACTACTAATTTTTCAAATTCAAACTCCTCTTATTATCATAATTATTTTCCCCTTATGCTATTAGTTTCATGTGTTGTTATACAGCATTAAAGTGAGAAATTTCAAACTGCAGCGTTTTAATATTTATGGATGAATGTTAATAAGCAGATAAGTAATTGTAGTTAGTATTTGAATCATCTTGCACATTAAAATGTGGAAAAATCAAACTGAGATGAATACTTTCACTTTAACTTCACAAATTATTATAATTCTAACTAACTCCAAGGTAAAGTTGCTATTTCAGATAATGAAGGCGGATGTTTCAGGGTAAGGTAGTTATACTCACTGATCATGGCGCCCAAAAGTCGCAATGCATTACATGTTTGTTAGCATGTGCAAAGATGAATTTCACTGCACTCTGAACATGTGACAATATTGACCCAATGACCCCATGACCTACTTTACATACAAGAGAAGTGGGTGGCACCCCAGTTAGCACTCCCACCTCACAGCTCCATAGTCTTGTGTTTGAATCTCCGCCTGGTCACTGTGTGTGTACAGTTTGTCTTTATCTTGGACTCCACAGTTTTCTCTTCTACACCCCAAATAGATGCAGGTTGGAACAATTTGAGACTCTAAATTGACTCCGCATGTGTGGTCTCTATGATTGACTGCCTTCCCATTTAGGGTTGAAATGGAATACGCGAGTTTGATAACAGATTGATAGATGCATGTAGTTTATGTATGCTCACTTACTACAAGAATGACGTGACACATTCTCATATGGCAGCAAAATAAGAATACCTAAGCATGATCATTGTTTCAATCATGTCAACATGATATTGAGCACTTGTGACTATTAAAAAATTGAATATTTTTTACCTACTCTGGCCAAGGTTTATTGCTTGCTCTTGATTTTCCAGGATTGGCTTCAGCCCCATGACTCTGAAGTAGACAAGGAGGGTTTGGATAATGGAAGGCTAGCTTGTGTTTGCATGCTTGATGTTAATTGAAGTTTGTTTAAAATGTGCATCGGACGCCACCAAGGGCATCTGTTTTTCTCCTTTTCTATTCATAATGTTTCAAGAGAATTTGAGGCTTGGAGATTAAAAGAAATCTGTTTTTTGTCAGGAAACCATCATTAAATCATGTTCTTTTAGAAAAGCAAACTTGAGATACAGTACTGCATATTTTCTATTTATTAGAACTAGATAACTTCTTATAGCACCTGGGTTTCACTCAGCTGCTATCACTCCCTTGAACACGGGACATTGATAGTCATGAAACCGAAGATGGACTGAGTAATGAGGACACATCCACATAGCAAAGGATGGTGCAAAAATGCTTTGTGCTTTTATTCCATACAAAGTGTTCAAAAGGTGCAGTGCAGTCTTTCGAAGTAAATAAATAATCCATAATAAAACAAGTACTCTGTGGAGGTTAAAAGTCACAATTAATAATCAAAAGTGGTTACAAAACATCCAGAATGAGACTCTTTAATATCATTCCCGAACCTCTGTGCTTCCTTTCTAAAAACCAATGTCTCCTCTGTTTACCCTTTAAGGTCACCGCAGCAAAAGAAGGTTAAAATGGAAAGGATAGTTAGTGACAGTGCCATCTCTCTGTTCGTGGTGATATCACTTAATTTGCTTGAGCCCTGAAGATGCTCCCCAGCCACACATGCATGACACTGACTTACTCACCTTATCTGGGCAGTGTGTGTGTCATGTAAAAGCACTGTATGTGTTTTTCTCTTTGGGTACTCATGTTTCCCCCAATCACATCCCTAAGGTGTGACAGCTGGCAATAATAAATTATCCCCATGGATGTGCATGTGAGTGGGCCCTGTGATAGAATGGCACACCATTTAGGGTTGGCCTCTACCTTTTCCTGATGCTCCATGAATATGCTCAAGATCAAACACAATATTGTCATGTTATGTTACATATAATTAAGTATGGCCTCTCAGGATAACAACAGTGAAAAACTGATCCAATAATAAACTTTGTAGTTCTATATACAATCAAAATGAAATATTTACAATATTCATTCATGTGTCTAAGAAGTATTGCTAGGTTACTTATATAGAGAATGCCATCTCAACAATATATACCATATTGGTAGGTAATGCAGGATCAAGCACGGGTCAAACGTGTGCAGAATTAAATCTCTCAGTCCAAAAGTTTGTTTAAAAGGTTCAGTGAAAATTCAAAGCAAACAGTTCAACAAAAGAATACAGAAAAAGGCTGTTACACACATGGAATAAAAAGCAAAAAACTTGGAAAAAATGTCTCTTCTCTAAACTTAAAAACTTTTCTTGTCAAACTTCAGTTGTTTCTATACTTAGAAATGGTTGACTTTGCCTTCAGTACGCTCTAAATGTACGGCACTGCACATTCAATAGAGCTTGTTGCCTTACATTCTATTGGGCACGTTAAGGCACGGTTTAAAACCATGTGCCCTCCATACCTCACTTACGGCAAAGCAGGTCACTAACTGAGACTAATCTGCAGTCAGAGAGACAAGAAACAGTTAGAATAAACCAATTCAATTCAGCTTGTGGGGGTTATAGGAACCTCCCATAGACTATGCACTAATACATAACTTAAATATATAACTTAAATAACTAGCAAATGGCTCTTACAATATATATTGTATACTACTATACTGCACCTGCCAGTTTTGATTGTGTTGTTTGCTGCAGTTATTTATTCTACGGTATCATTTTCTCCTTCCTGAGAAGTGATATGTTCTGCCTCAGCTCTTCATTGCATTTGATGTCCAGAACATAAACTTGAAGGAAGAGAATATTGATAAATGTAAGAGAAGTGGAAACTGGGGACAGGCAGAGGAATTGCAGAAAGTATGAGTGATAGCTATTTCAATCCACTGAGGGAATTTTCTACCGCTCATTGAATGGATTACCTGCGCCGCATACTGTGAAATGAAATGTGCACAAAGGGGATCGGTCACTCAAGGGTTTATTTGTAAGATATTCTGCACCTGGCTGGTGTTCACATTTCAGTGCTGCTTATTCCTTCGCTATCTTTTTATATACTGAGTTCCACTATAGCATACTATGATGTTCCATGCGATTTAACCAGCCACAGTTTTCATCTACTTATACCATTCTACCATAAAGAGAAATAACTGCACTCTAACACATGAGCAAAGATCCCAGCAGAGTCTGACTGTTACAATTGTATGGATGGCAGCAAAATGCTGGTGGGCTTGCTAAAGCAGAAAGCTTAAAATGGAAATACTGTAACCATTTTATTTATTTCTTTATTTATTTAACAACCTGCAGTGTGCTGGAAATCCTCAAAGACACACAGTACTGTAGAAGAATTGAAATGACAGTAGACTGTAGGCACTGGTCAATCTTTTGAAATGCACTCCACCTCACTAAACAGTACAACAGAGTAGGCATGGGAGTAATTTACTTGTAAAATCAAGAAAAATATTAACTTCTCAAAATATTTAATAATCACTTGTTCGAAGAATTCTTTTTGGCCTTGTGTTGTTCAGTTGGGATTTAAGTTGTCAACTGCCAATATCTCCTATTAGGTTTTTTTCTTCGGTATTAGGAAGATGCCACTTCAGATTAGTATATGTATGTTTTTTAAATGAGTAGCATGATCATGTAGTGGTTTCTTTTGCTTCTTCATGGATCCAGAGTCTGAATCCCATGTATATTAGTATGGAGTGTGAACACTCCTGTGAAAGACCATCTGGACTCACTGCAGTTTGTCTGTCGTGCAAAAGTTAGAGTGGAAGATGTAATTATCTGTCTGCTCCACAAGGCTTACTCCCACATGGATGAAGCTGGTAGCACTGTGAAGATGTTTTTGATTTCTCTAGTGTATTCAGTATGATCCAGCCCTCCATGTTAAGTGGTAAACTTGGAGATATGCAGGTGGATGAGCTTATGGTATCCCCAGTAATGGACTGTCTGTCTGACAGACCACAGTTGGTGAGGCTCAAAGAGTGTATAATACCTAGTCATGTCACTTTCAGAAATACACTGATAATTCTGCATTTATGACGTGTATTGACAATATTGAGACAGAGTATGGGAGTCAGGTGGAGAACTTTGAGAACTGCCAATGACTTAACATCAGTAAAACCAAGGATCTGGTTATTGACTTTGCTGCACCAAATAGCCTCTATGTCTGATTACTACTGAAAGAGTGGATGTGGAGGTGGTGCACAGCTACAAATACATGGCGGTCCACATCAGTAACAGCATGGAATGGTCTCCTAACACAGTTGGAACTATATGGGAAAGGTCAGAACAGATTCTTTTTTCTTATGGGACGGCAATCCTTTAATATGGGTAGTGACATCCTTCACATGTTCTACAACTCTGTGATACTCACTGCAATTTTCTACACTGTGGTGTGCTGGACAGGTGACATCACTTGAAGAGATGCACACTTATTCTACCCACTTTAAACCTTTCTACTCATTCATAAACTTTTCTTTGAGTCAGGCAGATTTCACTTCTGTACTGAGCCGACATCCTTTGGTGAATTTTAGCAGGTTTCACACAACAGAAATTAATTTCTGCAGGTTTCACTTCCTCTGCCCAAAGAAATCTTAGTATGGAGCATTTTTCAACAATGGTGCAGTTGTGTAAAAGAGCATCCATGTTTGTTTGACCTTGATTTCAAGTTAACTAAAGATGGAGCAGTATGCTGTGTATGTTCAAGCTACCCATAAGCCATCATGAAAGTGTTGCATTGTATCAGCTTCTATCCATTTCCGTTACCGTGTAACTTTTAAATTGTCCCTACTCTTTAATTTACCATTTTGTATATATTGTGGCCTGTAGGGAGTGTTTCAGCTCCCCAAACCTAAAACAGAAAACCACAGGTACAAGTTCAGCACAGCACACAAGTCTTTTAGTTTGTGGGAAACACTTCCCAAACCGTTTCCCACCAGCAAGCTTCATCTTCTCCCTCCCGACTGTGGTTCCTGGAGCAGTGGCAGCTGGCTCCTTTTATGCTGTACCCGGGAGTACTGCCAGTTGCCCATTAGTGTAGTCCAGAAGAACTTCTGGGTGAGGTGGGAGCACAATGAAGTAGGGCTCAGGAGTCCCTGCAGCACTCCTGGAACCAAACAGGATTGATCCACCAAACTACTATTCCCAACCTGCCCTGGGGAAATCCATGGTGCTGTAGCAGCCTGGGGTCTGCCACCTAGTGATCCAGGGGAAATAATGCCCTCTGCAAGCACTCTCTTTCAGTCTGTCCACTACAAAGTTATCCTGGCTGGGTAAGACTAAGGCCTAGTCCACGCATACCCAGGTATTTTCTAAAAAGGGAGTTTTCCTCCTTTATTTTAAAAAAAATTACGTCCACACACACACCATTTTTTTTTAAATCTCCATCCACATGAAAATGCAAAAATCTGATGTCAAAAGTACGAAAACAGGCATAGATAACAAAGGGAATGTCGTTTAGATTAATGTCCATTGCCCATTTTCTTCAAATGTGTGTTCAGCATGGATTTGGGTACGTGTGGGCAAGGCCTAACATCCAATGCAGGGTTGCTTCCTTCCTTGTGCCTGATACTGCTGAGATAGGCTCTGGCCTCCTGCCACCTTGAATTGAATTTAAAAGAATCCAGTTGAATTTAGTTCATTCTCAATGTTAGACCTGTTCTGAACATTGAGCCAAGTAATAAGATGACTTCTATCTAAGTGTCTAGTTTTGTTAGATATTTGCCTAGTGAAATCCTAAAGTGGAATTTGTATGCCTAAAACTTGTGAAGAATAACTAAATTATGCTAAGAGTTGTTAATAATAATGCAATTCATAAAAAAAGTTCATAGAGTAACTGTCTTAATGACCCTGAAGTAAAACATTGTTATAAAAAATATACATTAATGAAAACACAGGCTGAGAGGAGTCTATTGTATGGTGTACCATCAGGGACATAACACACTCCATCCAAATAAAATACAATTTTAAAACTTTAAGACTATCTTTATAATTTTAT
Source organism: Erpetoichthys calabaricus (assembly GCF_900747795.2). Taxonomy (NCBI): domain Eukaryota; kingdom Metazoa; phylum Chordata; class Cladistia; order Polypteriformes; family Polypteridae; genus Erpetoichthys; species Erpetoichthys calabaricus. The sequence continues at coordinate 20,669,062 of NC_041404.2, forward strand.
AGCAGAAAAACAAATTTTGCTTTACCCGGTTCTTCCATCTTGCTTTTAATAAGTACACTGTAGGTGTTCTCACCACCTTAAATCACCAAGCTTTTCCACCTTGATGAGAGTATGGTATTTAAGCACTCATTCGTTGATTCTCATAAATTCACATGTGGCTTGTCCAAAAAACCACTGACAATGCAGTGTATATTATTAAAACAAAGGATCATAGTCAAGAGATGTTTGAAATGGAGTTAAAAAAATCAAATAAAACAGCATACTGGTTTGTTTGCTTGTCTCTTCTTCACTCTTCAGGGTCAGCCACTCAAGAAGCAGCCGCTTCAAAGTAAGCGCGTCTCTCCTGGCAACAAGGATATCTAGTCCATCCAGATTGCATCTGGCAGAAATCTCGGAATTACATTTTTCCATCCCTGTTGCTAAACAAGTTGATTCCTATTATGGGCTGCATTCATATTTCCAAAAATGTCACTGCTTCATTGTGTGCAGTTTTATTATGAGACACTGAAGCAGAACTTTGGTCCTGCTGTTGATTTAATTGCCTTAAAGGGAAAACTGCCATATCGATTTCTTCAATGCACAATATAACATACTGTTTGGCTGAAGATTACATTAATTTAGGTGGGTTAGAGCAGACACTCAAAAATCAGCTAAATCCTACATTTTGATGTGAAATGTAGATTTTAGGCAAATGAATTGATTGAAAATACATGTCCTTTTCTATATAAAAAACAAACAGTTACACAAGGGCATATGGTAGCTCAGTGATTAGTTGAACTGCCTCACAGCCCAGGAGTCCTAGATTAGGTGTGAGTTGATGTGAGTATGGCTAATGGGCTGGTGACTTGTATCCGATATTACCAGGACAGACACCCGGCCTGGAAAAGCAGGTTGAAAAACGTATGGAGAGAGGAAAAGATGGACAATTACAGCGCATCCGGAAAGTATTCACAGCGCACCACTTTTTCCACCTTTTGTTATATTACAGCCTTATTCCAAAATGGATTAAATTAATTTTTTTCTTCAGAATTCTACACACAACACCACATAATGACAATGTGAAAAAAGTTTACTTGAGGTTTTTGCAAATTTATTAAAAATAAAAAAACAGAGAAATCCCATGTACATAAGTATTCACAGCCTTTGCTCAATACTTTGTCAGTGCACCTTTGGCAGCAATTACAGCCTCAAGTCTTTTTGAATATGATGCCACAAGCTTGGCACACCTATCCTTGGCCAGTTTCGCCCATTCCTCTTTGCAGCACCTCTCAAGCCCCATCAGGTTGGATGGGAAGCGTCGGTGCACAGCCATTTTAAGATCTCTCCAGAGATGTTCAATCGGATTCAAGTCTGGGCTCTGGCTGGGCCACTCAAGGACATTCACAGAGTTGTCCTGAAGCCACTCCTTTGATATCTTGGCTGTGTGCTTAGGGTCATTGTCCTGCTGAAAGATGAACCGTTGCTCCAGTCTGAGGTCAAGAGCTCTCTGGAGCAGGTTTTCATCCAAGATGTCTCTGTACATTGCTGCAGTCATCTTTCCGTTTATCCTGACTAGTCTCCCAGTCCCTGCTGCTGAAAAATATCCCCACAGCATGATGCTGCTACCACCATGCTTCACTGTAGGGATGGTATTGGCCTGGTGATGAGCAGTGCCTGGTTTCCTCCAAACGTGACGCCTGGCATTCACACCAAAGAGTTCAATCTTTGTCTCATCAGACCAGAGAATTTTCTTTCTCATGGTCTGAGAGTCCTTCAAGTGCCTTTTGGCAAACTCCAGGCGGGCTGCCATGTGCCTTTTACTAAGGAGTGGCTTCCCTCTGGCCACTCTACCATACAGGCCTGATTGGTGGATTGCTGCAGAGATGGCTGTCCTTCTGGAAGGTTCTCCTCTCTCCACAGAGGACCTCTGACAGAGTGATCATCGGGTTCTTGGTCACCTCCCTGACTAAGGCCCTTCTCCCCCGATCGCTCAGTTTAGATGGCCGCCCAGCTCTAGGAAGAGTCCTGGTGGTTTCGAACTTCTCCCACTTTCGGATGATGGAGGCCGCTGTGCTCATTGGGACCTTCAAAGCAGCAGAATTTTTTCTGTAACCTTCCCCAGATTTGTGCCTCGAGACAATCCTGTCTCGGAGGTCTACAGACAATTCCTTTGACTTCATGCTTGGTTTGTGCTCTGACATGAACTGTCAACTGTGGGACCTTATATAGACAGGTGTGTGCCTTTCCAAATCATGTCCAATCAACTGAATTTACCACAGGTGGACTCCAATTAAGCTGCAGAAACATCTCAAGGATGATCAGGGGAAACAGGATGCACCTGAGCTCAATTTTGAGCTTCATGGCAAAGGCTGTGAATACTTATGTACATGTACTTTCTCAATTTTTTTATTTTTAATAAATTTGCAAAAATCTCAAGTAAACTTTTTTCACGTTGTCATTATGGGGTGTTGTGTGAAGAATTCTGAGGAAAAAAAATGAATTTAATCCATTTTGGAATAAGGCTGTAACATAACAAAATGTGGAAAAACTGATGCGCTGTGAATACTTTCCGGATGCAATGTACATTAAGTCTCTTTGGTGCTAGAAATGCAATCAATGGAAAAGACACAGAGACTACTTTGACAAGTGAGTACCTGCTTTGGAGCAAAGGTATTCTTGATGGGTTAAATTTGTTTTTGGAAAGTGGACTGACTGACACTAATGATGCATAGAGCAACGTGGCTGTAAACAAATGAAAACACATTGTCTGAAAAATCACATAACTCTAATGATTAACTTTGCTTACAAGAGTTATATTTTCAATAAAACATCCACTTGTGGCAACACATGACCTTGGGAAAATGCAATTATAGTAGTTAGTGGTCATTTTAATAATTATACAGAATGTTTTATTAATAGCACATCTTCTCATGCCTAAAGCACTTTACAAGTACAGCAAGAGCACAGCTGTTGGCATATTTTTTTACAGTTATTGAGTACAGGTAGTAATTTATTTACTTTGCTTAATATCAATACCATAAAAATGTCAGTTGCATAGAATTTTATTTGCTGAAGTTCAAACAAATAAAACATCAATGCAATGTGAGGTATGGCTGGCATCCTTACTTGGCTGGGACACCATCAGGATGGAAGGACTGGGGGGGTTGGGGGAGCGTGGGTAAACAGCATCTATGGAGCATTGTCTCCCCCAGTCTGCCAGATGGCAGCCTCCCGGGTTGCAGCAGCACCTCATATTCCCACAGGTCACCATGGGGATTGGAGTTCTTCTACTCAGCCCTGTTGTGTTCCATGGGTGCCATCAGAGGGTTCTGTGGGCAATAGGGAGCCCTTCTTTGTTGTGGGCTCCAACCTTACCCAGAAGTGCTCCCAGGCAAATCCTTTGGAACACATGAAGTACTTCCGGGGACAATATAAAAGGAACCTCCTGTCTCAACTCGAGGAGCCAGAGTCAGAAGGAAGGAGGATGAAGCTTGCAGAGAGGGGTGGAGGAGGCAGTGACCAGGTGAGAGAGTGACAAAGACAGAGAAAAGAAGACATTTCTGTGGACCTTATACTGTGTTTGTATTTGCGGCTATGGCATGGGAAGCGCTAAAAAAAGGAAGGGTTTCCCATAATAAAAACTCTCTTGTTCATTTTATATTTGAGTCCGAGTTGTTTGTGTGAGGTTTGGGGAACTGGAAACCACCGACAATCCACAACAAATTTACAGAACTTCACTAATTATCAATACACAATACACGCACTTTGATATATCAGAGTAGATGACTCATAAAATCCGGTCACTTAGCGAGTCAGAGGGGGAAACTGAAGCAGCATTCATGGCTTTAGCATCCAGTGCACTCAACAATTTCTCATTTACACATTCCATTCCTTTGAAGACTGCACAATGATTCATTATTGTTTATTTAAAATATTCATCCTGCTTTAGTAAAACTTAACGTGACGCAAAGGAACCTAACCAAGTTAGTGTGTGGGTAGTTGGGGAGGAACTCCAATATACTCATCATTAGAGAGAAGCAAAGAAAATGACCAACACCAAGTGTTATAAAGAGTCAGCATGGGGAGTACAAGAAACATAATTCCGTAATACTGCTTTTGAGGTCACATCTGGAGTATTGTGTTCAGTTATGGTGTTCACATTGATAATAGAGGTGAGGCATCTAGAATGCTGATTGTCCTCTCTGACAGAAAATAGAGCAGAAGAATAATATCCAATCTTTTTATTGGTTAATTTGCATCCATACAGAATATAGTTCTTTTCATTCATTCATTCATGTCCACCACTTATCCAAGACCAGGTCATGGAAGAAAGTCTTAGCAGTGAGGCTCATACAACCCTTTCCCCAGCCACCCTTGCCAACTCATACTGTGGGATCACAAGGCGTTCCCTGGCCGTCTGGGAGATATAATCCTCCCAACGAGCTCTGGGTCTTCCCCAGGTTTTCCTCCCTGCCTGCTGTGCCCATAAAACCTCCACAGGGAGGTATCACACACCTGCACCACCTCAGTTAGCTCCTGTTAATGCGGAGGGTCAGCGGTTCTACTTCGAGCTGCTCCCTGATGTCTGTGCTTTTCACTCGACCTTTAAGGGATTTCTCTCTCTAATAATATTTTTTTGTATGTGGTCTACAGACAAATGAGGAAACAGTTAAACTATACCAAATAATTAGTAAAATATAGTTTAGATACAGTATAAATACCATGTGTACTCAATGTTATAAGCTAAATAAAGATAAAGGCAGTATGTAAGCTACTCTGTTTACAGTATTTTTAGGCAGTTTTTATTAAACTAATTTTCAAAATGTTATAATCCAGTTTTTGAAATACAAAAAAACATTCAGGGCACAACATTGCAATAATATCTAGAAGATGGCCAAAGAAGATCGCCTGTGTCAATTTTGAGGAAAGAATGAACATACTGAAATTTTCATTCAGATTTCAAGCAGACAAAATTTAGACATGACTCATGTCTGTTAGATTGTAAAGTGAATAACTAATGTTGATGCCAGTTTTTATTTTAGAATAACTAGGGGGCTTTGCCTCCTGCTTGCTTCGCTCACCAACCCCCGGGCCTGCATTACGCGTATAGGGATGCAGATGTACAATTTAAACAAATTTATGTTTTCATGGGAATTGTTACATATGCATCAATGCAACATATAACTGCCTGTGACTGAATTTCGTTTCTTTCTCTCTATTAAATAAAATGACTTTTTCAAATGTTTGGCTCTGAGATTTGTTAATTGTCTTTGCAAAAGCTATTCTAACTGGAAACTGTTAACGTTTTAATGCAAATGGCATATCAAGATCTCCTTTGTTGTCTAATGTTATCCGCGGAAGTTATACCACCTTACCTTTCTTGGACACATCCCTCTTTCTATGGTAATTTGTGCGGTGGAAGACCGAACTTTGTTAACGGTTGTAGATATAAGTGTAAGTTGTTGTTTTCATCTTTCACACGATCACCACCAACTGTTTCAGCATAGTCTATTGAAACCAATTTGCCATATAACTGTTCGACATTTTTGAATGCATTACCCAATTTGATGTGTAACCGATCTACATTTTCTACGTTAATTCGTTTGACTTCCTTGTTTCTCGGTGCTAGGATTGCACATGTACTCATTTTTTATGTTGATAATCCTTGGTGATGAAATTCTTAAATAAGATTTGGACATAATACATCTTCTTTAATTGGGAACTTAAAGTGAGGAAAATGTTAAAATGTGTAAGAGCTGAGAGCACAGGAAGTGTGTCTGAAAAAAGCATTCACACGAATGAGAGTTGAAAGGACTGTGGTCTTGTTTGAAAATGTTTGAGAGGAGGGTGTGACTTGAAAAAATCTCAAGGCAAAAGTCTCGTCTCGTGGGACTTGAAAAAATCTCTCTCCAAATAGCAAAAAGTCTTGTCGTGTTGAAGGATTTTTTATATAATAGAGAGATGTAGTGAAACAGGTGAGACTCTCTAGGTACATGCGTGCTGAAACATCATAAATGAATAGTCCTCCCAAAGATGATATATTTTTTTAATGTGTTACTTTGCCCATATAGTTTGGAGCGGTGGTCGAGAAAAAATTTTAATCTCGATTTTTTATGCAGAGTGGAGATAAAAACGTTTTTAATATAATAGTGCTCATATTATATATGGTGACCAACACTGGACAATAGCAAACAATATATAAAATGTCCATACTTCTGTTACATAATCTAATGTTAAGTTCTCCAGTTGTATGCCCATAATGTTCCAAACACTTGTTACTGATATAGTGTTAAATAAACCACCTCCAGAAAATGCTCTTGTGAATGAAAATGGAACACACTCAGACATGAACAAGCATTTGAATTTACAATCTGAAACTCAAACAAGAGCAGTTATGTGCGGCCCTCTTATATACCAGTGCTAAGCCCAGCCAGCATGTTGCAAGGGTGGCAATGAATGGCAAAGCTGGCAACAACATGGCAGCACAAATTAAACTAAATGTCAAAATAACCATAAAAATTGTTCAATGAAACAACACCAAAATTAAATACATTAAATCAGGACATTCTTTCAGTATTGATTAAATAAAAATAACAAAACTTGCAACATTGATGCAAAAAAAAATAAGAGCATAAATTAGAAGCTACATTAACAGTAACTGAATAACACTGTGAAGTTATAATTACATGGAACGACTCACTTAGTGGCGTAGGTGAAAGTAACAAAATTGTGAGCTTTAAACCTCAACTCAGCATTATTCTAGTCATGTAATTTGAACAGAAAGTGATGAGTTAAGCTAAATGCTTTATTCTTGCCAGAATGCTTCATGAAATTCTTAAGTGTTTACTGTACACAATTATAGGAGGGGTCTGCCGCCCATTTCTACAGTACTCATCTGGGCTTTATTGGACACAGGCGTAGTGGCACTATAGTGGCCAGTGAATGTCCCCTTTAAAACAAATAAGTGAAACCATCAAATAAGAAACTTAGTGGTTATTTTTTTTGCTTCACGCAGAATCCCTTTTTAATAATATTTTTTAGCAGAAAATCTATAAAACAGCCTTTTTGCATTTACAGAACTGTGAATAACTGGTATGTGAGAGCGGGCAGATCGATTAATGGTACCATTAAAACAGAAGTGAGAATCTTTCCAGATCCAGAGATATGAGAATGTAAGATTTATCTGGAGCTTACACAGTATCTCACCTCATAATGGCTGACTCGCTGTACAGAGTATTTTAAAATATCATAAAGCAGAAGTGGGGCAGCATAGTATTTGCTGTTGCTTACTGAATCCAGCATCCTGGATTTCAGTTTCCTGTTGTTGTCCTTGCACATTCTCCCCGTGTCTGTGTAGGTTTCCCACTCACATAACTAAGGTTAATTGGCGACTCGAAACTGGACCTGCCTTAATGTGGATGTGTGTCTAATTTGGGCTTGTCCAACGCTGTCCTCTGTGCCAGACACAAATGCTTAGAGGGCATTTTCAAGGCTCACAGGGCATGTGTATTTCACCCCCAGAGAGAGTGGTAGCACTTTCAATTACAGTACATCTTTTTCCCTTTCACGTACACACTCTTGATGTCATTTCTGCATCTGCACAAAAAGCCCCACCTCCTCTACCCTGGATTATATTTAAGCATGAACAAACCTGTTCTTTTTCCAGTTTTTTCTGTGGTGGCAATCTGTTCCACCACCACCTAATCAAAGCTCCATGATGTCCCTACATTGATGGATTAAAGGCCAGAAATCCACATGACCGTCATCATCAAGTCCTTCCATGAGAACCCTGAATACAATGAGGACTGATTGATGTCATTTATGTTAGGTAGAATGCCTAGAGGGGGCTGGGGGGTCTCGTGGCCTGGAACCCCTGCAGATTTTATTTTTTCTCCAGCCATCTGGGTTTTTTTTTTGTTTTTTCTGTCCTCCCTGGCCATCGGACCTTACTTTGATTCTATGTTAATTAGTGTTCTCTTAATTTAATTCTTACTTTGTCTTTTTTTTCCTCTTTCTTCATCATGTAAAGCACTTTGAGCTACATTATTTGTATGAAAATGTGCTATATAAATGAAAGTTGTTGTTGTTGTTATAAGTAGGTGTTCATTCAAGACCTCACATCTGGTGGAATCACTTCAAGAGTCCTGAAGTGCTCCTAAAGGCTTAAACTAATCTGACCACTTCAGTCCTATAGTTTGCTGAGATTTTTTGTTTTCATTTTCTTTTCTTTAAGAGGCTTGCCTAATAGAAAGAGTTTTCCACATTGGTACCTCCACCCTTTCTACACCTGTTTCTGTATTTGTTTTCACAATGGTGTAGTCAGCAGGATTTTGGGTAGGATATGACAGAACTGACTAACCTTTCAGCGTGGATCCACTCAGCGTGAGCGTCTTCGTCAGCTCTGAGTAGAGGTTGCTATGCAATGGGTCAACTTCACTGAAGCTGAGGCATGCAGGGCAGCACAGGAAGCGCTACAAGATGAACGAGTCCAAGGACCACCTCAGGTATTATTATCACTTCAACCTTGTTATAACATTGAAGCAAATCATCTATATTTGATGACAGTACATCACTGGCCCAAAGATGAATGGGCCCACATAATTGCTCAGTTTCTAGCTGGAGAAGCCCAAAGAACATATTACAAATTAGAAGAGAGAGCCATGGTAAAAAAGAAGATTCTAACTGGCCGACCAACTTGATACAGTCTCGTTCTGGACTTACAATTGCATTTTGACCCAAACAAACCATCCATGTCACAATAATTCGATTTCTGGAGTGTTCTCAGTTAAAATAGGTTGCAGACAATGCTGCTTGTGAATAGTTGATCACTGCTTTTCTTAAAAACCTTACCTGACAGGAAAAAAAGAAAGCTGGAAGAACATAGAAATCCTGGTGGAGACCACTGAGTGAAACTGGATAAAAAAGCAATCTGAAAAGACCAATGAAAGAAGAAAACCCAAGCCATCTCTCCAAACCTGGCCACACATAAAAAGCTTGAAATGGAAGGAATTCTCCCCTCCTCTCATGCACTGTTAAAATTGTAGGGAGTTGGGTCTTATTGTGCCAAACTGTTCTAAACTTGAGGTGGACATAAGTCGGATGGTATTATACTCCAGTCGCAGCTACTCCGGTCTCTCTGCCTTGCACAGGTGTAGTGGTAATAAACAAACATCAAGCCTCCACTTTGATTGACACCGGCAGCAGCATTACCATTATTGCACACCAATATATCTCGCTGTAACACTTTGATAAACATAAAAACAGACTTTTGCACACAAGGAGAAGCTGATCAAATATGTTTGATGCTCCAAATAATAAATTTAATTTATTTTGGGATTCAAGGTTTAAGAGATTGCTTTTCAATTAATGATGGCATGTTTCTGGCTAGAAGTCGGGTATTCCTAAGGTTTAAAATAAAGATTTTGAGGATACCAGACAGTCAGTCAGTCATTTTCTAACCTGCTAAGTCCTGAACAGGGTCATGGGGGTCTTCTGGAGCTTCTCCCAGCTAGCATAGGGCGCAAGGGAGGAACAAACCCCAGACAGGGAGCCAGTCCATTGCAGGGTAAACACAGACACACACACACACAGACCCCAAACACACACTAGGGCCAATTTAGGATTGCCAATTTACCTAATCTGTATGGCTTTCAACTGTGAGAGGAAAATGGGGCATCTAGTGTAAAAATATTCCATCCATCCATTCATCTATTTTCCAACCCGCTGAATCAGAACACAGGGTCACGGGGGTCTGCTGGAGCCAATCCCAGTCAACACAGGGCGCAAGGCAGGGAAGCAATCCCGGGCAGGGCACCAACCCACCACAGTAAAAATATTCCAAATTTGTAAATATAAGATGACTCCAGCTCCTGACAGAATGTAAAAATTAATTTGGTTCATTCACTGTTTTAATTTTCATTTACGGTTGTTGATTTTCCCATTCTTAATGAGCACATACAGGAACCTTCACCAGCAGTATTAAATTAATGCAAAGATAGAAACTGGAGAAAAACAATGTTGCAATGTATCTGTGCAATGAGAGTTTGATAAGTAATATTCCATGTCAAGAAAAATCAGGAGTGGTCTCCCTAGAGTTTCTCGTATACTCAGATATGGGGATGGATATTTGGGGAGTAAACCACAAGACAATGGTTATATTTTTATATTATGTACATTAAAGAACCATCAACAAAAAATCTAATCTATAATAATAAAAGGCAAAGCCCTCACTGACTGACTGACTGACTCACTGACTGACTGACTCACTCATCACTAATTCTCCAACTTCCCGTGTAGGTGGAAGGCTGAAATTTGGCAGGCTCATTCCTTACAGCTTACTTACAAAAGTTAGGCAGGTTTCATTTCGAAATTCAAAGCGTAATGGTCATAACTGGAACATATTTTTTGTCCATACACTGTAATGGAGGAGGCGGAGTCACGTATCGCGTCATCACGCCTCCTACGTAATCACGTGAACTAAAAACAAGGAAGAGATTTACAGCACGAGTCGCACGCGGGAACGAAGGTAAATGACGTTAATTTTTGACTGTCTTTTAATACTGTGTAAGCATACATATTAACACATGTGCAATTAAACGTGTGCATTTACGGGGTGATTTCTCAGGCTTAAAACCTCACCTTTTATCAAACGCGGGAACAAAGGTAACTGACGTTGTTCACTGTCTTTTAATACTGTGTAACCATACATATTAACACATGTCCAATTAAACGTGTGCATTTACGGGGTGATTTCTCAGGCTTAAAAGCTCGCCTTTTACTAAAAAGGTAAATGCAAAACTATTTTCAATCAGTTTATTGAAACGCTCCCGTTAAGGATTGCAATAACATATTCGCGAGATAAAAGAACGAAGTAGGGGGAAATGGAGGAAGAGCCGCAAACAGCGAACAGCAAAAAATTAATGAAACAATTGAGAACGGAGCGAGTTAAGCATACAAGCATGTTCATAAGGGAAACAAAGCACGGTGTAAAACGTAAGTTTAAATTAAGTTTATAGAAACGCTCCCGCTGCGGATTGCAATAACATATTCGCGAGATAAAAGTTTAATGAGAAGACACGAGGTATAAACGAACCACACGCCGTGGCGCAACGTTAGGGGCAACAGTTTCAACCATTCTATGATCTGCTTCTCGCAACTGAAAGACGGCACATGGCGGATGTTAGCCGACTTGCTGACCGCAACGTTAGGGGCTTCAACTATGGTGCTGACGCCACATCTCAGTGCCAACACTTTGCAGACTGTACTTAAAAGACACGCCCTCCTCACTGGACAGTTAAAAAGACCAATCAAACTAACGATGACATCAAGTATTACCCAATCAAAAGTAGGAAAGGAGGCATCTTCATAAAATGCGTGTGGGATGATTTGCATGACACGCTGCTTTAAAAAAAAAATGATAAAAAAAATACAGGATAAATCCCGTCCAGTATTGATTCAAAACGGGACGCGCAATTTAATTCTCAAACGCGGCACGATTCCGTATTTTAAAGGACGGGTGGCAACCCTACAGTGCCAGGTAACCACCCATACAATCACATTGTGATTCAGACTAGGAATGCAATGAATGTAATTACCCCGATCTACATACAAGGCGAAAGTCTTGCAACATTCAAAGATGATGGTTTGGGATAATTAGTACTTATTAAGTACACCATGGAACATAAAAGAGCTTATGAAGCCTTGAACCGAAAAAACCAAGATCTCAGAGATCGTAAAAAAAAAAAAAGGAGGTAATGTCGTTTTACTCGCTGTAGATTTTAGTCAAACATTACCAGTTATTCCACGAGGGAGACCAGCAGATGAACTCAACGCGTGTTTAAAATCCATGCTTCTCCCACGGTCGGTTATATGTCGCGTGTTCTCGGGTAGGTACACCAAAAAATTTATACATTTAAGCATGTAATGGGCAAACAAAAAATGAGGTATACCCGAAGGCACTGCAGTAGTACTCAATGTAACTTTACTTCTTAAATGTTAATGTTTTACTGTTTAATAATTTATACGCTTCTTATATATTGTTCAAATTCTTTTATCAAAATACCAGTGACAGCGCAATGCACGATAACATGGAGTGAATACACCATACGCATCTGCCCACGGCCGCCCTGGTGTGCGCAGATAGGAGTTGATTCTAAAATAAAATAAACATAAAAAGAGTAATACAATCATCACCCATAAAGCGGATAGCAGACGTGACGTACTATATGTGTACCAGATTTCAAGTCAATAGGTGAAACGGTTTGCAAGCTACAGGTGATTTTAAATCCTGGACAGACCAACGAAAAGCCACGGTAGCAAATTATAGAAGAAGATTTTACTGTTTAATAATTTATATTTATATGAAATGTGCTTCTTATATATTACTTCATATTCTCATATGATAATGATGTTAATGTTGTTTATATTGATTTCTATGTTATTGTAAGTGCATCTATGTGTGTATATGTATGTATGTATGTATGTATGTATGTATGTATGTATGTATGTGTATATATATATATATATATATATATATATATATATATATATATATATAAAAAATATATATATAAAAAATATATGTGTATATGTATATATAATATATCTGTATATGTGTGTATATGTGTGTGTATATGTGTATATGTATATATATATGACAGCAACACTCATAACAATGACAACACAATTACATTGACAATCATGTTACGTTATTTTTAAAATGTTTCCTTTACTTTTTCATAACCTCTTTAACACACTACTTCTCCGCTGCGAAGCGCGGGTATTTTGCTAGTTAATAATATATTGAAAATTATTATAAAAGTAAAGTTGAATAAATGAGCTCTGCAGCTGCATGAATTATAGGTAAAGTGCCACTTCCGGTTAGCAGAAATAGCCCAAACATTGATAGAAATCTATGTGTTGTACCTAATACTTGTGTGCAAAATTTGGTTGACCTAAGTGAAAGCATACTCAAGTTATTGTGTTTACATGCACACACATACACAGACACACAGACATATTTAAAAAAATGTTTTCGGACTCAGGGAGGTCTAAATCGTCGAGATTCATTAAAATCTCGACATCAAATTTTTGTACGATTAAAATAATTTCCCTATACTTCATATACGAGAAAGTAAAAAAACTGAGGAATTTGACGAGTGAAAGCTCCGCCTGCTGGAATGCTATAAGTATTACAGTCTTTCAACCTGCTTCTGCACATGTCAGAGAGCAGATTAACAGAGGTTTTTGTCCCTCCAAAAATATTCTGGCTATTTCAGCACCAAAGTGTATATAATGTTTGCTTTCATGTTGGAATTTACTCCTTCTGTGCATTTTGAACTCCTGTATGTCCATGTGGCTACTAAATTAATCAGCTGTAGCATTACAGACAAACAGACAGATCTCAGATTGAAATGCTGTTGTAAAAATAATCTAATCATAAATTACTTTCGAAAAACCTCTAAGATCTCTCTGTGACTCCCTCTGTAATTAAAATCTGCCATTAGCTGATAAGTCTCATTGTGAAATGTATGCAACATCAAGTGAGTCGTTACACAGAAACAAGCTAAATGTCATTTGTTGGCCAGAGTCCTAATGGCCATGTATGAGGAGCATTTTTCATTATGGTTTGAAATGCTGAAATGCTGGTGACATTAAACTAATTCATGTGGAGGGAATACTCAAGACCACTGATTTTTTCTTTTTTTTTTTTTTATGGAGTGCTGTGTGCCGTGACATTTAAATTGCTAAGAAACTCAACTGCAAGCTCAGCATCTTGAAGCCTATACAATTTGATTACTCTAGTTTTACAGCCATTCTAACGACTAATCAGCTTTAGAAAGCAGCTTAAGTTTCTGCTTCATCTAAGCTACTTGTTCCACAAGAATTAGATATCAAGCAACGTTCTGATTTGAGACAACGGAAGGCACAGTAGGATTACCACTACAGAGCAGGCCACATTTGGATAAGTAGTTGATCTAGTAGTAGATATTTTATAAACATTTTTGGCTACATCAGGCATATGGAAGGGTCTAAATTTGAACTGTACACCAGTCCAAGCACATTTTTGCAAATACTGAGCCAGTTTTGCAGTTATCAATTAATGAAATATGTGTGATATGGGGCGAAAAACAGATTATATAGAAGAAACAGCACTTAGAAATTGTTCAAAGTTAAGTTAACCAAAGTCCATGGAGCAGTGAAGCAGGAGCACCAATGCACCAGTATATCATCCTTGGCCATTTGGTGTCAGTAGAAAACAACCTCATTTTCATTTACTATAAGAAATGAAATTCTAAACCTGATGCCAACAAGTTTAATGAATAAAGCAGGAATGTCAACTCTTTAACGCCAAGGAAATAATTTCCCACATACCCTATGTAAGCAGCTAAGCATTTTGATGCCTGATAGCAATGGAGTGGGAACTGATTTGCTTTTAATTGTTTCCTTACAATGCTAAAAGCACATCAGAGAGATCTGTTTTTATGAAGAGTATGGTAATATAAATTTTACATTTTGCTACTTAAAGGCTCCTTCGTGTACCAATGCTTCCAAGCAAATGTTTAAAAAAAGTAATTCTTTTAATTTGAGTTCTCAGCATTGGTAACATCTCAATCAAGGTGTTTGTTCGAATCCTTGGTTGCAGTCTTCAAGAAGTTTGTGTGCACTGCCCATGTCTCTGGGGGTTTACCTCGGTGCATTCCAATTTCCTCTGACATTTCAAGGCCAAGCAGGTTAGATTAACTGTCCACACAAAAATGGTCCCATGTGAATGTGGATGTGGATGTATGTGTGAAAGGGGACTGTCTGTTCAGGAACAATTCCTGCCTTGCTTGTCACTGCTCTTAATTACAAGCATTTGAGATTGTTATGTTGCAATTGTTCTCTTTAGAAACATTAAGAGAATGCTAATTTCAGTGCTTTCAACATTAATGATGTAGGAAGTAACAATTCAGCTACAACAGCAGTTTTAAGGTGTTTTGACACCTTCATCTGCAGTGCTTATTTCAAACTCGGTTGCCCCTTTTGCCTGGTTTGTTCAGGTAGATATGAATATAATTTAAAGGGCAAGCTCAGTTATAAGACACACTCTGGACCCCCTAGAGGTAGTAGCAAAGGACCAATTTAAAATAAAACTTAGTGCCATTATGAACAATGCTGCACATGCTCTTTCTGTGTCAGGCCCTTGGGTCCTTAACAGATAAATATGACATACCCTAGGTCTGTGATAGAGGGACCGAGGCCAGTGGAACAGTAAGAGAGGTGGACACAAAGGTGCAATTTGAAAACGAGGTGCAATTTATTGTGCAATAAATGTTGTGAAATAACCAGCCGGACACATAATGAAGATTTGGGGCAGCCACCCATATAGTTTCCCTGGCTGCAAAAGGCTTAAGTTTAAGTACAATGTGTACAAGTTAGAGTCCAAAACAGAACTGATCAAGTAGGGAGGATGAGGGATTTTATAGGCGGTTCAAAAGAAGTGACGTCCTCGGAGTGGGATCGGATAAAGGCAGGATTTCTTGTATTTGGTCTGCAAATAGAGAAAAGAGAGGTTCAGTGCAACCCACCGCCCCCTGGCCTGGCATGGGATTGGCATTTTCTGGTCCCTATGGTTGACTCCCAAACGCACATGTATGACAATGTCTAAAAAGAGTTCCAAAAAGTGCACTTTCCAAGCAAAAAAAACAAAAGCTATTGTGAAAATTTCACCCACCTAAATTTCCATCCTATCTGGACACTTCACTCCCAGCACATTCAGTCTTTGTCGAGCTCTCTTTTAATACCTCTTTTAGTCTTATTAAAGCTCAGAGATTAGCACAGTAGATAATCATAGCAGAATTCCAGCCCATTAGCCACAGCAAAAGCCAGCTCATAGCCATATGCAACCCTGGGCGATTAATTCACATTTTTCTTCCTCCCCTATCTACATTCCCAACAGGCTTTTATAAGTTTCACCTGCAATTTGCTGACAAGGGCACTGAGTTAACCGTGCACGGTCACCTGCTCACCTCTTCAAATGGAAAAAAAAATGCAGTTCTTAAAACTTTACCACACCTCCCTATCTTGTCGCTTCCAAAGTAAGTGCCTCCGGGTGAAATGGAAGAGCTGTGGATGATACAACTCCCCAAGAACCTTTCGAGGAGAGACACCCACAGCACTATTCAAAATCCTCCGAAGGGCCGGTCTATTCTTCACGCACATTACACGTGCGTGCATCATGGCTGGCACGTGTTCCCAACGTTCTTTTGATGTGTCTTCTGAATAGGTCATCATAAATTGCAGTACCAGCAAAGATATGGGGGGGATTGTGTGTTTGATTTTTTGTACATGACATCAGCATCATTTACTATCAACATGTGAAAGTAAGCCGCAATGCCACTCCAACATGGTAAATCTGCATGCTTTAATGTTTGGTGAATGGCTCGATGCGGTGAAGCAAATCATCAAACTTAAATGCTGACGTGCAAATGTATTCATGGTGTGTTTTTATTCATCCATTTCTTGCGTAGGCAATACAAGCATCACACATTCCCCACTGTAATGACTCTATACACTTGAAGGTCAAATATACCATCTTCTAGGTAGCAGCCGTCATCAATTATTTTTTGTTTTTGCACCTTCACAACAGCATCACAATGCAAAGAATTTTTATCTTTAACATCATTCTTCCCTCAACTCACAACACAGCGAAACCAGACGTTGTTTTCTCACTGTGATGATTTCTTGCACTGCCACCTGGTGGGAGTACTCATGGAAGCATAGATAGTACACTGCTTGCATAGCATATGTATTACATAGCGTTAAGTATATCCGCTTTACCCTCTGGCCACTGACATCATTCTACACACCTTCATATGCCCCTGAAAGGATGCAGGTATGTGCCAATTCTCAAATCTTTATTTATAATACTGCGGATTTAAGACAGCAGATTTTAGTCAGCCGGATACCTCCTATATGCACTCCTACAAAAAGCTGGTGAAGTATACCACAACACTATTGTGAAGGGAGTTGCTTCTTCACACTTTGACACAGTAACACTGAGGACTTTCAGCTAAATTCACTAAATAAGTCTACTCTCTAAATGAAATCACTGTATGCCCTCAGCACAGCATGTCACAGAGTCACCACGTGAAATGTGTCCTTTCTGTAGCATACAAAGTAAAATATTATTTTCTTGTTCTATTCTAGCTATCAGATATAAGACATTCTGCCCACAGAGCTGTGTTTCGTAAACAAAGTACATAATCATCATTTATGTGATGGTCCATGAGTGCAGTGCTTGTTGACTCTTCATGAAGATTTTTCCCAGGAAAATAGTGTTTGAGCCCAATGAAAGAAGTCCATGACACACCCACAGGGAGTTTATTGTGGCTTCTGGTTCACATGAAAGTTTGCTGTGTGAAATGCAAACAAGCTAACCGGAGACTGAAGCAAACTAAGAAATTATCACTTGACTCAGCACAAACCAAATGGGCTGTGAGTGTGAAAATGCCTTCAGGGTGGTGTTGAAAGGCCCTGAGGACAATCATGCCTTCCTGGTGAATCTCAACGAGCCAAGATAGACTAAATGCTCTTTCAAAGCCTAAGGCTGAACATTAATGGTTCCATAAAGTGGACTTAAACAAAGTGAGAACTTTGAGGAGGTTGTTGACTGCACTACTGACTACATCAACTTCTGTATGGTCATTGTAGTTCCAGTAAGAACAGTACACTGCTATGCTAACAACAAGCCATGGATTACAAGTGACATCAAGGGCCTTTTGAACCAGAAGAAAAGGGCTTTTAAAGGCGGTGATCAGCATAAGCTCAAGCGTGTGCAGAAGGAACTCCGAGTCCAGCTCAGGGCAGCGAAGGAGCAGTACAGGAGAAAGATGGAGCAGAAGTTGCAGAGCAACAGCATGAAGGAAGAGTGGGATGGGATGAAGATCATCACTGGCTGCAGCTCGAAGCGGGGTGCCACCATCGAGAGAGATGTGGAGAGAGCAAACCAGATGAACAACTTTTTTAACAGGTTTGACCACCCTAACCCACTCTCACCTCAGAGTACTGCACCCTCCAACCATCCTTCTGCTGATATCAGCATAGGAGAGAGTTTCCCCCAACCCACAATTACAGCAGCACAGGTGAGCAGAGAGCTGAGGAGACTTTGTGCCAGCAAAGCAGTGGGTCCAGATGGAGTATCGCCACGACTGCTGAAGGCCTGTGCACTGGAGCTGGGGAGTCCTTTACAACGCATCTTCAACCTGAGCCTGGAACAGGGGAGAGTCCCGAGGCTTTGGAAAACATCTTGCATCACCCCCGTCCCAAAGATATCGTGTCCTAGTAAGCTGAACGACTTCCGGCCTGTCGTTCTGACGTCACATGTGATGAAGACCATGGAGCGGCTGGTGCTTCACCACCTAAGGCCACAGTTCTGCCACGCCCTCGACCCTCTGCAGTTCACATACCAGGAGAAGGTGGGAGCGGAGGATGCCATCATCTACATGCTACACCGATCCCTCTCCCACTTGGACAGAGGCAGTGGTGCTGTAAGAATTATGTTTCTAGACTTCTCTAGTGCCTTCAACACCATCCAACCTATACTCTTTAGGGACAAGCTGACAGAGATGGGAGTAGATTCATACCTGGTGGCATGGATCGTGGATTATCTTACACACAGACCTCAGTATGTGTGTCTTGGGAACTGCAGGTCTGACATTGTGGTCAGCAACACAGGAGCACCGCAGGGGACTGTACTTTCTCCGGCCCTGTTCAGCCTATATACATCGGACTTCCAATACAACTCGGAGCCCTGCCACGTGCAAAAGTTCTCTGATGACACTGCTATCGTGGGCTGCATCAGGAATAGGCAGGAAGAGGAGTATAGGCACCTAATCAAGGACTTTGTTAAATGGTGTGACTCAAACCACCTACAACTGAACACCAGCAAAACCAAGGAGCTGGTGGTGGATTTTAGGAGGCCCAGGCCCCTCATGGACCCGTGATCATCAGAGGTGACTGTGTGTAGATGGTGTAAACCTATAAATACCTGAGAGTGCAGCTGGATGATAAATTGGACTGGACTGACAATACTGATGCTCTGTGTAAGAAAGGACAGAGCCGACTATACTTCCTTAGAAGGCTGGCGTCCTTCAACATCTGCAATAAAATGCTGCAGATGTTCTATCAGACGGTTGTGGTGAGCGCCCTCTTCTACGTAGTGGTGTGCTGGGGAAGTAGCATAAAGAAGAGTAACGCCTCATGCCTGGACAAACTGGTGAGGAAGGCAGGCTCTATTGTAGGCACGGAGCTGGACAGTTTGACATCCATGGCAGAGCGACGGGCACTGAGCGGGCTCCTGTCAAAAATGGAGAATCCACTGCATCCACTGAACAGTATCATCTCCAGACAGAGGAGCAGCTTCAGCGACAGACTGCTGTCACTGTCCTGCTCCACTAACTGACTGAGGAGATCGTTCCTCCCCCACACTATGCGACTCTTCAATTCCACTCCGGGGGGGGGGGGGGGAGGGGGGGTAAACGTTAACATTATATAAAGTTATTGTCTGTCTGTATACCTGCATTTTTATCACTCTTTAATTTAATATTGTTCTTTATCAGTATGCTGCTGCTGGAGTATGTGAATTTCCCCTTGGGATTAATAAAGTATCTATCTATCTATCTATCTATCTATCTATCTATCTATCTATCTATCTATCTATCTATCTATCTATCTATCTATCTATCTAAACAGGGTAGAGGAAGATCACTGGGAAACATTTTTAACATCACTTTTTTGGACTCACCCTGCATTTATTCACCCGTCCACAATATATATTTTAATGTGTATTTATATATTGCATGCTATCTACACTTTTGTTGGTGTTTGTATGTGTCTTTTGTTGATATTATTTTATTGCCACCTGCTCTGAGGGGACATGCAAGTAAAACTTTAATTTTACTATATGGACTATGAACTCTGTACACAAGACAAGATACTTGAATTTGAACTTGACTCTCTCCTGCACACTTTTACTTCTTATTGTGGCTGCTCTTTCTCCTGTCACAGCCAGCCCTACTCTGCTCCTGCCTCCAAGATGACCATACTTGTGGAGGGATGATCCCGGGGCAGTCTTCATTGCAGGTGAACATGGGGAGGTCCTTCCTAAGACCTGCATTACATTATGAAGCCATCATGCTTTACTACTACAGCTCCTTATTATGGATCCTGGTGTATCTTTTGGGTACCAATACACACATACCACACTAGTGAGGGACAGACAGGCTGTCCTCTCCGATACGCCTGAGGTGTCACAGTATATAGTGCCCCCTGTTGACCTTACATGGTGATGCTACCTAGGATACCTTCACACAGTCCATCACAGAACATACTCACAAGGGGTCAATTTAGAGATACCAAACAACCTAACATGTACATTGTTGGAATGTACAGACAGACCAAAATATTAGGCGAAATCCCACATACACAGAACAAGACCATGCAAACTTCACGCAGACACTAACTAAGTCAAGAATTGAACCCAAGTAACTAGAGCTGTAAAACAGCACTATCTAATGATGTACTCTAGTATGAGAAATTAAAAAAAAAAATAAAAAAGATTTCTTACCTTTCTAAGAAGATGTGGTATACAGAATGAGAGAAAGGAACAAAATGGAAGCAGAGCCATGATTTATCTTTTTCAGTCCTGAAGATATTGCCAGGCCATGAGGTGCCCAATATGCCTTGTCTCATATTAGCGTATTGAGCATCAATATTTTCAACCCAAGGTTTTAATTTTAGAACCCCATAACAGGCTGTTGGGCTCTCAGCCTTATTTCAGGCTAATTTAAACCATGTACCAGTAGATAAAGCCTTTTTGCAGCCTTCATTATTTTTGGAAAGCCTGAAGATTGCTTTACTCACTTTAAGTGAATTTTTTCTTCTTCTTTGGCTAAATTGATTGCAGTTTGAAAAGGGCAAGTACGTGTATTTTTATTTATTTTCCTTCAACAGTGTCCAAAAGTTAAACGTTCGACAAAAAAGAAATACAATCTACAGAAAATATTAGGTAGCGACTCCAATCAGCTTTTCAAAAATTGCTCCTGCTATGGATAACAAGCACATCACAATCTTCTGCTATAAAGAAAACAAGAGACTTCTTTAAAGGTGTCACCTGTGAAAGGCTGCTGTTTTCTCAGTTCTATTGCAAACACACTTGAACCTGCCTGAAATTCCCCTGCCCTTTTTCCTGCACACTGTTATTGAAAAGGCCCTCCATTGCTGTTCAATTCCCTTCCTGCTAATTCTGTAATCTGGGTGAGTAGATGCCTCCCAATCAAGATTTTTTTTTCACAGACTTCTGATATTCTGAGATAAATGGAAGTGCACTAGACTCCTCACTAATTCGCAATACAATCTGCTAGAAATTTTCATTATATTTGCTTTTTAGATGTCTATCTATGTTGATAAGTCAAGGATTGTACTTTATATGACAAACAAATCAGTGCATGGTGGTGACGGAGAGAAGATCTTTAGCATACAGAGGAAGAAACCCTATTGTCTTTGCTGTCATCTAAAATGTTCAGTTTTTTTTTCTTTACTATAAGTGCCAGTTAATGTTAGAAAAATGTAGTTGACAGATGTATTTTCATTTTAAGAAAAACATTTGACAAAATGTATTAATAATGGGAATAAATGGTGGGTGATAAGAAATATCATTTACAGTACTATATAACAGGTCACCTCCTAGAGGGCATCCAACCTGAGAGACAAAGGTCGACATTCATCTGCTCACTTTGTGAACCGGTTTATTCTATTAGTGGGTCATTGCCAAGCCATAGTCTCTCAACAGCATTCGGCACAAGTCATAAAACCAACCTGAATGGGAGTCTGTTTCATGCACTTGGTCATAATGGTGCCACTAATCAAGGTAACAAATCTCTGGAATATGGTTGGAAACCAAATCACCCGAAATAAACCCTTTTGAAAATCGAAGGAATGGTCAGTCACCCCACTTACAGGGGTCTGAGCCCAGGACCCTGGAGCTGTAAGGCAACAGTGCTAACTGCAGCACAACCCCACACTGAGCTTCAAAATGTTCTTCTGTAGCCAAATAAAGAGAGTAGAGATGAGTAGAGGGAAAAGTCAAAGAGGTGACCAAATACAAAAAAATCAGGAGTGTGCTCCACCTTGATTTTCTCATATACTGAGATAGAGGAAAAGGTCATCAGAATCACTTCCAGTTGCGTAATACTTCTCAAATATCATATCTTTTTGTTTCCCCCCCATCACTAATTGATAACATCGATACACAATCATTTATTTCTATTTATAATCAAGCTTTTTATTAAAATGATATTTTCACACTTAGGGAGGTCGAAAACGGTGGTGGAATTTTTTCATGATTACATATACATTACCTAGATTACGTGCAAAGTAAATACAGTTATAGTCACATTGAAAAACCTGTTAGTATTATATAATATTTGTTGCAATAAATTGCTATAGGTAAATCTGCATTTAGCTACATTTAATTATGATAATACTGGCGGAAATAAAAAAAAAAATCATAAAATTAAATGTATTACCAGGAACACGACAGGGACGTAGCAGCTTATTGTTCCCATTACATCTTTATATTTACATGTCATGTTCAATGTTTACACGTTACTGTTAAACTGATGATGTATAAATTAAAATAAAATTAATAATATTTATTGAAAGAATATGCATTATATTGAATACATTTTTTAATATTGTGTACACATTTATATTTCCATGAAACAAAAAATTCGGATGGTTGCTTAAATAAAATACTACTTCTGATTGAGTAAATTTTCTCAAATTTCATATCTTTTTGCTTTTTATCATTATAAATATCTATAAAAAATATGAATCATCTATCTGTAATTATAACCATAGTTTACTTGAAAATTTGCAAAAGTATTCAGTTAAAGTACCACTTCCAGTTGCGTGATTTATCTCAAACTTCATATCTACTTATTTTTCATCATTTCTAATATCTACACAAAATGTGAATCATATATCTTTATTTATAGCCTTAGTTTACTTGAAAAAATCTGAAATGTGCTCAGGTAAAGTACCGGAAGTGGCCCAAAAGTTGATAGGATTCCTTATTTTTAATATAAAGCAGATGTACAAAATCACATTGACCTGGGTCAAAGCATTTTCGAGTTATCGTGTTTACACACTCACAGACAAGCAGACACTCAGACAGACATAATTTCAAAAACGGTATTTTCAGATTCAGGAAGGTTTAAAACATCAAGATTCATCAAAAATTTTTTCACGATTCCTATACTAGTAAAAAAGAACAATTTGCTTAGGACATGGCTTTATGAAAATTCTTTTTGATGTTGTTACTGTTATTACTGTATATTTGATGCATGAATTTACCTAGAGCAACTTATGACTTCAGGAGAAAGTATAAGAGACAGGTCTCCTCACAAAATACTCTGTGTCTGTTTTAGCCAAACTGAGGAGTGCAAATGGAGTATACTGACAAGATAAAGTCTACATTAAGCCATCATATTTTCAAAACTAAATCTATAAAATATATTTATTTTGAAAAAAATTGTTTTTTTAAGCTTTGTGACATCATGAAACAAGCATTGCACATAGTTTTACAAAATGCAATGATCAAAGGTAATACATTTAGTAAATGAAAACAAACACATAAAATAAATTGTGTTTAATAATAAAGAGACTAAAATGGATGTAGTTAAAATAAAAACAATGCAAAGCAAAAGACAAGCAGATGGCACAAGCAAGAGCAAAAACATCTTCACAAACATACAGCAAAGACAGTCACAAAGGATTTTATTAAATAGATAACACAGAAAGATATAAGGGAACTATATAATTGATAGATAGATAGATAGATAGATAGATAGATAGATAGATAGATAGATAGATAGATAGATAGATAGATAGATAGATAGATAGATAGATAGATAGATAGATAGATGTAGGGGGTGCCACTGAGCTCCCAACCCTCCCAACACACCAACACCAACACAAGTCTGGGGTTCACATAATTAATTTGAACAAATAACTTCATAGGTTATTTAGAAACACAGCAATGTCACAATTCCTCATATTGTCTCTTCCTTTCTCTCTTTCTTTGTTTCCTTTCGGTCCTCCAGACATGTGTTGTCTTGCTCATCTCCCAAAGCTGATGGGCCTGGATGAGGTTGAGCAGCTACTTTTATGCCAGACTCAAGAGTACTTCCAGTGTTACAGAACTATAGATTGGAAGCAGTTCCGGTTCAGGTGAAAGATCCTTAAAGTGGGGACAGTTTTTCTCCACAGCTCCCCCTGGCAGCACATAAGGAAAATTGAAGGGCTGTGTAACTGGACTGCCCTGTGGGTATTCATGCAAGCACTGTAGCCCAGGAAGACTACTAGGGGAGCAAAAAGTCTGTGTGATTGGTCTCCCTCTGTTCTTCTGCTAAGCTGGCCTCCCAGCTGGGTAAGGAACCTTGACCCATCCCAAATGCCAGCCCATGCCTGATGTACATGATGATAGATAGATAGATAGATAGATAGATAGATAGATAGATAGATAGATAGATAGATAGATAGATAGATAGATAGATAGATAGATACTTTTTTAATCCCAGGTCAAAGCTTAAAAACTTAAACTAAAATAATATTTAATCAACTTTATACAATTAATTAAATGAATACGTAAGTGGTCTCTTACTTGTACCGTGGTTCACCAGCACATATGACTGATCCTGTGTGAGTGTATGTGTGTGTGTGTGTGTGAAGACCTTCACTGGAATGGTTGTGTTCTTATGAGCAGCGCTCCTTGCATAGACTCTGGCCTATGTGACTGTGAACTGGACAAATAGACCTTGAAAAGATTACAGTATGTATACATAAATAAATCCATCTGTCCATAATCTATTGGATGTAATGTTATAATAGAGGAAAAACAAACTTTAGCCATAAATGTATATTCTGAAATTTGTAATATACCCACTTTCGTACAGGGTTTCTACAAAAAGAAGGCAACTATTTAAAAATGTATGCCAGTACAAAAAAAATGAAACAGAATATTTTTTTGCATGAGAATGAAAAAGACTATTTTTCTCCATACCTTTATAAGTCTTTTTGTGAATAGTATTCATATCATGGTAGACATCAAAGCAATGCAGACATCAAAGCAATGCTCTGATTCTGCCCATGTCTTATCAATAATAGTAAGAATGAAGAATGCTATAGCTCTGACTATTTCCCCTCCTAGATGGTTCAAGAAACTATTTTATTCAGCTTACAATAATCTACATAAAAAATAAAAAATGGTACAGCATTGGTTTGCTGGCATGTGAACACATGCAGTGCAGAAAAGAAATGTAATATTTCTTGCACATTTTCATGCAAAAATGTCATTGCTTTTCTTTGTATTTAGTAGGTTGTAATGTCCTAAAATTGATTCATTTTTATGTAGTATTTTTTTTTTATTGTGGCCACTGTTTAATTACCAGGACCTGAGCACTGAATTTTGTTTCTGCATTTGGATGTTGGAATGACAATAAAAGATTCTTGAATCCTCGATTTTTTTATGGACATAATGTCTTATGTTCATTTTTATTATTAGTAGGGAGGCTCTAAGTATTACATTTTCTAATGATATATAACTGACCAACCCACTACTGGTAATACACAAGGACTATTAGGAAAAGCAGCACTAAATATCTGAAAGGTCAACCCCTTCAGTCCAGATTAAGCACTCACCTGCTTGCATTTAAATCATTAAATGCCTAATACCACAAATAAAATCAATTTTCAGATTCAAACCAAAGTACATTACAATGAATTCTCTGCTATGTGAGACTTGTCTATCGGGATTGAACAGAATGTTTCCCAAATACCTCTCCTGCCGCTTGGTCATTTTCATTTTCATTTGAAACTGGAATCTGAAGTTGATGTTACCTTTTCAATGATTAAGTAATGCTGTGGGCTAACTTCACCATACTTCATAAATCATGTTATTTTATCCTTGTGTTCTTGACTTTGCTTTGAAGATAATGCTCTTACTCAAAGAAATGCAGCTTGGTAGCCTTAAAGGGCGTTTGCATCCAACTACTGCCAAATACTAGACTGTGAAATCCCCGCAATGGAGAAATTTCAATCTGACTCCATTATAAGAGGGCTTGGTGACTTTACTCATTCTCACCTATCCAAAGGTGTCCTTACTTACTTACTCAAACAAAAGAATCTACTGAACAATTCCAGTCACTTTAGGTGTAGCTAGTTCATTCCTTTGTAATTAAACAGCTTTACTATTGCTAAGTGTGTGTGTGTATGTGTATGGAGTGTATGCTCACCCTTTGCCTTGCTTGTGTAATTGTTCCTGCCTTGTGTCCTATGCTTGCTGCAATTGGCTTCAGTTCCCCACAACACTGTTCAGGATTAAGTGGGCTTGGAAAATGGTATGCTATGGTACTATTACTAAACTTTGTATTGCTTTAGTCTTCAAATCATTTGATTACTACTCTATAGTAAATCCCAGTTGTATCACAGGAATCATAACCAAAGGAACCAAGAGGACTCAATGAACGAGCACTTCACCTGCCTTTATACACACCTCTTATCATATGATCGTCATATAGAAATTGTTGACAGAAACCTACAATGAAGTGGTTCTAGGGGATATTACATATACAAATTACAAAATGATGGGAACAAAGACAAACAGAATGGTGTGGAAAAGAGTACAGCATGACAAGTAAAACCTTTCACAGACAAAAAAAATTAACAATAATTACTATGTGAAAAAGAATTGCCTTCTGGAAATGTTCAGAGTCTGACACTTTATTTCCTTTATTGCCTGGAAACACAAGGGCTCCTCATCTAAACGTTTGTTTTTACTGGACAATCAGCATTGCGGCATTTCATCACATAATCAGTCTATACAGTGATCAAGAATTTAAAGAGTAGCTCTCACAAGACCCTTTTGGCCTGGGTGTATGACTACCAGTGAATCGTGCAAAGGATCCTGCCTTGGATCAGCTCATGGATGTTGTGAAATCTTTCCCCAACGAAACACAAAAATGGTTGTAGGTCACCATATAAATCCACTGGATCGCACACACCCCAGACAGCCAGACCCCAATTCACCAAGTAGGATTGCCTTAGTCCAAAAAATGGGGCTATGGTTTCTTTAAAGTTCAAAGTCTCAAAATGTCCAAAATGAAGGAAGGGGGAAACTATAAAACCCTCTAATCAAATGGACAAACAAAACAAAGTTTTGGAGCAAAAACGGGACTGCCCTGAAGACAAAATCTAAAGGCAAACCAATCCAATACATTTTCATTATTTATTTCCATTATTTATTTATTTTTTTGGCTGATGTCTTTATAATCTGTTGCATTTTTTTGTTTTCTAATTGGAGCACAGGCATGTGAAGTGACTACCACACGATCATGCAGTGTCAGTATTGGAATCTGAACCAACAACCTCAGGGTTTGAAGTCCAAAGTCTTAACCACAGGGTCAAAGCCAGGAAATCCAAATATCATAAACTAAAAGACAGGTATCAAAATATAACAAAATGCCAAATCTTCAGTGTAAACTGAAGCTTTTCCTTTTATACATCTAAGGCAATCCCCCAGCGGCATCATCAAGTAGTATCACCTCCTCTGCCTACATATTAAGGAGACCGCAGTGCCAGTCAAGGCCCATTTGGAGCCATTGGCAAGGTGGGTGGACATCTCCCCTCATTGTCCATAGCACTTGGTTGGTATTATTAGACTTCGATGACCAGTACCACCTCGGTGTCTGGAGTGCACATCCCTTCACTAGCACAAATGGCACTGCTTTGTATATATGCCATGCTGTTAACTTTAAAAAGTATGTGCCCCATGGAGCCTGTGCACTTTTTACTTTCATAAATGGCACCCAACAGGTAACAGTGCCAACTTAATATTATGAGTTTTTGATGCCCCAGTTCCTCCTCTGTGTCCAAAGCATGCACCCATTCAGTAGCACAAACTGCACATCTTTACCTATATATTGCAAACTTTAAGGAGTGTGTGCCCTTTGGTGTATGGAGCATTTGCTCTTTTACTTTTTTAAAAAGGGCCCAGCAGGTTACAGTGCCCACTCAGTATCATTAGAGTTCGTAAACATTCCTCCTTGGTGTCTGGAGTATACACTCCTTAACTTTATACATGGTTTCCCTCAGATGACGGTGCCCTGGATGGCAACCGGTGTCACCTAATGGATTGACCAGCTCTGGGAGACAGAGTGGATAACTAAAACATCTAATATTAACAGAACACAAAATGGCAAAGTCACTAATAAACACAATATTAATGATAACATAATATGATAGAAATATAACAAAGTTAAGACAAAAACAAAATCAGAATTAATAACAGGAAATGCAAAATTATATCCAAAAGACTACAAAAATATTGAATAAACAAAAAACATATTTGAGCAGGGGATGAGAGTCTGGCTAGAACATAACATTTGAGTGGCAGCAGTGGCATTGGAGGGTGGCCAAGGAAGGAGATGGCTTCCTTGAAACTTTGCTTGAGACAGCATTGGAGAGACACTGTGTTTCACAATACATTAGGCTATCAGAAGCATTGATGCTAAAATGAATAATGCCATAAAAATAACACACAAAGTGAAGATCTATCGACTTATTATTTATTCATACAGTACAACCATCAATGCACAGTATTAAAAGATGTCTCAACTTACTAAATCACATAGTACATAAGTAATAATAATATGTAAGTCATAATAATAATGATGGCTACTCCAATACAGTAAGAAGAAAAAGTTCTCACAAGTTCACGTTCAACATTTTAATTTTGTCATTAAAAACCAATCAATGTTCGCACTAAAGGGCTATTGGTTTGATACCCCAAGGCAGAAAATGAAATGTCTGCCAAGATCACTGCAAGGCCAAAAGGTCTGTCCAAGCAACCTGTAAGCAGACCAGTGCCACCAGGGAAAAGGAAAGTTTCACATACTGCAAAAAATATTTTTATTGATACGAAATAACATTGAGCATATCATAGAAAACCAGGAAAATGTGATTATGACAACTATCTTGAGTTTTCTATTAACATTTCAACAATACGTTAAATTATTGAGCCGATTTTTTACTTGCAGCTTCATCCATCCACGGTATGGGCAGTGCAGGGATGTCACTTTTTGTCTCAAGGCAATGTTCTTATGTGGAAGTTCAAAATACAAACCTGCATCGCACCTTTGTAAGTGAAGGGAGAAATTCAGGAGTCTTTTTTTTTCCTTTATAAAAAAAAACAATTATCTTTGAGTGTAGTAACCTTTTCTATTTGACCATCCATTTTGAATCCCAATCTTGAAACCAAAAATTAAAAATAAAGGGAACAGCTCATTTTCTCAAAACTCAACTTATGATGCAAGTGTCAAAATGTCCACAGAAGTGTTAAAGTAAATGTGATCCTTGATAAAAAAAACTATTGATTGTGAGACACTATCTCAGCTTAATATGTGGTGAATAAAAACGTGACACATCTGTATTCCATAGCTTTTGGTCATTTTCATGGCACTCAGCCTTTGAGTGGTGGAAAAAAGCAGGGATGAAGTTTAAGGGGGACAAATTCAGAATAGAGAAAACCAGAAAGAATGTTTGTGCTAAGACATATTATAATAAAAAACACATCTTATTTAATATTAGTAAACCCATAAAGAATGTTTTCTAATGCAATTAAGATCTTTCTTTCATTTATTTCAATTCATTACTGAATTTGCATTAACTTTAATTTTATAAACACTCAAGTCACTCCTGCTTTTCAAGACTCTAAGTAAAAGTAAACGGGTGACTGAATTAGTGATTTTTACTTTAAGGCTGTGAAGTCAATACATGGCTAAGGAGTTCAACTTAAGAACATAGGAATGTGAGAAAGGTTTTGGAGAAAACAGACCATTCAGACCCTTCTAGCTGATTATTCTCAGTTCACCCACTTCTTTCCAAAAACTCCAAAGTACTTCTCTGTGCTTGTCTGTGTGGTTTAATTTTGAAACCACTGACTAATCCATTAAAAGGTTCCCAGTTCAATTCCCATCTCTGACTCATTGTGTGGCCCTGAGCAAGTCAATTAACTTGTCTGTACTTCACCTATAAGGAACATTGGTCTTGGGATTTGCCTTGAATTCAAGGATCACCCGAATTTAGTCAATACTCTTTGTGTAACATTTGCCCTTAACCTAACCTGTTTGGCTCTATTCTCTCTATGTTCTTGTTGAAGACTCATTTTCAAAAAACAGCCTGCATTCATCCTAATCTTCCCTGCTTAATTTAAGCACTTGTAACACATCTCACTTTAATTTTTATTTGCTTAAACCCCTTCATAGTTTATTCACTATATAATCCCATTTTTGAGGCTGTATACATACTGTACACATTTCTCTGCTGTTTTACTATCAAAGTCAAGATGGTATAAAGAAAATGGAGAGCAAAGCGTGCGATTTATATTGACACATTTAAAAATATGCATCTTCAGATTTGAGAACTTTTTTTCTAAAAGCTAGTGATATAAAATAAAACACACTTATGAAACAGGACAATTTAAAAAGTGCTACAAATTATAGTCAGAGAGGTCATAAAATGTTAACAAAATATTTCATGACACACATCAAAGGACACTATTATACAATTTGATTTGAACAAGAATATCTTGATCTCTGTACTATAATATCTGCAGGACTCCCCAGGATGTTCATAAGAACAGGCTAAAGTCAAATCAACTGGGTTTCAGTCAGATGTTCACAAATGAATAGTGATCGTCTGAATGGTGCTGTACACCTGCACATAAATACCAACAGAGGCATTGTAATGATAGGCAATGCACTTCACCCTACCATGTGTCCGACTCTACCAACACCCTGCCGCCTTTTGAAGTGAGTTCAAAAATTGGCTGGATTTTAAGTATTCATATGCTCTTTCTTATGAAACGAATACTGAATATTTACACGTAAAGTGATTTTTGATTGCCAAATACAAATATAAATGGATTACATTTACAAACAGTAATATTCTTTTTAATACATGTGAATCCTTAAATCCATAAATGATAAACTGAACGACATGGAAATTATAGCAGTATGTGGAAAAGAATTATTTCTGCTGATTAACAACGCAAATCACGGCGAGCCAAAGAAATGCAATGTCTTCTAAGCGACAGGCACTGCTCGAAAACACCCACATATTCCGCTCTCCTGGGTATTTCACAGATTGCATAAACAACTACTCAGCCTACTGTAGTGACCTTGCCAGTGTCCTGTATTGAATATTTAAAATTGCACCATACAGTATACTGGAGATGTAGTAAGTTATTATTTTTGGTAATGTTTGGCAGAAACTATTCAAGAGTTGTGAAAATACATATATATATATGAAATTCATATATGTTATCAGTATGATATTTGTTAATAAGCATGTGTCGTTATAATCACAAGCTGTGTTGACGATAGATGGAGCAGGAGAAGAAAAACATCCACCATAAAATTATTCTTGCCTATTCTTTACTAGAGTGTAATAACATGGGAATTGCACTAAAAAGGAAAGCCAACAATTATTTTTTATGCAAATAATAGTGTAAATCAGACACAAATTATTGTAAGCTACTCTAGAATGTGAACTCCAGCGATGGAAATAATAATCCACATTTAGAATTTGCTCAAGGGCAGGACCTGCATTATATTAACTATAAAAAGTGTCCCGGCCCATACCATACAATCTGCTTCTTCTTCTTCTTTCGGCTGCTCCTGCTAGGGGTTGCCACAGTGGATCATCTTTTTCCATATCTTCCTGTCCGCTGCATCTTGCTCTCTCACCACATCCATAAACCTTCTCTTAGGCCTTCCTCTTTTCCTTTTGTCTGGCAGCTCTATCGTCATGCAATATGTTCCTATAACTATGCTTCAGTGGTGAAAAGGTCACCACTTGATTGTTTAAAATTAAAATGTCACCAATATGTAGAAGCCGGTAAATAAGACCAGTTGTGAACCACAAGGTTAATGTTGTAAACCCAACAACTTCTTGTGAAAACAACTCACCCACTAACTTTTCAGGAAGCAGAAATATGAAAACAACTGAGCTTAATATAATTGGAAAAAAACGTGTCACGAGAGAAAGGGAGGAGCCCTTGTGGTAGCCCTTCACACTCAGAACACTCACTATACAGCAGGCAAAAGTAAAAAATATTAAAATTATTAAAATACTCAACATAGGGGTGAATCTGACAATAAACATCTATCCAGCAGGATAGCTAATCCTCTTGCCCACCGGAATACCACATCAAAACACTCCCCTTCTCACCAGCTCTCTAGGAGTTTCTTGTCCTTTTTCTTTTTATCCTGACCCCAGTCTCTCTTTCTCCCACTCCTTTAGCATCTTTCCTTGCTTTGAGTTTTATCCAATGGAATCACTTCCAGGATCAGAAGAGGTCCTATGCTTTTTCCATGTCTCCCACTGCCAGAATTGTCTGTGCTATCATTAATGATTTAGGTCTTCCAGGCAGTGTCCCTTAGTTCCTGTCTACAGCTGGTCTGTCAGCTAGTGACTATGCAGTGTTGCTCCTTTGGACATTTAACTGGAGGTTTGTTTTTTTTTTAATGTTTTTTCTGTCCTCCTGGTCATCTGACCTTATCATCGAACTCATCTTTAGAGATTTTCAAGATGATGTTTTATATAAGGATGCTACCCGTCTAATTATATATTTTTCTTTGTTTCTTATTCATTAATATTCTTACCTAATCTTTTTTTTTTCTTGTAACTTTCTCTTTGACATCTTGTAAAATACTTAAAGCTATGAGGGAAGTTCAAAAACTCTATTTATTAAGAATTTCAAAAACAAATTACAAGCACTTTTCTACATAGTCACCTTTCTTTGCAATGCAATCTTCCCAGTGTCGTACCAACTTTGTAATGCCATCAACAAAAAATGTTTTTGGTTGAGCGTGTAGCCACTTATGCACCACTGCTTTCACATCATTTCTCGTGGTCATGGCTGTAGCTGGACGTCCGGAGTGTTCTGCATCCGTCACTCTAGTACAGCCATTTTCGAACATTTCAATCCACTCATAGACGACTCAACGAGAGAGAACTTTATCCCCATACTGAGCACACAAGCGGAGATGAATTTGTGCTCTCGGCACACCTTCTTCCCACAAAAAGCATATGACAGAATACAGTTCCTCTGTGGTACAATTTATAAGTTTTGCAGCCATCTTAACCACAGGGTGACAAGTCTTATACTAAACTGCAAGGGCAGCTGGCTTGCCAGACAGAACTAGTCACATGACACTCTCAGACGTAACCAATTACTACTCCTCCCGCCTTCATCGTTTCCAAATGAAAATATAAAAGTGAGGAAACTTTTTGAAAATCCCTCGTACATTCTTTGTATGAAAGTGTGCTATATAAATAAATGTTGTTGTTGTTGTTATTTCCTTCCTAGCATCACTTTCCTTTGGTTCACAGGACCAGGCATCTTTGCCCATTGCTGAGTTACCTGCCCTCTAACCCCCTGGCCTGGTGCTTATCTTGGGGCAGGCAACACTCATATAAGCACACTGCCTCCAAGTGATCATCCAAACTGGAATATGCAGAACCTGCCCAACTACTACCACTGTCATCTCTGTGTCCTGGGGGGCTTCTGCGTAACATAACACTGCTTGGACTGCTTACCCCTTGAATCTAGAAGGGTGATGAGCACCCCATCACACAGAAACTTTCAGAAGAAGAGGCTTTCACAAGAAAATATATAAATTACATCTGTAAAAAGTAAAATGAATACCACATCAGTATCAATACATAAAAGTCCTTTATTCTTTTTCAGGCCATTACAACAGTGAACATCATCTCAACTTGGTTTACAGAGTTATGGCACAACTGCATATATTGCAACTGAACCCTAGGCAGATTAAGAGACTTGCTAAGGATTAGACAGTGATGTTCCTCAGAGCCTACTTCAATTAGCCATGTTGACTAATACTTACTGGTCCTGGCACCAGAGAGTGTTAACGTGTCACATATCGATTAGCACATGCAATTCTAAATTGCCCCTAGTGCGTGCTTGGTGTGTGGGTCTGTGTGTGCATGCCCTGCGGTGGGCTGGCACCCTGCCCGGGGTTTGTTTCCTGCCTTATGCCCTGTGTTGGCTGGGATTGGCTCCAGCAGACCCCCGTGACCCTGTGTTAGGATATAGCGGGTTGGATAATTGATGGATGAAGTAAGAATTTCACTGCACTTTGTACACATGAGGCAATAATGACCTTATGAATCTATGTGGTTTAAAGACCTGTTCTAAAACCAATAGGTCATAAGGAGGGTATAAAGAACTATAAAATACTTCACAATCTGCAATGTGTTTCAATTCAGTGACCTACAGCCAGTGCCGCCCTTACCATACTGGGGCCCTAAGCACAATCTGCTTGCCTGATACTTTTCCATAACTTCGCCTATGACTAGCTAGTAAGAAAGAGAGCTGCCTGGGCTAGTAAAATTTACAAACATCTAAAACAATCAGAGCACTTTATATTTGAACAGACATTAGCAGCCTTTAACAATGTGTGGAGGTCCTGAGGTCTACATGGCGGTAATAAATAATCTACAGCCATGTGTCAGCTGGGTACTGTTATGTCTTTGTTAAATACTTGATATTAAAACTATTGTACACAATGCTACTCCACTGTTACCCCAGTTATTAGCCTCCAACCTTAGTGTAGATGGAACTGATGTAACGTTAGCTAGCTTACTGGGAGCTGGACAAATTTAGATGTCTCAACAATTGCCCGTAACAAATGTAGAACGAACTGCTCTCTATGCTTTCTTTTTCTTTTTTTTTCTTTGTTGTGCTCCTGACCGGTGTTGACTTGAAGCCATCTCTCTGCTCGTTAATGGAAAATTTCTGTCTGCGACGTTAATCTGATGATTCATGAAACAGGGATAATCCCAATAAAGTCAATCTGTGGAACTCCGGCATTTTGCTCAGTTGTGGGGGTTGTTGTTTTGCATTACTCATCAGTGATGTTATGCAATATGCCTGGTTACACTATAGTTAAGATTAGGGTTGTGGGAGGAGTATTGTGACCCAAGTCAAGTAAACCAAGTGACAAAAATATGGAATCCAATTGGCTGTCCCACAGAGCTCCTGAATCACGGAGGTCAGTGAAACCCCAATGGCCCCCCATCATCTGTCCTCTTATCACGGACCCCACACACAGTGCAAGAAAGAAAAAAGGCAAAACAGTTAGTGATAGTGCACTCTCTCAGCCTGGGGTGGTATCATACAGTATATCTGGAAGAACATGAAGGGTGACCCTCTGACATGCATTCATGACAGCTACTAGGTAGCTAACCTACAATAGCTAACTCAAAATGCTCAATTTGCAGTCATAAGCCCTTTAATCCCTTTAACAAAAACAGATAATAACATAATAGCACAGTTTGAGTGAACATAAATGGAAGCCTACACTAATATTCCTGACTGCTACTCAAAGGGCTATTCATTGTAATACTGTGATTTATGTTCATTTATATCTCTCTATTATAAAAGAAAATCTTAAGATGAGATGAGACTATTGCCAAGAGATTTTTTCAAGTCCCACCCTCCTCTCAACCATTTCAGGTTAACGGTCCATGCCCACAGTCCTCTCACATCTCATTCATGTGAATGCTTTTGTCAGACACAGTTCCTGTGCTGTCAGCTCTTATAAATTTTTACATTTTCCTCACTTTAAGTTCCCAATAAAAGAAGACTTATTATGTCCATATCTTACAGAAGAAATGAGTACGCGGGCAATCCTAGCACCAAGAAACGATGAAGTCAAATGAATTAACGCGAAAATTGTTGATCGGTTATACGACAAATTGGTTAAATGTGTATCAATAGACTATGCTGAAACAGTTGGTGGTGATGTTGCGGAAGATGAAAACATCAACTTACAATATCCCGTAGAATAAACGTTAACACCGTCCGGTCTTCCACCGGCAGAATTACTGTTGAAAGAAGGATGTATCGTCATGTTACTGCGTAATTTATGTATGAGTGATGAGCTATGCAATAGGACAAGATCAGTTGTATTCAAAATTGGTCGAACAATTCTGACATAAAATTTTAACAGGCGACAAGAAAGGTAATGTAGTACATCTTAACATTACACCAAAGGAGATATTGATATGCCATTCGTATTAAAACGTTTATAGTTTCCTGTTAGAATAGCTTTTGCTATGACAATTAACAACTCACAGAGACATACATTCGAAAAAGTCAGTTTATTTATTAGAGAGAAAGAAATGATATTCACTCACGGGCAGTTATATGTTGCGCTGTCACGATGTAACTCCAAACATGGAATCAAAATTCAATGCAATATTGACGAAACGTTCATTCCAAATATAGTTTTTACTGAGGCTTTACAGTAAAAGTGTAAGTTTAAAAAGTATTTGCATGTTAATTTCAAAGCCAAACAGAACGAAAACGTATAACGCAACGAATACATCTAACTCAACATGAAACATAATTTTCTTTCAATTTATTACATTTTACTATGGTTAATTACTCTCTGTAATGTAAAATATTTAAGTCTATTATGCATATGTAACAATTCCCATGAAAATAACAATCTGTTTAAATTGCATATCCGCATCCCCGTACACGAGCGACAGAGCCGCAAAGTGGCTAGTGTGTAGCGCCCGCTCGGGGTTGGTGAGCGAAGTAAGTAGGGGGCAGAGCCCGCTAGTAGTCATAATAATTTTATTTCCTTTCATGAGTGATGACAACTTCAAGATTACATCACAGTATTTTATGTTTTCACTGGGACTCTATATTCATTATTATCTGAAAAAGATATTGTTTAATTCGTAACAGTAAATCTGTTTAATCCAGGATAGGATTGAGGGGGATTCTGACTATCCCTTGTCTGAGAAGCAAGACATGTACCATCCCTGTACAGGGCATCGTTCCATGGAAGATTCCAAACAGATTTGTTTTGAAAATGCAATTGCTGTATTGTATTACCGATGGATTAAAAAAAATCCCATCAGTTTGCAGCAGTTTATGAGAGAATGCTATAAACTCTGCTTCACAGAAATATGGCTGAAAAAACAGTTCCTGATACAGTTATTTAAACAAATGGATTAACAATTCATTGCCTGGATCATACAGCAGACTCAGTCAGTAAGATAAATGAGAAGATTTGTGCTTTAAAATCTCGGCTGCATAGACAATGAACTCTACTCTAAATCGTGGATACCTAATCTGAAATATTTTAGGATTAAATGTCAGCTCTTTTTATCTGTTGAAAGAATTTTTCTCCATTATTATAAAAATTGTGTGTTATCTGTAAAAATAATTCTATTGTGGGACTTCAACCATTGCAGATTCTAAAAAAAGAGATACTAAAGGACTTTCAGTATGTCTCCTTTCCTGCCAGAGGAAATTATATTCTAGATCAGCACTATTCCACCATTAAAGGGAACACTCTACTCTGTAAAGTCAGACAATATACCAGCTCTGTACAATGGCGGTAACAGGGTGTGAATGGAGCCTGTGAAGAGCTTTGCCCTGTCCAAGACCAGTTCTTGCCTTGAGTCTGATGTTGTAGGAATGGGCTCAGGAAGCCATGGGCTTGAGAATGGTATGTTATAGTATGCTAATAGGGACTAATAAAGTACTACTGTATCTAATCTAAGAACAGCCATGACAAATCATTTCTTTAGTCCTACAAACATCAACTCCCATAATGCACTACAGCTTTCCTCTCAGTATGTTTTGCAAAAACTAAGTTAATACATTTGTTATATATGTGGTTTTGAAAGAAAAGATTCCCAGTGATGTTTCATTAACTCAATTTTGTGATCTCGATCTTGCTTTTCATGTTTTATTGGAAACCGGGCATTATATAAATGCAACACTGCCTAGTTTTATCAATAATGAGACACATGTCTCTTCGCGCTCCCTTAACTCTTTCTTCCTCTGTCTTGTTCTGCCTTAAAAGAGCAGTCTTATCACTTTGCAGAATTAGACGTGCGTGTTATCCAGCAATCTTGAGTCCAGTTTTCCTTTTCATTGTTAGCACTTCACATCAACTTGCAGTTGATTTCCAATGTGCATTTGTCACTGAGGCCATACATGATGGAGAGCGTGGTTTATCACTGGTTCCTGAAAGCTGTCATGCCTTTCTGAAACGGGGAGTGATTGCAGGGCAAATGTGCTTGTTTCATTCTTATCACTAGACAGGTCCTGTTTGCAGGTAATGAAGAAAGTCTGAGTGGCCTCACTCCAAACATCATATTACTTTAGATAGCACTGGCAAATGATGCCATATATAAGAAATGTGTGTGGTAAGGAGCACTCAACAGACAAAGAGAATGAGAGTCTGTAATAGATTTTTTAACACCAGCAATACCGGAAAGTTTATTTAGCAGTTTGAAAGCTCAGAAAATGGGCCAACTTCCAACAGTTAAAAGAAAAGGGATTCCGGAGAAATCTAAATATGCCTGTAAGGCACAGACGATTGTCTTGTGTCCATTCCTCAGGTTACCAGATGCTTTTTTTTTAATTCATTGGTATCTAGTAGGCCTTCTGTACTGTGGAGTTCTATGGCAGATTCTTTATCCTTTTCAATTGACAGATTTCAGCCTGAAATTCTTGTCATTCTGAACAGAAGTTCAGTTCTATTTCATGAAAGCTGAACAAAAGATTTAGAGTACTTTAACCTGTTTAGAAAGTGAAGCAGGACATTAGAATGTTTTGTATAGTCAGTGTGTTTACAATGTCACATACATGCACATAGGGTGTTGTGAGCTAGGAGATTGAGTTTCCCAAAGCACTTCCAATAGGTGCCAGATAGAAAAGACAATGGGCAAAACACAGAACCTTTATAAAAATAAAAGATTTATTCTTCACAAAACAATACTCCAATAGCAATAAAGCTCCATGGTGCACAAAGGGGAAATGGATTTGCCTGAGAACACAAGGCAATCAAAAGAAAGCAAGTCCCAATATAGCAAATCAAAGAATCGTCAAAAAACAGAGCAAAATGTCAGAAAATCCAATAATTCACCAGAAGTATCAAAGCATAGTAAAAAACACACAAACTTGCCATAAAAAAAAAAACTTCTTAGAGGCATCCGAAATGAACTGCCAGGAACTTTGGAGGTCCTCTGGAGTTATAGGATGGAGGGCAGTTCCTGGCAGTGATTGGCAACCTACTGGGGGACCTCCTACAAAACACATGGAACATGATGCAGGCAGCTTACTGTACATATACAGACACAATCAAAAACAAAGAAAAATTATCAACAATAATAACAGTAAAATAAATGAAAGAATCAAAAATGAAAAAAACAGATAGAGGTGATTCCATGTGATGGACAGCCCTGACTGTCAACAACTTAGGGAGGAGTGGTGGCTCTGAGGCTAAGGATCTGCGCTGGTATCCCGAAGGTTGCCGTTCAAATCCCCGTCACTGCCAAAAGAGATCCTGCTCTGCTGGCCCTTGAGCAAGGCCCTTAACCTGTAATTGCTCCAGGGGCGCTGTACAATGGCTGACCCTGTGCTCTGACCCCAAGGGGTATGTGAAAAACTACCAAATTCCTAATACAAGAAATTGTATAAGGCGAAATAAAGAACAAAAAAAAAACAAAAAACTTCAAGACCCCAAAATAGTAAGTACTACCACTGTAAGCAAAGAGGGGGTGCTGTCAACCAGGCAACAAATGATGAAGCTTCCACTTCCTCCATGAAGCCTATGTAATAAGAATGAATCAGAGTCATCAGAAAGAGTTGGGGCAGCCAACTATAATATTCCTCGGCTGCAAAAATTGCTTTGTTTTGTAGCACGATGTGCTTAGATTAGAGTCCAGAACAGAACTGCCTGTACTGAGGGCAAGATGGTAGTTTTAAAGGCCTGGAAGGGAAATGACGTCATCGGTGCAGGAACTGGGAGTGGCGTCTTCGTGCCCAGAAGTGACTTGTCATCCTTGGGGCCAGCAACAGTGGGGATTTCCCGAGAAATGGGTTTGCAAGGGACTGAGAGAGAAAGTCAGTACACTCTAATGCCCCCTGGCCTGGCGTGGAATTACCAGTGTTTAGGCCCTTCAGCTGTTTCCCATTCGCACGTGTGTGACAAGGGCCCCCCCCCCCCCCCACTTAGCCCAGACCCCACCGGGTCGGGCGGACCTGTCCGAGAGGGTCGTGGACTCGAGAGAGAGCATCAGCATTGGAATGGAGAGAACCCTTACGGTGAACAAGCGAAAACCTATACGGTTGGAGGTCAAGAAACCACCTAGTGACCCATGGATTTGACTCCTTGTGAAGGGCCATCCACTGGAGAGGTGCGTGGTCCGTCACCAGAGTAAATTCACGACCCAAGAGGTAGTACCCTCAACTGCGTAATCTCCCATTTTATCTCAAGAGCCTCCTGTTCCACTGCCCGCATACCTGGTATCCCGATCCAGCAGTTTTCCAGCTCAGGTACATGACAGGGTGTTCAACACCATCGACACTTGGCTCAGAGCACGGCCCCCAGGCCTGTGTACGAAGCGTCCGTCTGGAGTATGAAAGGAAGTGAAAAGATGGGTGCTTTCAATATGGGTGCTTACGTAAGGCCTGTTTTAGGTCACAAAATGCAGCGGCAGTCTTGTCAGCCCATACCATGTGGTTTGGAGTCCTCTTCTTTGGTTAAGTCTGTCAAGGGTGCTGCTCTCTCAGAGAACCAGGGGTACAAACCAGGGGTAGTACCTGGCTAACCCGAGGAAAGCCTGCACTTGCCGCTTGGTATTCGGACGAGGCCAGTTTAATATGGCATTAACTTTGGAGCACTGTGGCTTCACGGCACCACGACCCACCAGTAGCCCAAATATTTAGCTTCTTTTAATCAAAGAAGCACTTCTTTGGATTAATTCGAAGTCGGCTTCAACCAGTGTCCACAATACCGTTTCCACCTGCCGCACGTGATCCTTCCATGTGCCTGGAATAGATGACAACGTCATCCAAATAAGCAGCACTAAATTACGTTATGAGGCCGGAGCAGTCTGTCCCACCAGACGCTGAAAAAGTTGCCGGAGCCCCATGTAACCCGAATGGGAGGACCCCGGTACTGCCAGTGCCCACTAGGGGTGCCTAAACACGGTCTTAACCTTCGCGGAGTCCGTTAAAGGAACCTGCCAGTACCCCTTTGTCATGTCAAGTGTGGTCAAAAATTTCGCTTGTCCAAGCCTCTCAAGGAGGTCGTCCACGTGAGGCATTGTGATAGGCGTCAAACTGGGAGGCTTGATTCAGTCGACAGAAGTCATTGCAAAACCTCCAACTCCCATCGGGCTTACTGACCAAGACAATTGGACTGGACCAGGGACTAAAACTTTCCTCAATCACAACCTAGATCCAGCATGCGTTTCGATCTCAAGCTCCACCCTCTGCCTTCTTTGCTTCAGGAAGACGATATGGGCTTTCTCGTACAACAACTCCAGGTTCTGTCACTATGTCGTGCGCAATCTGAGAGGTCCTTCCGGGTTGCTCATTCACTACCTCCGGAACTGACAAGATCGCTGTCTCGAGTTCCCGTCTCTGTTTAGCATTCAACTTAGGACCGAAGTTAAGGCTGTCGTTCTGAGCAAAGAAATAGCGGGGCTGAGCGGAGGAGGGATCGGGATCCCTCTCCTTCCACGGCTTCAGCAAGTTGACATGATATACCTGCTCACTCGGCCGACGATTGGGTTGTTTCACCAAATAATCGACAAGCCCTTTCCTCTCCTTAACTTCATACGGGCCTTGCCAGTGGGCAAGCAATTTAGAACTTAGGTAGGGACCAATACCATGACCCGATCCCTCGGTTGGAACTCCCAGAGAGCCATGCCACGATCATAATAGTGGGCCTGTGCTGCTTGCGTCTCTTCCATGTGACTTTTTAAAATAGGTCGGATTTTTTCGAATCGATTGCGTAACTGTGCGATATACTCTAATATATTGATAGAGGGAAGAGCCTCTCCTTCCCATCCTTCTTTTAAAACATCCAATAGTCCTCGGGGTTGTCGTCCATATAACAATTCAAAAGGGGAGAACCCCGTAGAGGCTTGTGGGACTTCCCGATAAGCAAAGAGCACGAGGGGGAGGATCTGATCCCAGTTCCTCCTGTCCCCACTGACCACCTTGCGCAGCATTTGTTTGAGAGTCTGATTGAACCTCTCGACAAGACCATCGGTTTGAGGATGATATACCGCAGTCTTTAAGTGCTTTATTTTAAGTAACTTGGCCGTTTCCTTGAATGTCGCCGAGATAAAGGGTGTCCCTTGGTCCATAAGGACTTCTTTAGGGACCCCGACACGTGCAAATACACCCACTAGTTCCCGTGCGATAGCTTTAGTAGTGGCAGAGTGCAGCGGAA
This sequence comes from Erpetoichthys calabaricus, assembly GCF_900747795.2. Classification (NCBI taxonomy): domain Eukaryota; kingdom Metazoa; phylum Chordata; class Cladistia; order Polypteriformes; family Polypteridae; genus Erpetoichthys; species Erpetoichthys calabaricus. The sequence goes on from NC_041404.2 coordinate 20,711,445, forward strand.
CTGCCTCTGGATATCGGGTAACATAATCCACAAGGACTAATATATATTTATGTCCTCGGGCTGAGGGCTCCAGAGGTCCTACTATATCGACCCCAGTACGCTCAAAGGGAACATCAATCAGGGGGAGGAAGAACGAGAGGAGCGCGGTTCCTCCTAGGAATTTGCCGTAATTGACATTCTGGACAAGAGATGCAAAAACAACAAACCTCCTCGTTAATTCCCGGCCAATAAAATCTGAGCTTAATCCGCTCTAAATGGCCTCCCAGGAGGTGGGCGTGCGCCAACTCACAAACCTGCCACCGGTAGGTTCATGGGATTAGCAACAACTTCCGCACCCCACCCTCATGTTCAGTTATTCGATATAACAGATCATTGTCTAGTACAAAGTGAGGGCTGCGAGGCATGGGCTGATGAGTGCGTTGGCCATTGACAAGCACGAATGCATTTTTTGCAGACTTCAGGGAGTCGTCATTCCATTGCTCCCTCTTGAAAGACGCCAGTGTTTTTTTGAATTGAAAATGCATTTCGGAGAGAGGGTTCGGTCTGACCTCAAGGAGCAGGGAGTCCTCCCGACTCGTCAAGGCCCGGGTTGATGACGTGTTTAAGTGCGACGGTCCAGGAGCCTCCCCGTCCTCCTCGCAGTCCTCCGTATCTCTCTCCTCTGGCTGGTTACACAGCATGGAAACAGCCTGAGTCAGGTTAGCCCTTTCTATGACTAGGCCTACAGGGTTAAGGGGAGCAGTTATCAGTACCTCGCATTTACTGTCAGACTAGTCCCGCCCTAGGATCACAGGAGAAGGTGGATGTGGGTGGACCGCCACAGAGAACTTTTTTACTAACCCCTCATAGCTTATAACACACAGGGCAGTTTTATATACACGTGTTTCCCCGTGTATGTACTGGTCTTTTTTCTTGTCCACTGTCGCGGTAGTACATAACAGCAATCAACAATAGAGATGTTGCTGCCGGAGTCTAGAAGGGCTGTAACACGAAATCCATTTATTATTACTACTCCCATATGACCAGTAGCCAGGGGATTCGTAAGTGCACATAACTGTCCTCCCTCCTTCCATCTGCACTCCTTCATGCTCCCACGCGAGCGGCCCACCCTGCGCTCGGGGACATCGGAACAGGCTTCGGTTTATATGGAAGGGACTTATACAGTGGGACATAATCCCTACGGAGTCCACGAGAGGACCATTCTGCTCTCACAGATTGTGAGGCTGGCTTAGTTCTCACTTGAGTTATTAGTTCGTCCATGGAATGAAAGTCTCCCCAGATCGACTGGGCAAAATTATTGGGAAGACCTTTAATTAGAATAAAGCAGGCCACCTGCTGCACAATTTGTCTTGTGTTTAATTCAAATGGCTTCAGCCACTGAGCCACTAGCTCCCAGAGAGCATAAGCTTTCTCCCGGGTTGATCTCTCCAGATCATATTCCCAAGTTTGTAAGTTTTTTACCTACTGGTCTGGGGATAGCCCATATGTCTCTGGGACCTTGGTCCCAACGGGTGGCTCAGTCCTCTCCTTTGAGAGAACATAGTAAGCCCTTTTCGTTTTCCCCCCAGGAACCAGTCCATGTCGATGGGTCTCCTCCACATTCTCCCTGTTTAGGACTATTTCCCCTTGGGATTAATAAAGTATCTATCTATCTATCTATCTAGAGGCTCGTTTTCCCTTGGTGGGAGTGAAGCCTGCACCGTGCCACTCCGGTACTCTCCTACCTGAGTATATCCATGGTTCCTTCCCGGTTTCTTCTGGGAAAGTCTCATCCTACCGACTACGCCACTGTAATAAGAATGAGTCAGAGACATCATAAAGAGTTGGGGCAGCCACCCGTATAATATTCTCGGCTGCAAAAATTGCTTTGTTTGTAGCACGATGTTCTTAGATCAGAGTCCAGAACAGAACTGCCTGTACTGAGGCAAGATGGCAGTTTTAAAGGCCTGGAAGGGAAATGACGTCATCGGTGCAGGAACTGGGAGTGGCGTCCTCGCGCCCGGAAGTGACGTCATCCTTGTGGCTGGCAACAGGCAGGATTTCCCGGGAAAGGTCTGCAAGGGACTGAGAGAAAAAGTCAGTACACTCCGCCCCCCCACCGGCCTGGCATGGAATTACTAGTGTTTAGGCCCTTCAGCTGTTTCCCATGCGCACGTGTGTGACACCTATAATATAACAAAAACTCACAAACCACTAGAAGCTGGAGTTCATGTGAGGATCATCACTAGAGGTGGACAAATTAATCCCTCACACTTCAGTAGTTTCTTTTTGCCCCTCTGTATGCCTATTGTTATTTTATTTTCCATTTCAAATTGAACAGGATTAATGGCTAGCTAACCAGTTCTCTCCATTCAGTTCAGTCCACTTTGTGGTTTGTTGAAAAAATGGAGCTTTCAGCTCAGTTGCTGACATGGGCACTTGTAAGGAGCCTTTCTGTATCAGCTAACAAATGAAAATGGACACTTGGGAAGTGAAATTTTTCATTTCATTTTCAATTAAGGATAAATAATCTGAAAACACAGGTTGTATAATTGTTTGGTTATATTTGTTGTTATTGGTCATTATGCAGATAAATATGATTTTTAAGCATAAATTTAAACTGATGCTCCCTGATTCCTGCGGTTATTGCTGAGGAGCTTCATTAATCATTCCTTGTCTAGCTGTGATCCTTCAAAAGCTCAAAAGGACATTTTTGGGAAGTCCTCTACTGCTGGTAAGACTGAGTTGAAGTAAAGCAGTGAAAGTAAAGACAATCCCAGTCAGTGAAGCAGCCTGCCATTAAAGGTTCCTAAGGTTGAATACATGGATTATAACATGGACAGTGAGACAGGTAAGAGGTTATACTGTAGATAGCAATTGCATAGCTGGTTTTGACATTTCTTCCTATTCTCCTTAAAGAAAAGCACCTAAGAGGTCAGTTGGTACCTTTCATATGTGGCGCTTCTTACAGGTGATCTGATAATTATAAATAAACAGGAGTTCTGTCCTTAGCTAAGGCCTAAGGTGAACTTGGCTCAAATTAGCAAAAGGCCCAGTGCTGGCTTTGGACCTTCCTATTTTGTGGGTTGATCTGCATTCCTGACCCCTCTTCAGTGACTCTCCTGGCTGTGACTTGTCCTAGGGGACACTTCTGATGACCTTGTGAAAAAAAGAACAAAACAATCCTTGAGGCACAGAGTTTGGAAATCTTTCTTTGTGATTTTCTCCAAGCTCTCAGCTCCTCTCTCATCTTATAAGTGTATCAAACACCCACAGAATTTAAGTTTATACCAACCTGTCTCTCAGTGTCAGTACCTTACATTCTTAGTTGTCTATTACTGTCTTCTTTAAATTTGTGAGCAAGTCTTTAGTTGCACCTCAAAGTGAAGGTTCATAATAACCAACTAAGTGGTCTCTGCTAATCCTGTGCTTTTCACACTATTAACAACTTCAGAACACAGCAAGAGAGAAAACAATGGGAAGTTAAACTCATGCTAAAATTTAACACATAACAACATGGTTAAAATAGAGACAAGAGTTTTATAAACAGATATGAGGATTGTTTGCATCTCTTGTACCATCCCATACAACCTGACTACAGATCCACATTGTATTGAAAAACTCATCCGAAACGTTGATTACATCTTGCCTGAAGAAGGCGCCTGAGTTGCCTCGAAAGCTTGCATATTATAATCTTTTTAGTTAGCCAATAAAAGGTGTCATTTTGCTTGGCTTTTCTCTACATCCGAAATGTCAAAAGACTTTGTTGGACAGTTATCTTATCAAACGATCTTGAGTATGCATTGTTCTCCTCTCTTGCTAAATGAATCTTAGCCTGGAGAGGTCCATTCATTTTTTACAACTAAAATGTCTCACTTAAAGGTTTTCCAATGCTGTATCTATCCTGGTGTCTATATAAACAAAGCGAATTCCAGTTTCTGTATTACATTTTGCATGAAGAAGGGGCCTGAGTTGCTTCAAAAGCTTGAATATTGTAATCTTTCTAGTTAGCCAATAAAAGGTGTCATTTTGCTTTACTTCTCACTACATCCATAATGGCTAACACGGTACAACACCCTAGTACTACACACTATTAACAAAAAACAGTTCAATTTACCATTTTTCTTAGGTGTGATTCAAGGAGATCAACGTTAAATTCATCTCATTAGATGTGGAAAATCAATCCTCTGAACAAATAAATATGTAATTGAATAAATAAATAGATTACCTTTGAGTACCGTCATAGGCACAAAATAAAGAGAACCTTTGTGTTTTATGGTATTGTGTTTGCTTTTATTGAAGATTATTTTCATCCTATCCAATACATTTGCCAGATATAATACTAGAAACGCACACTATTTATTGAAAAGGCTTTGGTGTTTTGTATCCCAGCAGCTGATAAACAACAACGTTAATGACTCCGTGGCTAAGCAGTTTGACCTGCGCACACTTTGAATTAAGCTCGCTCTGTGCCCACATCACTCATTTATTCTATAAGATGCTTTATTAGTTGCAGCTGCAAACATCCCAAGGGCTCCAATTAGATAACCTGGGCCTTTAAATACTGCTTAATCAATTGATATTAACTCTATTTGAATTTAACGAATAAAATAATGCAATTAAAAAAGGGAGACTGTGAACCTATATTGATTTTATTAAAGAAAATGGGGCAATGCTGCTGTTCCTGTAAAAGTTCCTATAAAACTGCTGCCAGTTCTGAGATGTCAACATGGGAGTTTGTTGGAAACAACAAGCAAGCATAATTACGATGTATGCATGTTTATTTATTATTCATTAACTGTTATATGTAAAAACTGAGGTTCTACAAATTTTTACTTTTTCTCTTCAGCATCTAGTTAAAAAATTTAAGTTGATAGAAACTCTTACAAGGCATTTCAGTTTTAAATGTGTCCTTGTACTGGCAAGGTGCAGTGACATTTTTTTTTTTATTAAAAAAATCGAAATAATATCATTCTGTGACACATCATAAAATTCTCAAGTACACTTAATCCAATTCAGTGGTTTCAGATCCTACCCTCAAAGTGAAGGTTCATAATAACCAACTAAGTGGTCTCTGCTAATTCTGTGCTTTTCACACTATTAACAACTTCAGAACACAGCAAGAGAGAAAACAATGGGAAGTTAAACTCATGCTAAAATTTAACACATTACAACATTGTTAAAATAGACAGCACTGTGGGGGGAGATAGAAACCAACCCTGGGCAATTTAGAATCAGCCCTTCCTGAACATATTTGGGGATCTGGGAGAAGAACTGATGTACTAGTATTATTCTGCAGATTTAATTTTAAAATCCCTATGTATATACAGTGATCCCTCGCTATATCGCGCTTCGCCTTTCGCGGCTTCACTCTATCGCGGATTTTATATGTAAGCATATTTAAATATATATCGTGGATTTTTTGCTGGTTCGCGGATTTCTGCGGACAATGGGTCTTTTAATTTCTGGTACATGCTTCCTCAGTTGGTTTGCCCAGTTGATTTCATACAAGGGACACTATTGGCAGATGGCTGAGAAGCTACCCAACTTACTTTTCTCTGTGTCTCTTGCGCTGACTTTCTCTGATCCTGACGTAGGGGGTGTGAGCAGGGGGGCTGTTTGCACACCTAGACGATACGGACGCTCGTCTAAAAATGCTGAACGATTATCTTCACGTTGCTACCTTCTGTGTGCAGCTGCTTAGTGAAGCGACATGCTGCACGGTGCTTCGCATACTTAAAAGCTCGAAGGGCACGTATTGATTTTTCACTCTTTGTTTTTATCTGTCTCTCTCTCTCTCTCTCTCTCTCTCCCTGCTCCTGACGGAGGGGGTGTGAGCTGCCGCCTTCAACAGCTTTGTGCCGCGGTGCTTCGCATACTTAAGCCAAACAGCCCTATTGATTTGTTTGCTTTGTTCTCTGTTTCTGACAGCCTGTGCTCCTGACACGCACTCCTTTGAAGAGGAAGATATGTTTGCATTCTTTTAATTGTGAGACAGAACTGTCATCTCTGTCTTGTCATGGAGCACAGTTTAAACTTTTGAAAAAGAGACAAATGTTTGTTTGCAGTGTTTGAATAACGTCCTGTCTCTCTACAACCTCCTGTGTTTCTGCGCAAATCTGTGACCCAAGCATGACAATATAAAAATAACCATATAAACATATGGCTTCTACTTCGCGGATTTTCTTATTTCGCGGGTGGCTCTGGAACGCAACCCCCGCGATGGAGGAGGGATTACTGTATACAGTATATAAACCTAAAATATCTAACTTGATGAAACACATGATTTGGAAGGAACATTCTGAAAGTGACAAAATGCCACTCCTTCCCAGAACACAACAAATTATCTATACAAAAGCAACAATGTCCCCATCCAACTGTAAGAAGTCTGAGTGCTGATATAACATCCAACTCACATGTCATGATGTGAGAATATTTCGGAGCAGCTGGAACAAAAAGACCACATTATTATGGAGAAAGTGTGCACACATAATGCAGACAGTGCTCAGACCAGGGTTTGAACCTAGTGTCTTAATGCAGAAGCAGCAACAACAACAATGTATTTCTTGGATGGCCCAAAATCACACAAGGAATGTGTCGATGGGCTTTAACAGGCCCTGTGTCTTGACAGCCTGCCAGCCTCGACTCCCTTAAACTCCCCAGAAAACCTTTGTGGGGAAAAAATGGAAGAAATCTTGGGAAAGGCAATTCAGAGATACACCCCCTTCCAGATAATTTGGACATGCAATAGGTGTCAAAAAATGGGGTAAAAAATAACACACAAAATAGAATACAAATAATCCTCTGAGCTAGATTGCCAATCTATCAATGCCACTTCAGAAATCCATCCATCCATTTTCCAACCCGCTGAATCTGAACACAGGGTCACGGGGGTCTGCTGGAGCCAATACCAGCCAACACAGGGCACAAGGCAGGAACCAATCCCGGGCAGGGTGCCAACCCACCGCAGGACCACTTCAGAAATTCAATAGTAAAAACTACAAGGCGAGATGCAAGAATAGATTATACTAAAAACAGAACTTTCACACATAAAGATACAGATTTGTTCAGAAACAAATTAACATAAATAGAAAACAACAGCATCTGTCCATCAGCTAATTGTACTAATTGTACATCATGGCCAGTTTGTAGAAAAGCAGTCAGACAAGCCAGAAAAGGCAGAGTCCTGGAGACCTCTGCCAACCTCCCCTCTACTGGCCATTCTACAGTGCTGGGCCAGCCAATCTGATGAAAGGACCCTTCTACCCCATGATTCCAGTGCTCCTTTATCAGAGGCGACTTTTCCATAGACATGCAAACAACTTGGCAGTAGAGCAGTGGCATTAAGATGCCACGTTAAAATATCAGGAAGAGAAACAGAATAGGCGAGCGTTAGTAACAGTCTATAAATATTGTATTACTTACATGTTTGTACAAATGACTAACAAACAGAGGTGCAGTCTGCACAGCTAATCAGCAGCTTTACTCAGGGTATGCTAAGCTGAAGCTGTAAGTCTTCAGCTGGAATTTAAAAGCTGAAATTGACGGGGTATCTCTTATAGTAGCAGGCAGACCGGTCCATAGCTTCAGGGCCCTGTAACTAAAAGTTTGACTTCCCACTGTTATTTTATTTTTCCAAGACTCATAAGCAGGTCAACATCTTGACATCTTAATGTGAGCTCTGGTTTGTACATAATGATAAGTTCTGATAAGTAAGTTTTGGTCATTTAAGGCTTCATAAGTTTAAAGGAGAATTTTCAAATCTACCTTAAACATGAGCCAGTGTAAGGACTTAAGAAATCGAGCTATGTTTTTGTACTTTATAACAACTTCACCTCCACTTTTGGTATATTAACAGGTACATTTCACCAAACTGACTTATAAGGTTCATTAGTATTACTCACATTTATTTTCATATATTTAGAGGACAAGCAGTTTCAGTTACCCATTTAGTGTCACACACTGAGTCAGAAGCAGAGATTGAATGAGCATCCAAGTGGTTTAAACTCCAGTAACACAGCCATTGTGCCACATGAATGTCATTCTAAATCCTCTTACATACCTTTCTCAACATTACACAAGACATACATTCTTAAAATTGAATCTAGGATGGCTAAACAGAGTGCCAAGGGTCACATGGCATGCCAGCATTAAGAGCGTCACCTTCTTCTTCTTTCAGTTTTTCTGTTAGGGGTCACCACAGCGGATCATCTTTTCCCATATCCTCCTGTCCTCTGCATCTTGCTCTGTTACACTCCTTACCTGCATGTCCCCTCTCACCACTTCCATAAACCTTCTCTTAGGCCTTTCTCTTTTCCTCTTACCTGGCAGCTCCATCCTTAGCATCCTTTTCCTAATATACCCAGCCTCTCTCCTCTGCACATGTCCAAACCAACGCAATCTCGCCTCTCTGACTTTGTCTCCAAACTGTCCAACCTGAGTTGACCCTCTAATGTGCTCGTTGATAATCATATCCATCCTCATTACACCCAATGCCAATCTTAACATCTTTAACTCTGCTACGTCCAGCTCTGTCCCCTGCTTTTTGGTCAGTGCCACCGTCTCTGACCCATATAACAAAGCTGGTCTCACTACTGTCCTGTAGGCCTTCCCTTTCACTCTTGCTGATACCCGTCTTTCACAAATTACTCCTGACACTCTTCTCCACTCATTCCACCCTTCCTGTACTCTCTTCTTCACCTCTCTTCCACAATCCCCGTTACTTTGTACTGTTGATCCCAAGAATTTTAACTCATCCACCTTCACCAATTCTACTCCCTGCATCCATTCCACTGACCTTCCTCTCATTCACGCACATGTATTCTGTCTTGTTCCTACTGACCTTTGTTCCTCTCCTCTCTAGAGCATTAAGAGTGTCACCTGCTGCTCAGTTATTTTTTCATATACTATAAGGTCTGTATTTACCAACAAGTCCACTGGCAGAACTGCTATCATATTAGGAGTATTTTTACAATACCATTTTAAAAATATGTACACATTGATGATGCCATGCTTCAAAAATTACATTAAAAAACAATTACTGTATTTTAGATTAGCAAACTAACTACTAATTAATTCATCTCTGCAAGCAGATGCTCATTTGATTAAATTCTTTATTAGAGTATGAATAAATGAAGTAGCTTTTCTTTATTTAACCCCTTCTCCCTCATCCTAGCATTGTAGTCATGATAGCTCTGCTTGAAATGTTACTGTTTATTTCATAATCTACTTTCACTGCAGTGCACCCCACTTCCATCACTGTACCAGGTGTATTCTGCTAACAGCAGGACTTTGTTAAATTCTTCCTGTGCTGATGCAGAACACAACAACCTGCTAGTTCTGTTTCAACATAAACAGCAAGATGTATACCAAAATTGCCATTTTCATGCTGAGTGTTTTCTGTGTATGCCATGGTCAGCTCAGTTCTTTCTTTTGCATATCATGGAATTCAATTCAATATAATAATAAACTGCTCAAAAGAATTAAAGGAACACTTTGAAAACACATCAGATCTCAATGGGAAAAAAATCCTGCTGCATATCCATACTGATATGGGCTGGGTAATGTGACAGGAATGATAGGATGCAACTTTGTTTGATGGAAATGAAAATTATCAACCTACAGAGGGCTTAATTCAAAGACACCCTGAAAATCAATGTGAAAAAATGATGCGGCAGGCTAGTCCATTTTGCTAAAATTTCATTTTAGCAACTCAAAATCATTCTCAGTAGTTGTATGCCCCCCACGTGCTCCTAATGAAACGACGGATGGTGTCCAGGGGGATCTCCTCCCAGATCTGGACCAGGGCATCACTGAGCTCCTGGACAGTTTGAGGTGGAACCTGGCGGCATCAGATGGACTGAAACATAATGTCCCAGAGGCGTTCTATTAGATTTAGTTCAGGCGAGTGTCGGGGCCAGTCAATGGTATTAATTCCTTCATCCTCCAGGAACTACCTGCATCCTCTTGCCACATGAGGCCAGGCATTGTCGTGCACCAGGAGGAACCCAGGACCCACTGCACCAGCATAGGGTCTGACAATGGGTCCAAGGATTTCATCCCGATACCTAATGGCAGTCAAGGTGCCGTTGTCTAGGCTGTAGAGGTCTGTACATCCCTCCATGGATATGCCTCCCCAGACCATCGCTGACCCACCACCAAACCGGTCATGCTGAACAATGTTACAAGCAACATAACATTCTCCACAGCTTATCCAGACCCTTTCACGTCTGTCACATGTGCTCAGGGTGAACCGGCTGTCATCTGTGAAAAGCACAGGGTGCCAGTGGTGGACCTGCCATTTCTGGTATTCTATGGCAAATGCCAATCGAGCTCCACAGTGCCGGGCAGTGAGCACAGGGCCCACTAGAGGACGTCGGGCCCTCAGGCCACCCTCATGAAGTCTGTTTCTGATTGTTTGGTCAGAGACATTCACAACAGTGGCCTGGTGGAGGTCATTTTGTAGGGTTCTGGCAGTGCTCATCCTGTTTATCCTTGCCCAGAGGAGCAGATACCGGTCTCTACTGATGGGTTAAGGACCTTCTACGACCCTGTCCAGCTCTTCTTGAGTTACTGCCGGTCTCCTGGAATCTCCTCCATGCCCTTGAGACTGTGCTGGGAGACACAGCAAACCTTCTAGCAATGGCACATAATGATGTGCCATCCTGGAGAAGTTGGACTACCTGTGCACCCTCTGTAGGGTCCAGGTATCACCTCATGCTACCAGTAGTGACACTGGCTGTAGCCAAATGCAAAACTGGCAAAAAAACAGTCAGAAAAGATGAGGAGGGAAAAATGTCAATGGCCTCCATCTGTTAAACCATTCCTGTTTTAGGGGTCGCCTCATTGTTGCCCCCCTAGTGCACTGGTTGTTAATTTCATTAACACCAAAGCAGCTGAAACTGATTAACAACCCCCTCTGCTACTTAACTGACCAGATCAACTTCCCAGAATTTTCATTGACTTGATGCTATACTAGGATTAAAAAGTTTTCCTTTAATTTTTTTTGAGCAGTATATATTGCAAAATAGTATATGGTGTAACATTTAATATGCACTAATAATTTTATCAATACACCAAATCTACTTATTATTACTTAAAATATTCATAACGATCAGCATACATTACACATTTTCTATTGTGGAAGTTATTGGGTGTCTTCATTTCAATGCTTGGACTGCTGTATAGAAAATTTAGATAGGTATCTAACTCTACAGTGTCAATTTGTCAGTTATAGTATCTGTACAATTCATACATTAAAAGCTTGTTTTATTGTGGAACTCTTTATTACATAGACATGAATAGAGTGTTCCAAATTCTCATGATAGCCCTCATAACATAACACATAACATCCTCTTATAAACCTAAAACAAGCAGGAGATAAAGTTTACATTTTTATTCATGCATTATAGGCTAATATTCTATAGCTTAAGGTTCCTAAATGTACCCAAAACAGGAGCAAAGTAGGGAGTGTCATAAAATAATACCATTATGACCTGGAATGATAGCAGATTATCTTCCTAGGAGGCTAGGAATCCAATATGCCTAGACTACTAGGTAGCTTTTTGTCTTAGTAAGCTGACTGGTGTGGTCTCTGGAAGGATGGAATAATAGAAAAGGACTACTGGGCTTCTGTGATGGCCTGAATTTATGCTGGTCTTGTGCTTACTTGATGTACCTTTTGGACCAATGGTATGTAGTGTAGTGCAGGGCTGAGTCGCCAGGTTCGGGCCTCGTACCCTTTGACCAATCCTGTTTAGGCCTGATGCATGTCCTTGAAAACTTCTACCAGTCCAGTCCTCCACTCTTACTCCCTTGGGCCTGCATTTTGCTGCATTCATATGATCTCGGGGTATCTGAAGTTCAGAGATTTGATGTTTCCCCTTTCCACCTTTGTAAGTTTACATGAGTTTTCGGTCCAACTGTTTGGAGAAATACAAGGTTGCTATTGACATACTATATGGTCTGCAAAAAAAAAAAAAAAAAAAGTAGAAGCAATTAAAGATAAATGCCAATTAATTTGTGGAAATATAGAACAAAATAAACATATTCAATGTGTTCAACATCATCCCAAAGACAATTTGACAAACAAGCCATTTCTGGCTGACCAGGTTATATGTTTTATTTAATACATTTGACTAAGGTGAAAGGTCAGCATTACATCACAACTCAGAGAATTTGGGTAGCTTTTGTTTACTCCAAATTACCCAACTTCTAGCTGCAAGTTGGTATAGCTTTCATGCACTATTTCTGACTTGGAAGGTCGTATTAATAATCTATCCAAGAGCACATGATTGCAGCATATTTAGTTATTATAGGTTGTGATCCGGTATTCTCTGAGTAGAACATGTGCATATCTGAGTATAACAAGTTTTTCCTAAGATCTATTAATGATTAAAATATTGATCTTTCTCTGAGTTTTACAGGTTTCTCTCAAGATCTGGTAATGGATAACAAGCTCTTTATCCATCTGACCTGGTATGTTAGAAGTACGATAGCTTTTTACAGGAAAAATTTCTAATTTTTTTTTTTCTAAGTAAATACTTTAATCATAATTTTACATTTAAAATAAGAACACAAATCACATCTTCCTCATATAAAATAAGAAATTAGATCTCAGAATCTTTTATGTCACTCCACGCTGAGTTTTTTTTTTGTCTTAGCGATGGCTGCAAGAATAACTCGTTGAATTCGACAAACCAGGCCATCCTTATCTTAGGCATATCTTTACAATGCCCTGGCACTCCCAAGGGTCTTACAGTGTGCCGTTCCAGATATACACCTTGAAGGAGTTTATTTTTGCCCTCTATCTCTGTGCTGTACCCCAAGGGTCTCATATATAAAACCTTGGTTAAATTATAAACTAAAATTTTGCTTATGCTAGAGTGGCACACTCTCACAGTGTCCATGGCTGTTGAAGGTAAAACCATTTTCGTGCCTCAATTGCTCTTTCCCTGTTCTCAACAGGACAATAGGAGATTCCTCCTGACACATCCTGGTCCTCCATGGGACCCAAACTGTACCATCTTCGATTGCCACAGCTTCCAGGTTGACTTGCACACCCATGGGTGCCGCTGCATTGGATCTTCCCTTCTTCAGCTAGCTCCAGTGGCCTGTCCTCCTCTTGCCTGTTCCTCTATTAAGATATTCAGGCAATGAGAGCATATCTGCCTCAAAGAGCCATCGCCCAACCTTCCATCCTATTCTCCACAGATAATTGTGATATTCAGCCAACGAGAGCACATCTACCTTGTGGAGCCATCTCCCAACCTTCACAGATTATTCAACCCGACAGATACTTCCCAACTTGTCCTCCCAACTATTACCTCTCTCCTTCACAATAGCTCTCTCTCTAAATATAAAACAAAACAGCCTCCCTCCACAATAACCCCACTCCATTTTATTCCATGTAAATCTACCATTGACTGACGACTACCAGTTGTCAATAAACCTTAGTGTATGCATTCCTGTGTGCAGCCTACCATCAACACTCGCAAAATGTGTTGTGTTGAAATCAATACAACTATTAAAGGGATTAATCCACATGACTCGCTTCACCACAGCCAGGTGTTTGGCTTCAGTTTTTAACTCAATTTTTGTACTTTATTCCTAATTTTCATTTTGCGCTCTCATTTTGATTGCCTGATCTAAATAGTCTGGTTTTTACTAGTATTCTGTATTGTGTCTTCATCTCTTAGTTAAACCTTTCTTACAACAATCCTTAAAAACAAAAGTCTTTTTCCAAACTGAAGAAGAAAAGGGGCATGGAGATTGGAAGCCTTCACCTAAGACCATTTCTGAAAGCCATAACCCCATCAATGAAAAAGGTCTTGATCTCACCTTCGTAGTCAAGGAAAATCAATGACCTTTTCAAACAAAAGGAATCTCATCAACAACTAACCTTTCTTGTTTGACAGCCAGATTTATTCTGTAACCAAAGATGAATACGGACTTGACATAAATTTCACAAGTATTTCACATTCCTAAAAGACTATTCTTCCCTGTCTAATTTTTTTAGCATCTCAATATATTTTACATCAAAAAGTCATCAATGTAAATGATCACATATAGAATCTTGAAGTATGATTGAGAAACTGAAAGTCCATTAAATAATCGATAGAGCATTGTCAAATATTTAGTCAGTAACTCATCCCCCCATATTTGAATTAAAATATATAGTGTGAATGCTGATGATTCAATTTATATAAGAAAGATTTACAAACTTGACCCAGCAAAAGACAAATTAAACCGCAAAGAAATGTTGTTAATAGTTATTTTACTTAAGGCTCTATAGCTTTTCCTTTTGAATAATCTGACTGATAACCCATTGCCCAGATTATTTTCTGCATGAAATTTTATTCTCTGGTTTCAATTGTAGCCTCCTTAGAGATGACACTAGGGTGGACTTTTCCTGGCAAGTTATCAATAGTGTACATATATTTGAGATGACGAGGGGAAATTGCAACCTTTTGCATGTTAAATACAACAAGAAATTTGAATAACAGGCTGGGAGTTCTTCAGGCACAATGGCTACCAAACCTTACTTGAAATATTTTTCATGTTCAATTCTCTCAATGGGGTGTCAAACTCAGGTCCAGATCTTGAGCCTCTTTAAACTGGCTCACTTCATCAAAATTCAAAATGTGTTACACATGGCCCATGATTACAATTAGTTTTCTCAAAGTCCCTCTTTAATGTGCTTTACAAATCAGGAAGGTATCATGAAGAAGATGGCAGTGTGACATTACACATGCCACTGTGGACACTCTCTTAAGCTGCACCGGTGTCTGGGCTGACCACCCGTGTGGTGAACAGAAATCATATTTGCCTTTCCAGCTCTGTTAAATGTGATTGCTAACCATTTGTGTGGTCTGTGTGACCCCATCACCAGAAAGATCCCATTGTATATATTTTTTTATGTTGTCAAGTGCCATCTGACTGTGCTACAAATTTCTGAATGCCCCTGGACTGAAGTTTTTTCATGACTATTATGCGTTAACATTGATTTTCAATCAATGCTGATTTCATCCTGTAGCTGCTGGTGACTTTACTATCTCGCCACAATGTCCAATGCAAGAAAAGCTGATAAAGAGGGAAGACAGTTTGACAAGAGCAGGATGCAGAATATGCAATTGGGATGAGTAGAGAGGTACCCACGTGTCTTGCTTGTATAGACAATGTGGCGGTAGTTGTTTGTTGATATATTCCAGCTATTGTGTATATAGAGGGTTATTTATAACCCTCAATAAAATTGGGTTTGACACCCTGTTGTAGGGGTATTGGATTTGATGCCATGTGAAACTTAAAGCCAGAGAATATATTAATCAAAAACAAATCATCTCAGTGTGCTTTCAGACGAAAGTATAATGTCTTACTGAAAACCTGCAATTTCAATTATACTGCACATTACACCTAATTAATTTCATTCTTAAATTCTGAAGCAAAGGAAACACCAATAACACATCTGGATTAGTGCATGTCAACCTAATTCGTGGTGATCATAAGAAAGGTAAGGATTGCTTCATGAGGTAGAAGTACATAGCAAACAAGAATTGTTGTGTCAAATATTTGAAATATTAAAATGTATGTGTCAATTTAAATGTTTTAATGTCTAAATGTTCTTGATTATAATAGAAGTGTGTAATTTTTCACCAGTTGATAGAGTGTCCTTAGAGGGCAATATAACTAGTAAAGGATCAAAAATAAAAATAACATCATATTCTTAATCACTGACATTGAGACAGTGGCTCTTAGAGAGGTAGGACCAACCGTGAAGAATCAAATATCAAAAATATGACCATGTTCATGATCAGCAACCTCGAAATAGCATAAAAATCACACACTTGCCTATATTAAGAATCATTTTGTGAAATGAAGTAACTTTGAACTCTTGTATCACATTAGGGGATTAACCTCTTGGGTTGGTTGATGTGGCCTGCAGAACTTCAAGTCCTGATCATGTTTGCTGAAGACACCTATTGGTTTATTCTTTATCATAAAGGTGTAATTTCCTGCACAAAATATGAGGGGTTTTCATGCCTAGAGGGACAAGATGGAGGGAAACACCAAAAACCTCAATGTCATGCAGAACTAGACATCAAGGAAAGTCAAACGGTATATCATAGGTTAGGGGGTTTTTGTACCAGTCAGGTGGCGCACAGTAAAATAACTTAAGTGATTTCGAAGTGTCATGAATACAATATTTTCAGGCAGCATGGTGGTGCAGTGGTAGTGCTACTGCCTTGTTCACATCCCATGTTCTCCCTACATGGAGTTTGCATGTTTTCCCCATGTCTGTGAGGTTTTCTCCAGGAACTCAGGTTTCCTCCTATTGTCTAAAGACATGCAGGTTAGGTGGCATAAACTGGCCCTGGTAATGTTCAAGGTAATGTTCCTGCCGGGGTAGACAGACAAAAAAAAATACACACACACACATATATATATATAGGTGGGTTAGAAAATGATATGAAAATACTTTCACTGGCTATCGAGTCAATAAATCACATTTTATTCTTGGTTTTCATCTCCCATAAATGTCTTTGATGGATTTGATAAACCCATATTTAATTTTTATTTCAGTGGTAGAGACCGATTCTTCAACATACTCAAGAAAAATAAAGTTTATGTATCTGTTGCTATATTCACATTTGAACATTTAGATAAATTTCCAAAATAAATGGAAATTGATGTTTGTTGTCTTTAAAATGCTTTCTGCAAAACTCTAAGCACTACAATTTTATTTCCTTTTATTTCTGAAGTAAGTGGCTGCTGATGAGCAGCATTTCAGTTGCCACAACTATACCAAGAGTCAAAATAGCCTGTAATAGGACATTAAGATTAAGCAGGGAAGCACACAAATCAGACATTCCACAAGATTATGGAGGTTTGTAAAGATGTTTGTACATAACACAAAATATAAAAATATAACAAATACCACCAAATTCCAAATAAAGGAGGGTAATAGACATGACTAACTGAGAATCTCAAGAAGATGTAAAATTTCACTGCTCATTAATCATTTAAGTGTCTTCCTTTCCCCAGATCATCTAAACAGACCCCCAGAGATGTCTTACAATAATAAGAATATTCTGAAACTATCTCAAAGTTGCTAAAATAACCTTTGGACATTTCATACTTTGCCATATCACTAGACCCAGTCAGTCCTAAATCATACTTTGCATGGATTTGGACACGAAACATGTGGACAAATTCTTGATAGCTAGGCAAAGTTTTACTAGACTACAAGATGACCTGAATTTAACGGGTATCTAAATTTGAATATAAAGAAACAAAGCAAACACAATCAACCTAAATATACTTTTCAGGAACAAAGATGAAGTGAAAGTGCTCCCCACAAGGAATGTTAGAGATTGAAAACAACGTATCAGTTAGTCTTTACAAGCAATTATGGAAAGACAGAATGCAACAGGCCTTATTACAGGGTAATCTACATTCACTGCGCAAATTATTAGGAACACAATATTAATACTTGGTAATGTCTCCTTTTAGCTCTCTGAGTAGTCTCAGTTCTTCATGGCATTAATTCCACAAGATGCTGGAAGTATTCATTTGAGATTCTTGTCCATGATGACATGATTGTATCACACAGTTTCTGTAGAATTCTCTACTGCACATTCATGACAGAAATCTCCCATTCTTCCCTTTCAGATCCAGTGAGTAGGAGGGCCACTGTTCGTCACGTTCTTGAAACCAGTCAGAGATGACATTTGCTTGGTAAAATGCTTTGCTGCATCTTGCTGCATCTATTCAAAAATTGCTCTACCAAAGTTAGACTTAACAATTTTGATCTTTGCATCTGCACTCTGCCAAAACACTGAGAATTGTGCGATTTTCATGGTCACTTGGCCCTAGTGATTCAGCCAGCTCTACACCATCAACATTTGTTTTTTAACATCCCTTGTTAAAAACAGTCAATGACTACTTCTTAAAAACAAATCCTGCTGTTGTGCTGCAAGGTTAGCCCAGTTAATATCCATGATTATAATATTCCCATATAAACTTGCCATTTTTAATATTATTATTAAAAATTTTTTATTAAAAAGTTTTATATTTTAATGATGCACATTGAAATTACTCTTTGCATTGGGAGGTCTATATTACACCCCCAAAATAAGGCCTCTATCTCTTAGTTCTTCCAGACAAATCCAGACGTCCTCACTAAGATGAAGCTCATCATCCCACTTAAAAAGATATTCAATTAAATTCTGTTTTACACAAATGGCACCCATCTCCTTTTCTTTTCTATCTCTCCCTTTTAAAAAATGTCTACCCGTCCATGTTATACTTATCTCAGTTTTTGTTAGTTAGTCAGGTATCAGTTGTTGCTATAATATCATAATTATGCAAATATATACAACTCCAACTCACTCATTTTATTTTTGACTCTTCAAGCATTAAGGCAAGCCATTTTTAATGTGTTAAGTATTTTGCGCTTGCATGTAAACATTGTGCTAGAATTTACATTACTATGCATATTTGTTTTTATGTCATTTTCATACAATTCTAAACCTGGCTTACCACGCCAACCCACATTCCCTAGTTTAAACCATCTTCAACTAACTTACTCACATGCCTCGCCAACACATTGGTGGCCCTACGGTTCAAATGTAACTTGTCACAGCAGAACAGGTCCCATTTGTTCCAAAAGAAGTCCAAATGCCCCATAAACCTATACCCTTCTATTCTGCACCAAGATCTCAGCTACGCATTAAGTCTTCTCAATCTTACCTGGACTAACACGTGGAACAGAGAGAACTTTGGTGAAGGCTAACTTGTCAGTTCTGCTCCTCAGCCTGGCACCTAACTCTTTAAATTTGGATTGCTGAATTGACAGCCTGCCCTTATGTATGTCATTTGTTCTAAAGTGGACAATGCCAACTGGATCTCCCTACCCACTCCGGCCAAGAGCCTGTCAACCTTATAGGGAGATTTCCCACCTATGCACCCAGAAGGCAACACACTGTGTGAGACTTTCTAGGTTAGGCGACTAAGGACTCATAATTGGTCATAATTCACATCTACTGAGCAGCAGATAGGCAGAGTTAGGCTTTTGTATCTATGAAATATGCAGCTACATTAGAAAAGTTGTAGTAATTACGACTTAAGCTAAATGCCAGTCTTGAAGATTTTTAAATTCTTAAGGAAGGCTTACTTAGTATGCTGTCAGCATACTGTCTGCTTTCATGACACTGACTAATTCTCTTTAATAAAGTTATTAACAATCCTGTTGATGCCAATATTTTACAGCAAACCTAGTAACAATGTCTGCCTATTTTGATTCCATTTATGACAGTTTACAAAGCCAAGCACAAAAATTAAGGACACTAGAATGAATCTGTAATTAATCTAAAAAAAATGACTACAACATAAGTTTTTTCACCATCTACTCAAAGCATCGTGATGTTCCAACATTGCTGGATCAAAAGCCAGAAGTCTGCATGACCATCATCAGCAAGTCCTTCTGTGAGAACCCTAAATACAAAGAGGACTATTTCATTTATGTTAGGTAGAATGCCCAGAGGGGACTGGGCGGTCTCGTGGCCTGGAACCCCTGCAGATTTTATTTTTTTCTCCAGCTGTCTAGTGTTTGTTTTTGTTTTTTCTGTCCTCCCTGGCCATCGGACCTTACTCTTATTCTATGTTAACTAATGTTGTCTTATTTCAGTTTCTTACTTTGTTTTTTATTTTTCTTTTCTTCATTATGTAAAGCACTTTGAGCTATTTCTTTGTATGAAAATGTGCTATATAAATACATTTTTGTTGTTGTTGTTGTTGTTAAAGGACCTATGAGAGAATTCAGAATAAAAACTGCATTTTACCTTGGCCCATATAGAAAGCAATTCTCTTACCCAAGTAGCTGTACATGAAAGCCAAGCTGGTCTATAATGACAGCAGAACTCAGTAAATGCACATTTAACTCCTGTAATAAACTAAAGATTCAACTTGGAGATCCATCTTGACAGTAAGGACTAATAAAACACAGCAGTAGAGTAAATATGGCCTTGCATATGATTTTGTGACTTTATGTCACGGGTATTGCTATTATAAACACATGGAGCATTCTGACCACTTTTTTCTGATGTTTTGTTTTTTTAGAGAAATAAGATAGTAGAAAGGCTTATTGTCATACTGTATTCCTTTAAGTCATTGTATTAAATAAAGACAATCTATGGTGCTGCAGTATCACCCATTGTATTTGTTACCGACCAAGGCCTAGGGGAACCTGGGCCAGGTACAAACCACTGTTGCTACAGGGTGTAGCCACAGCAATATGGTGTAAAACATAAAAGAAACAGACAGCAGTCCCAAGTCTCAGACCATACTTCTCTGTTCTCTTCTACCTTTATTCTCCTTTTCCCAGAAATATATATATGCTTCAATTTCTGCATAGATGAACATGGTAATCAGTGAAAACAACGGTGCAAACCAATTTCCTCTGTATAACAAATAGTGTAAACACATTTACTTTGAGTACTTGATTAGAAACCAATGTCCCCAGAACTCGTTAATTTTCCAAGGAAGCAGACAGTTCTGTATCTACACATTGTGTGTAGATAAGATACTAAATCAAAGAAGTCTGACTATTCAAAGCAGGTGACTCTTTAGCAAGACAGGTAAATATTTGTGTCCTGTAGATAGCCATCAGCAATAACCTGTAGCAGAAGTTTCCAGAAATTCTGCCTTTTCTTTAAAACACTGGTTTATAGCCCATTACACCCATTACACTCTCCCCTATTTTTTTTTGAGATGTCTCCTGACATCTTGCTCCAAAGGCTCGCCTTTAGTTCAGTGTCTATTGTGCTTCAACCATAATAATCAAATTCTGGGTATGCTGGATACATTATTGTGGGGCTTGGTAACAGATACATAGGATTCTGTATAACTGCATGGACACCAGGATTCCAAGGCTGGTATGATGGCTGCCCCAGTCTGTGGTATGTGAATACTTCTCTGGGTCTGACAGTGCGAGTCGATCTTCTTAAAGTGCCCCCTTCTCTGTCACTCTGGTGTTCTGTTGCTAGGTATTCTTGACCATTTGTGGGTTCCACTGCTTCATCAATATTCCCCACCTGGGGTTCAGCAACACTGGTCTCCATTTCCAGTCCTAATTCCCTTGATGTTCCTTGCAAAGGATTTCTGTCAGTTTCTCGTGGTTCTCGTGGTTCAGGGTAGACCTCTCGGGCCTTGGCTCTGAGCCTGGAGCGTGACTCAGATTCTATGACCTCAGATCTGACATGTGCAGGAAAGCATGGCAAGCGACGGGGGCCATATGAGGTTTCTGCTTCCTTATCGGAGTGATCAGATGCTGAGTCTGGTGTCTCACTATTTGTTTTTGCTGGTCTTTGAATTTTCCTTTTCACTGTGTTCAATTTAGTGTCTTTTTCAAGAGGTAAGTCATTGACAGGGAGCAGGAGGTTGCGGTGTAGTATCCGGGGTGTTCTGCTACCAACTTCTGGCTGTACCTTGTACACTGGGCTGTCTTTAATTCTCTCCACAATACGACATACCTCTTTTTCCCAGTAGTCACGGAGTTTTCCTGAGCCTCCTCTCTCAGATAGGTTTCTGACTAAGACTCTGTCACCTGGTTGAAGAATAGCGCCCCTCACTGTACGGTCATAATACTGCTTACCCTTGGCCGATGCTTTCCGACTGTTATCTGCAGCAATCTGGTAAGCTTCTTTCATCTTGGTTGCCCATTTTTGCACAAAGTCCTGGCTGTCTGTTTCCTCATTGTCAGTTGTAAGATTAAACAACAAATCGATAGGTAATCTTGGAGCTCTGCCATACAAGAGGAAAAATGGTGAATAGCCAGTTGATTCGTGTCTTGTACAATTATATGCATGCACAATTTGTGGTAGGTAATCTTTCCACTTTGACTTTTTCTCTTCTTCCAAGGTTCGGAGCATCTGAAGCAGAGTTCGATTTAATCGTTCTACTGGATTCCCCTGTGGATGATAGGGGGGTGGTGCGGGAGTGAGTTATTCCAGATAGTTGTTGGAGCCTCTGAAATAAGTTATTTTCAAACTCACGCCCCTGGTCATGGTGCAGCTTTGCAGGGTAGCCAAAACGAGGGATAAAGTCTTGGAAAATCTTCTCAGCTGCTGTTTTTCCAGATTTGTTTTTGGTGGCATATGCTTGTGCAAAGCGAGTGAAGTGATCCATCAGAACTAGAACATATTCATAACCTCCTTTACTTGGCTCAAGATGCAGAAAGTCCACAGACAGCAGTTCAAAAGGTTCGCTTGTAGTAATAGAGCCCATAGGTGCTCTGTCTGGGTTACTAGGGTGCTTCTGCTTGATGCAGATGCATTGTCGAATTACATAATCTTCAATCTCTTGCTGCATGTAAGGCCAATAAAACCTTTCTCTGGCCAGATGAATCACCTTGTCAGATCCCATATGTCCCATATCATCATGGAGGCTTTTAAGGACAACTGGTTTCAGCTTATGTGGCAAAACAAGTTGCTTTCTTTTTCCTACTTGCCTGTACAGTACTCCCTTGTCAATGGTGAGTTTGTTCCATTCATGTATCAGTCTCTTTGTTTCAGTTCCCATTTGTTCCTTGTCCTTCTTATTTGGATCCCATCCTCTGCTTTTGAGGTTAATCACTTCACTGATGGTAGCATCTTCTTGCTGTGCAACCCTAATATCATTTGGTGTGATTGTATCAGCACTTCCTGGCAACACATCGTTATCCATTGAGGTGAACTGTAGAGCAGCCACCCATGGCACTTCTTTATCTTTAGCTGCTTTGTCCCCCTGCCAGACAGCTGAGACGACTTCTGGAGATATTGTTTCCTTATACTCAGTGATAGTGGCCTGTAAATCCACAGGGAAGCGGGACAGTGTATCAGCATCTGTATTTGCTTTCCCAGGGCGGTATTTGATGTCAAAGTTAAAGTCTGCTAATTCTCCAACCCAGCGATGACCCACTGCATTCAATTTTGCTGTACTCAGAACATATGTCAGAGGGTTATTGTCAGTTTATACAGTGAAGGTGGGTGCATAATATAGATAGTCTCTAAATTTTTCACAGATTGCCCACTTCAGGGCCAAAAATTCTAACTTGCCAGAGTGGAGATGGTAATTTCTTTCAGCTGGGGTGAGTGTTCTCGATCCGTAGCCAATTACACGTAGTTTACCATCCTGCTGTTGGTAAAGTACTGCTCCTAGTCCTTCGTTTGATGCATCAGTGTGCAAAACAAAGGGAAATTCAAAATTTGGAAAAGCCAGTATGGGTGGAGTGGTGAGTATATCCACAAATTTAGAAATGACTGTACGATGTTCATTAGTCCATTGAACTGGTGTCCTTGAAGGTAGCTGTACATTGAATTTTATCCTCCCTCTTACTGTAGTCAACAAGCTAGATTTTCCAGTATTTCCAATAGTACCATTTAAAAGTTCAAACAAAGGTTTTGCCAACCTGGAAAAGTCCTGTATGAAGGAGCGGTAATAATTAAGGAAGCCCAGCAATGATCTGACTTCTCCAACTGTTGTGGGTTCCTTTTCCACTAATTGTCGGACTGCTTCCAAATCCTTAGGGTCAATCTGTACCCCCTCTTCTGACACTCGACGACCTACGTACCGGATTTGTTGTCTGAATAACTCGCATTTCTCTGGTCGTAATTTTATTCCGTGCTCTCTCATTCGACACAGTACCCATCTCAAGTCTTCCACATGGTCATGAAATGTTTTGGAAAAGCAAAGTACATCATCCAAATATGGAGTGCAACATTCATCTCTCAATTGTTCCAGTACCCCTTCCATGCATCTCTGAAATGCTGCAGGAGCGTTGCTCAAGCCAAAAGGAATGCGTACCCACTCATATAGCCCCCATGGGGTACTGAAAGCAGTGACAGATCTTGAATCCTCATCCATGAAACCTTGATGATATGCACTTCCTTGATCCAGGATTGAAAACCATGAGTAGCCCCCAAGGTTATCCAGTAGGTCTTGAATGCGTGGCAGGGGGTGTCTGTCAGGGATGGTTTTACGGTTTAGCTCTCTAAAGTCCACACAAAGACGTAAACTTAAGTCCTTTTTCCTGACACAGACAACTGGAGAAGAGTAAGCCGAAGTGGACTTCTTTATCCAACCATTGTCCAAAAGGTTCTGGATGTATTCTTTCACCTCTTTGTATAAGGGCTTTGGAATAGCATTGTACCTTTTCTGCACAAGAGTATCATCTTTCAAGTGGATTTTTAGCTTCAAATCTGGAATGCAACCAATTTCACCATCGTCACGTGAAAATACATCTGATTCTTCATATAACATGTGCTTGACTACCTCTTGTTCTTCCTCTTTTAAGTGGGACAAATCTACTGGTGGGTTCCATTTCTCCCTAGCAGTAACCTTGTATTTGTTGCTTCCCTGATTAACTCTACTGTACTCTGGGTGTGCAGCATTGACTTGGCCATCAACTAGCTGGCTGAGTATTACTGGGTCAGATGGTGGGGGAAGGACTGGCCAGATATCAATAATTTCTTCTAGAGTGCCTAATAATGTTCCACTAGGAAGGTAGATATCATGTAAGGTATAATTTTGGAGAGGTATGGTAATTAGTTTTGAAGTACCAGTTGGATTGTCAACAATGGCAGGGAGTAGTTCAATGCCCTCTGGGCAATGATTCTCTGCTAGTGGCTCAAAAGTCATTGTGCCTCGTCTAGGCAAAGCCCTAATTTTACATCTCACTTGACATATTTGACATGCTGAGATAACCAGCCCCTTTTTCCCCATCCTTACTGTAATACCTGGTGATATTGCTTCCCCAGGTTTTACTCCTACTGCAGAGATGATATAATCTGCTGTGTCACCTTTCAGGTTTAATGCCTCACTCAGCAGTGCGCTAAGACTGGTGGTATCGGTCTGGTCACAGTTCTCTCGGATCAGTTCCTCTATAACATTGAAGCCTAACAGTGGACAGTTAACATGACTTTGACTTACTAACAAAGGAATATCAATGGCTACCTGCCCATGCCTGGAGCTCAGTATCTGAAGTGACACCTCAATCCACCCTTCAAATGGAATCTCAGTGCCATTTGCTGCAGTAATACAGAGTGCACTTCCTGTTAATAAACTCTCAAGTGACTGAATCTTAACATCAGGCAATGTCTTCCTTACCCACTCTCTCCCCACTATGCTAACCTGTGCTCCTGTGTCTAACAGCATTTGTGTTTGCATTCCATTGATTACACACGTGACCATGCAGCGACTCCCAATTAGTTGGGCAGCACGTTTTTCTTTAGGGGGCAGTAGATATGTGTTTTGCATTGTGGTCGTCTCAGTCTGGGGGGGACCTGTTACTCCTGTTGGTCACTGGTTGTCCCCTCTCCAGTGACCTTTCCCAGTTTCCCGATTCCCATCTCTTAGTACAGCCAACAGCTCTGTGTCCCATCAAACCACAGCGAAAGCAGTGAGTACACCATTCTTTTCCCTGCTGGGCACATTCTTGACATCTTCTTTTAGGACTATCTCTTGAGACCTGAGTGTTTAATTGTGGCAGTGCACGGACATCTGTCCGAGTACTGTTACCAGTATGCTTTGTGATCTTTTCAAATTTTTTTTTTAGCATAGACACTTGAGCTGCCAGCTGCTCAAGGGTAGTATTATGAGCTTGATGTGCACAAAGAACTTTCAAATTATCATTATCGTTATGGTTCACAATCTTGTCAAATTGTTTTGCTAGTTCGGACACTCGAGCAGTTAACTGCTTTATAGCTTCACTGTCAACTTGCATTCTATCGTTTGCTTGACTCAGTTCAGTCTGATCAGCCTGTGAACTGCCCTTTTGTTGTACTGAATTTACAGAGACTGACCTATGTTCACTCGGAGTGTGAAGACGCTTTATTCTCTCTGCTTCCTCCCTGGTAGATTTAGTTATCTTCTCTACAATTATATCATCAGTCACCTTCAAGTCAGTAAGAAATGGTTTTATGTCTTGTCTGATGTTGTTATTTTTTTCATTGAACCCTTGATAAAGGGTATGAAGAAATATGCCCTGAACTAATTTTCTGTCGTAACTGAATTCAGCTCCATGCTGCTCTGATGCCTGCAGCACGCGTTGTCGAAGATCCATTATCCTATATACAAAATGTTCGGGTGTTTCCCTATCTTGTTGATTTGTGTAGCTCAGTTCCTGAAACAGTTCTGTGCTGCTTTTATCCCTAATGTGTAACCTAAGAAATCGTTTGAGCTCATCTAATGTGAGATCATCTCTACTCATAAGAAACCTTTTGAAGATACCAAGTTTAACTACTTTTAGTACGGACTTAACAACTTCAAATTCAGTAAATCCCTCATGTAACCCTACATCTATTTGTTTGCAAAGGTTACTGTATGACATTTCAGAGCCCCCATCATAGATTTGCCCACCATGGACTTTGAACTCCCTTCGAGGCAGAAAAGTAGCAATATCAGTGAGTCTTACCACTTGATCTGAAGTCATGTAAGGAAGACATCCTTTCTCCAAGTCCATAGAGTTCCTCCTAAAATTTTCAAAGTTTCGGCCAAAATGTTTAGCTCGGCTCGAATGAATATCTTGATCCGGCCCTGCAGTGGTAACACCTGTACAATCCATACTCCTAGCAGGGTTGAAATTCTTTTTGGTTAGGAGTTGTGAAATCATATCCTGGAAATGAAGTAAGTGTGACATGCCTTCGTCCTCCAAATTTCTCAACTTTTCACTCTTAATATAATCAAAAAGGAAATAATAAAGTTCTTGTTCACCTAGTTGTGAGAGTTCTACAGTTTCATCTCCTCCTTCATCTCCTATACTTGCAGCCAGAATGCTGAGTTGATTGTAATCCAGCAATATTAATTTCTTATGGATATCCCAGATCAGCATCTTGCGTGGTCCGGATGTTGCCATCTCCCTTCTGTACCTGAAGCTGGGCTCTCTGGATGACTCAATTACAGGAGTTGTCCCTGAAGTTCCACAACAGGAATTACCAGGTGTAGTGATGACTGTCTCCATGACAGGGTGCTGATCCCGGACGAGCCCCCAATTGTTACCGACCTCAGGCCTAGGGGAACCTGGGCCAGGTACAAACCACTGTTACTACAGGGTGTAGCCACAGCAATATGGTGTAAAACATAAAAGAAACAGACAGCAGTCCCAAGTCTCAGACCATACTTCTCTGTTCTCTTCTACCTTTATTCTCCTTTTCCCAGAAATATATATATGCTTCAATTTCTGCATAGATGAACATGGTAATCAGTGAAAACAATGGTGCAAACCAATTTACTCTGTATAACAAATAGTGTAAACACATTTACTTTGAGTACTTGATTAGAAACCAATGTCCCCAGAACTCGTTAATTTTCCAAGGAAGCAGACAGTTCTGTATCTACACATTGTGTGTAGATAAGATACTAAATCAAAGAAGTCTGACTATTCAAAGCAGGTGACTCTTTAGCAAGACAGGTAAATATTTGTGTCCTGTAGATAGCCATCAGCAATAACCTGTAGCAGAAGTTTCCAGAAATTCTGCCTTTTCTTTAAAACACTGGTTTATAGCCCATTACACCCATTACATATGGCTCCACTCAGATCCCAATCCGGGAGTTTTTTCTTGTTGTGTTTGCAAGACTATTTCTAATTATTATCTATGTTTTGTAAGATTTGTTTAATTTAATTATTATGACATCATGCCACCATTTTCTGGAGTTTTATTTCAGTTGTTACAATGATTTGTATTTGTTGCTGTTCCGGTTGCTATCAGGTGACTGATGTTGATCAACATAATCAGCCAATATTGTGAATAAATTAAAAAAAATATTATATATGATGTACAAAACCAATTTAGGTTTCAAGTTAAATACAACAAAATGCCAACAAAGATACCAAATACAACTTCAACAGTACAGTTTGGTTTTCAGAAAACATTCAAATATAAATTTAAATATTTAGTAGAAGGACATTGTTATGAACTGGAGCCTCCATGAAAGCAAAAAGACGTGAGGCCTGAGTGATACTCCCAGGCTTCACTCGCTAGGCCAGGCCTTTACTGCCTGTATAGAATAAAACCTCACCCTTCTGGGCTAATCACCACTTAAATGGCCTGCCGCAGGCTTTGCAGGCCTAAAATGGATGAAGCCCACAAAATAACCTTGAAATGTCCTTCAATATCACAAATCGTCCCACCAGAGGAGACTAACCATAAACCTTGGCTGTTGCAAAGATGTGATAAAAAAGCCTTTAAAAAAATGAAGATTTATTTGAAAAATACATAGGGCTGGGGGCAGTTCTTAAATGAGAAGGACAGGGGACCTTGCCTCTTATGGTTCCACACACAAAGAACATGGAAAATAGTTTTATTTAAAAAGACAATACATAAATATAAGCGTAACAGAAATACATAAAAATAAAACATAACAATTCAGAAACTGATAAAATAAAATACATAAAAAAACTTAATACCATCACACACACAAAGTTTAATAATGGCTCACCTATCAATAGTGATGTGTGCTAAATTCAGTAATATGGCTTAATGCTACCCTAGAGAGAGACCTGATATACAAGCTTTAAAAAACCTTTTGCTCATCTGGCTGCAGTTGTCCAGAAGTGAGTGCTTGCCTCAACCATCTAGCTACTACAAAGGATTAGTGCAAAGTTCAGTAAAAGTAAATTGGGATTTGCAGAATTCAGGCTAATTCAATTCCAGAAATCCTGGATTCAGCCAAACCTGCATTTCTGGAACAGATTTAGCCAGAATTATGTGATTCATGAGACCAAAGATGTGGATAACTCGCTAATCCAGCTTTTTGGAATGAGTCAGGATTTGTTTGTTCCAGAAATAAAGATTAAATGAAATCCAGCTTCGTTACTGGAGTTACGAATGCCCTGAAACTAACCGGCAATAGAGCAAGTTTAAAATTAAGAACTGATGCTTTTTAGTCTCAATAATTAAAGAGCAGAGCATCTAATCAGAAGATCAAAGATCGTAAAAGTCGTGTCAGAAATGCTAATTACAGCTACACTATTTATGAAGTAAAAATGCAGACAAAATGTTGTGCGCCTTCCTGAACAAACTGTCTACACAGAAGCTCAACTCCTTCATCAAATTCTGCCCAGAGAGATGTAATCAGACCCTGATCAGATAGAGAAGGGTTTGCATAAATGTTACCATTTTACAGCCAAGACTTTAATTCATTTTTTTGCTAATGGCAGCTTTCTTCACAACATTACAGACCTAATTCATGACAGCAAAGTGATCACAAAGGTGTACCTAACTTTGAAGCAGTGCTTGTATTCACACACATACACACAAACCCACATACACACACACACAGACCGATTTAATCAAAGAGGAATTTCACAGAATCACATGCAGGTCAATCCAATTGAAACAACGGCAGTCTTTTCTAAGCAATTGTAACTGATAATACACTCACTGGTGGAACTAGCTGACCATTTTCAACCTTTCTGCAGAGTCCATCAATTTTAAAAGGAAAAACCTCTGAAAACTTTTTCCTTCTACTAATACTTATTATGCTAATTAGCACATTTTCGATTGGGGGTACTTAATAAAATAAGGCAACAACATGACTACTGTATGGTACTGTAGTTCATTTGGCTGATGACTGTTATTTCAAGCTCTAGCACTTCACGTTACTAGTTTAATCTCTGTTTTCACTCTTACTTTTACTTATTTAGGTAGTTTGCTGTGGAACATTTGTAGCCATCCTCACAATGGCAGATGGTTACTCCACTAGATTTCACCCCTTGCAAGTTGTATTGGATAAAAGCCTCTGTCAAACGAAGAAATGCATTACAGGATTTCCCAATGCAATTGGCTGGATAGATGGAACAAACATGAAGGAGGCAATTATGTTGTTCTGTTTTATTGAGAACAAGCAACAAAATCAGGGTGAAACTGTCAATATAGCCATTATTGCATGTCTCTTTGACTGCATTCACCTTATCATTTTTAATCTACAAGCCCTCTATAATGATCACTACTGCAACATACATAAACTCAATAACTTATTTGTAACTTGGTTACTATTGCAAAAAAGGAATACAATGCTTACTTCAGATTATATAACATTTCATGTAACATAATGTCATCAGCAGTGTATTGTGCACAATTCAGTCATTTACTACATAAAGTTGGCACGGATCAGTGATTATCTGTTTTATACAGTCACTCAGTCAGTGATATTCCTCCATGCCATCTTCTTTTCCTTAACAGTTGCTACTGCTGCCGTATTATTCCTCTTTCAGAACATATGTCGATAATCTCAATGCACTGCTACCAACACCTCTTGCTCTGCTGGCATGAAGGTTGTTCCCTCTGCTTCTCAAACTTGAAGTCCATTGTTGGATCATCTGTTTACTGCTCACCTCATAAGGGCTTAAAAATAATACCATGAACATAAATTAATCTGGATCAATGTATATGGGATTACACAAATCGGTTGAAATCTGGCGTTGTGGCATCGGCTAATCCACTGGTGTGAAATTGACATATAGCAAACTGGGATTCACTCTGAGATCCAGGATTGTCTAATACATTTTTCTGAAACAAACCCCTGGCCTCTCGTTAAAGTGATGCATGTGGTGGTACTTACTAAATGAGAGGCCAACACCAAACCTACATTGGATCTTAGAGAACGAAAGGAGACGAATAACAGCAGTTAACAAATAAGTAAATGGTTGAACAGTGCTATCAAAGTAATGGCTCATAACTGTCCAACTAATTGAATGGACATATTTGAAAGACAGAGGATCTAAAATAATGAAATAATAGCTAAAATAAAGGGATTTGCAAAAAAGAAAAATGTTCTTCAGGTGAAGAGTCCTTAGTTCAAATCCTGGCCTGTAAACTATCTTCATGGCATCTGCATGTTCTCCCTGTACTTCAGTTGTATTCATTTGGGTAATACAAGCTCCTATCACATCACAAAGACATTCATGTTAGGGTGACTGACAATTATAAATTGTCTCTCTGTTAATGAGTGACAGTCTATGTTTGAGTGGCATCTGATTGAGGACTGCTTTCTAAATGCTTAGGCTCGTCATAACAATTGACCAGAATAATCTGCCTATACGTCTTGAGTATATCATTTTATCCAAACAAGCCAAGCCATATTTAAATGAATGAGCATGTTCTCATACACACATTTGCCAGTCCAAAGAATTTCTACTCTTTATAAGCAATGATCATTTTCTAAAAGTAAACTTGTTACTTAATTTTTCAATGCTCTTTTTATATTGTAGAATTACATAATAGATTTATATTTAAATAAAGTAAATGCAAATGCAGTACTGTTTACAGTAGGAATATACAAAGTTCTGATGAAATATTATGCTCTGTTTCAAATACAGAATATCTTGAACATTAACTGATTATGCATATCATGTCTCCACAGAAAAGTTGACAGGTAATTTATGCACAGCCTTCATCGTTATGTAAGTGGTTGTTAGTTTTATTACGAATACAAAGTTTATTTTAGCAGATGGATGGCAAGGCAATTAAAACAAGATTACTATATTATTGCAAATGACAGTTGAAATAGTCTACATTTTTACTTACCGTATTCCTCAACCAATTCTGTTATTTTTTTTTTTTCAAATGTTTTGGAGAAATTACTCATAAACAGATTTGATTTTTTTCAAAAGCAGAAGCCTGTCTACTCCCTTTAGTTGGTTTGGATTTTTTTTCATATTTTGCTATCCTGTCCTTGAAGAATTGCTTGTTTGATTCGAGCATGACACATCACCATGGAGGAAAGCAATACCACCATGATGATTCATGAGAAATCCCTTGTTTAAAAGTAATTCAAAATGAAAACAATTTACAGGAAAAGAGGCATTTTACACTCAGATAAAAAATGTGTTTTATAGTGGGGCTTGAAATACTTTTTATCTCTCTGACAACTGAATCAGTCAACACTCTCTACAGAAATCAAAAAGCAGATGGTGACCTGCTCAACCTAACTTGAAATTACAATATTTCTTTCATGACTAGAGGAGATGCTGACTCCAAACTATTATTGTGATCTCTGAGCTTTCAGAAAGAAGTCAAATAAACACATGAGAAGCCGTATCCCAAGTATAAGCAAGTGTGTTCTTCAAGAGGAAGCCTAATATATGAATGAAGGTACCCAGAACCAGTAGCAATTTGTAATGCGCCCCCCGCCACCCCACAAATATTTTCAAAACTCTACTTAAATTAATTAGGTAATGCAAAATAATCATGAAATAAATTTGTTTACTTGCACAATGTGCCTGGTGTCAGAGCATGTCAACATGCAATTAACTTGGTTCCGACTTGTATTTGTTTAATTTCTGTATGAATACCTATAATTCCTGAGTGAAGAGCACCCGCCAAATGAGAGTCTACGTAAGTCCTTAATCTTTTGGAGAGCATTTGACCTCAGGCTGCCCTTTAATTGGTTACTTTCAGATTTTTCTGGAGACACAGCTCCGGACACTCCCACATTTAATGGCAGCGAATTAGCATTGTTTTAGGTCTCTTAATCTAAAGTGATTGGACAATTGTCAATGCACTATTTCAAGTTCATGTCAATGGTTTACACTGCCAGTATTGTAACTACAGATGAGCGAGCACAACATTAGGGAGGTGGCAACTTCAAATGGAACTTCAGAAATCAAAGAAAATTTGGTAATTTCTTTAATGAAGTACCCCTTCATAAACTGTTCACTTAAATAAAAAAAGAAGATAAAGAAGCTTGGACCGCACCAACCTGTCTTAAGAATTCAGCAGCAGGCAAGTGATTGATGACAAGCTTACACATAAAATTTTTTTCACTCTTGGAGTTGGCTAACTGTGTGTGATGAACGAAATGCCTTTTTTTGCTTTCCCTCTTTGCTGTTTCATAGTGTTGGTACCGAACCATTGTGGACAACGAAAACAGTATGAGGCCTAAACATCTTTCTGAAAAATGCAAGCAACATGAAAGTAGCCGCAGTCATGTAGACAACAACACAAGGCCAAATTTTTTAGCAGGCTTAGTATTGCAGAACAGCTGCTCTAGATGAAGGCTACAAGATTGGCATAAGAAAGCACAACAAAGAGTTGACTAAAGATCGCCACATCCTGCACAGAAAAAGCTGTGAAATTTTGTGGAGCATGTGAATTGGCTTTGCGTGGCCATGATAAGAGTGAGAGATCCAATAAGCCTGGGATTTTCCATGGTTGATGGATTTTGTTGCCACTCTGGATGGAGTGTTGAAACAGCATCTTGCGAACATCACTGTATTTAAGGGAACTTCTAAAACCATACAGAATGAGCTGTATGTTGTCTGGTGTGAGAGAGGTAAATCATCAAAGAAGCTCAAAGCAGAAATTTGTTTTATCTATCCTGGCAGATGAGACCATGTATATTGCCACACCGTGTCAACTTGTGCTTGTGCTGCACTACATTGATGAAAAAAACAACATGCAGGAAAGACTTTTTGAATTCATCCGAATGTGTTCAGCTACAGCTGAGTCCATTGCTATTGCACTAAAGAGTGTCTTGCAGCCATCCTTCCTGCCAGGCATATGATGGAGCCAGTGTGATGAGGGGTGCCACAGCAAGTGTTCAGAGGAAAACACAAGAAGTGTACCCAAATGTCCACTACATTCACTGTTACACACATCAGCTTAACCTGATAATGCAACAGGCCACTTCTCACATATCCAAAGTAAGAATTTTTTTTCTGACTTGGTGGATTTGTTAGCTTTTTTCCAGGTCACCTACGCGACAAGCATTCTTGATAAAGTAGTGGCCCTTAGACTCCCGTAATCCAGCAAAGTCAGAAGGAACTTTCACAGCTGTGCCATCAATATTGTGATTGTCCACAAAGAGGACCTTGTTCACTGGTTTGACTTGATTTTGACCCAAATACTGTCAAAGGAGCAGGAGCCTTTGCTATGCTACTGAATGATCAAGATTTTAATTTTGTCTGCAACTGTTTCACCACCTCATGCCTCATGTGGACCTCCTTTATGCCAAACTTCAGAAGATGAACACAGATACAGTCCATATCAAAGGGTACATCCACCAGGAGATACAAAAGATCAGGTAGTATCCGTAATTAATGGTTATTATTATTTATTACTTTCCATTTGATTATTATCTCCCTTTACCTTTTATTATTATAAATTCTCATTTTCCTTTGCAAAAATTCTTCCCATTCCATGGTTGAGCAAAGCAGGTGCCTCTCAGCAGAAAAAGAGCTGGGCACTTAGCTCAGAGGACCGTGAATGGATTGAAGCTGAGGTGAGTTTACGTTGTAGATATCAGTCACAATCCATGTTACACCAAAGATGTAATATTTTAATCTGTAGCATTTTGTCATCTCTACATGTGTTTTGTATCATTGCATTGACACATCAATCACAGCAAAATATTAAAAATTAATAAGTAGTTTATTTCTGGGTGTTAACACATTTCCCATTGGGATTAATAAAGTATCTATCTATCTATCTATCTATCTATCTAAACAAGGCTCTGGGCAACCATGGTGTGTTCAAGCCAAATTAAAGTTTATTCAAAAACTGTGCTTTTCTAGTTTTATTTTAATCTCTGAGCCATTTTGTCATCTCTACATATTTTTTTGTTTGTTTCTTCTTCTCTCTGTAGGTCTGTGATACCATCCTTGGACACACCAGGGCACGCTTCTCTTTCACAAGCCACCTTGTGAGTGCCATTTTGCTGCAGGGGAGAAAGGTCTAAAAAGCACAACAAGGTACTTCCTGAAGATGCACTGAACAACACTGTGAAGGCCTACCCAGTGCCGAATAGAAGCAAGCTGAAGATAGAGCTAAGTCTCATCTATAGTAAGGAAGGGTTCGAAGCCTGTCATGGTGCTGTGGACCTGTTCCAGTTGTTTTACGGAGAATAAGAAGTCTTTTCTGAGACTGTCACTCTCCTGAAGATCCTAACAGCCACACCAATGACCACGTCAGAAGCAGAGAGGTGCTTCTCAACTTTGAAAAGCGTTCTCAGAAACACCATGACTCAGGAGAGGCTGAATGCATTGGCCACACTGTCTGGTGACTGAAATGACTGAATTTATTTAGACAGTAAATGAGAAATATTCAGGCCTGAAGGAATGGAGGATAAAATTTATGTTCAAGTGGTGCTACTGGGCAGTGTGTAGGCAACATTACAGTTTATGTATGTGTGTTTTTTCATTTCTTTTCTCCTGAGCTGTGAAGTACTGCTTTAGTTTGTCCCTCCAAAAACTGTACCACCGCCCACATTTTTTTTCACTAGCGGCCACTGCATACAACAGAGCACCTAATACCAAACACATATTTAGAGTAGAGGCAACCGCCATGTTTATAAGCCAGAAGTGCACAGTGCTCATGTGCTGTCACCTGCAAGATATGAGTGAACAATCCAGACAAACTGATGGTGCAAAGCATGCCATGCAGTCATAGCCTGAACTTTATCTAATTAGTACTTTTAATTGCTCCATTTGTGAAATGCAAAAAGATTTACAGTCACATAAAGACAAATTGGTAATTGATAATAATATAATAATAAAAATGCAACTTTAAGTAAATTGTATTAAGTGTGCCCCACTGATTACAGAAAAATGGCAAATCCATCCATTTTCTAACTCACTTCATCCTGAGGAGGGCACTGGGGGAGATGGATCCAATCCCACCCAGCACAGGATGCAAGGCATGGACAATCCCTGGACAGGGTGCCAGTTTATTGTAGGGTGAAAACACACACTGACACATACCACACATCACTAATTCACCTCACCTGCACATCTTTGGGCCATGGGAGTAAACCAGAGCATATGGAGGAAACCCACACAGACATGAAAAGAACATGCAAACTAAACACAGGACTAAACACTAAACTAACCCTGGCATCCTCATTGAGAGGCAGCTACACTACCACTGCCCCACCATGC
Organism: Erpetoichthys calabaricus; assembly: GCF_900747795.2. Classification (NCBI taxonomy): domain Eukaryota; kingdom Metazoa; phylum Chordata; class Cladistia; order Polypteriformes; family Polypteridae; genus Erpetoichthys; species Erpetoichthys calabaricus. Next base: position 20,747,332 of record NC_041404.2, read on the forward strand.
TGTCCAAAAAAAAGATATAGTATGAAAAAAATGCAAAAAAAAGCATACAGCATAAAATTTAAACAAGAACAAAAAAAAACATGCACAATACATGAACATATAATATACTAGTTGTGCCACC